>NW_021940498.1:7744496-7833843 GCF_001715985.3 Manacus vitellinus | reverse complement strand
TGGAGGGTGAGCCCCCCGGGAGGAGGTTGGAGGAGCCCCCGGAGGATGGAGGAGCCCCCCCGGGGCTCTCCTTGGCGCCGTCCCCCAACTTCCCGCTGCCGGCGGGAACCGGCGCTTCCCCCCGCGCCTGCAACCTCGCCTTCCCCTTGGAATAATACTTCGCTTGCCTTGACCCGTCTTCCTTTTTTTATTTCTTTTTTAATTTTTAAATTTTAATTTTATCTTCTTCTCCCTCTCCACACCCTCTCCCTCTCCACACACCCCCCCCCTCGCTTGTTTAGTTTTTTCGTTTGGTTGGTTGGTTTGGTTTTGGGGTTGGGTTTTTTTGGGTGAGAGATGTGTTTTCCGTGGTGAGGCTCGTGCTGCTGAGGACCCGTCGCTGTGTTTAGTTTAGTCGCGACATGTCACGTGTGGGTACATGCACACGGGTGCTCGTCGGGCACCGGGGCGATGGGAGATGCTGCGGTGCCCGCAGGAGGGGGCACGGTCTGGCCGTCGCAAGTTGCTGGCACAGTGCACGGCAAATCTCTCTGATGATGGGATGCACCTCGGGTGGGTTTTTCCCGGGGTGCTGGTTAGAAAAGTCTGCTCAGAGTCTCCGCGTTTAGTTTGTTATACAGAGCCCTTCCATGGAGGGTTTTGCCCATCAGTCAGGACGTGTCGCAGCTTTATAAGGAGTAGAAGGAGCTTGGCTGGGCAGTAAACAGAGCAAGGACAAGCCCCCCGGGGTCCCCTCGTGAAGAGTTGTGCTGCTCTTGTTTAGCAGCACAACTTGTAAGTCCTGTAGGAGCAGCTGGGGGGGCTCAGCCTGGAGGAAGGGAGGCTCAGGGGGGACCTTCTTGCTCTCTGCAACTCCCTGACAGGAGTTTTTAGTGAAATGGGAGGCAGGCTCTTCTCCCAGGGAACAAGTGAAGATGAGAGGACATAACCTCAAGCTGTGCCAGGGAGGTCCAGGTTGGACATCAGGAGGAATGGAAGGGGTTGCTAAACACTGGCAGGGCTGCCCAGGGAGGTTTGGAGTCCCCATCCCTGGAGGTGTCCGAGCAATGACTGGATGTGGCACTCAGTGCTCTGGGCTGGGGGACAGGGTGGGCATTGGGCACAGGCTGGACTCAGTGCCCTCGGAGGGCTTTTCCAGCTCAGTGATTCTGTGAGCTATTGAATGCTGCTTCTCCTGTATCAGCCCCTGAACAGACGACAGTGTCCCGTCCCCAAAGCAGGTTGTTACTGAAAGCTCCCTGGACCAGTGGGGCTGTGCACATGTAACTCCCTCCAGCTCCAGCAGCCCTGGCACTGTGCTGCTGCCAAGATTGCACCTTGGCAATTGCATTCTTGTATTCTGGGGTAGTTATTTCCTTCTTCTTTTTTTTTTTTTTTTTCATTCCAGTAGATTTGTCACAGAGTGGGAATTAATATAGAGCTCTGAATCTCATCTTGAGAAAAATGATAAGGTTGGTGAATGTTATCATATAGGAATGCAAAAAAAAAAATGTTGCTGTCCTCTGTTACCAAGCGTGTGCTTCTCCTTGGCAACAGAAACATCCAATGATCCGCCAGTTGATAAAAGGCACATGCACACACACGTCCTCCCCACCTCCACGTTTTGGGATTGCTACATTTATCTCAGTCTGTTAAGAGGGGAAAAAATAAAAAGACCCACCACACGCCCCTCTGTCTCAGCTCCCGGGCCTGCTGCTAGGGTTGGGTTTTTTTTCCCCTTCCATCTCTTGAATAACACACACTGTGACAAAGTGACAAGCAGAAACTCAGAGGAGTCACGCTTCCTTCCTGCTGAGCTGCCGTGTCCATCTCTGGACAGGCAGGATGATCCCAGAGCTGTGTCTGACCTGAGCATCAAAGGGAGCTCTTGCTGTCAGTGGGTGAAAGATCACTCACATAGTTTCAAATTCATTAATCAAAGGTCCGTCTTCCCAGAAAATTTAATTTGAGATAATGGGTAGAAGATAAGGATTATCAATGATTTGCTTGGGGTGAGGTCCTCCCTCAGTGATGATCCTCCCTCTCAGTGGAGGGGTGAATGCTTTCCATCCCACGTGGGGATTTCACCCCTGATGGACATTGGGCTCTCCTGGGCATGTTCCTTTGCCGAGCTTCCACGTTGCCCCCAGCCAAAGGCAGCTGAAACGTGCCCAGACTGGCTCTGCCTTGCAGCTGCCAGCAGCTCTGCCCACATGGAGCCCACCACAGGCGACAGGGAGATGGGGGAGAGAGGGAAAACATCTGCTCACCCGGGCTCCTTCCTGCTGGAAGGAGAGGAGGCTGGGACTGGAAGGGTGTAGCAATGGGATTGGGAGCAAAAGTGCCAGGCGGTGTGAGAGTGGGGACCGTCTGTCGGCAGCAGGTTCTGTGGGAACAGGACCTTGTACATAAGGAATGTTTTATCTCCAGCATAGCATCCTGGTACATGCAGGGCCACATCCATTGCTAAGCTGTGTTTGTGGCCTCTGAGAAATCTCGGTGTAAAGCAGCCAGGGTGCTGGGGAGATGGGTCTGACAGTGCCAGGTCGGAGCCTGAGTGACAGCGATGCTCAGCACAGACACCTCCTCCTCCAGACATCAGGTGACTGGAGTCAGCCTGGAGTTAAGGGAGCTGTCTGAGACATGGCAGCAGCAGCTGCAGGTGACAGTTCTGTCATCCCTCCGTCCCTAAACTTGTGTTGTACCAGGAGGGAAAATTCCCCCCCTTGCTCCATAAGGGCTGGTGCTGTCCCCCATTCCATACCCTGAGTCACAAGTTGGCTGTGTGCAGTCTCCCAGTCGCTTGCTGAGGGAAAGTTGATCAGCAGGAGTGTGCACTCACTGCTCTCCCAAGTGGAGTTCAGCACAGCAGAGGGTGGAAGCACAGCCGTGTCCCGCCGACAGCTCCCTGGATCAGTGGGATCGCTGCATTTTTCTAAGCTGATGCTTTACGAGCCTGTTATTCCAGGATTAGTGCCTGCATGTGTTTTGAAAGGGAAAAAAAAGAACCAATCGACGTCTGATTTTTTTACGTTGTAAAGCCACTGTTGAGCCAAGGACATTGCCTAAATTCAATAAAATTGCCCTAAGAATGTGAAGTAGAGTCTTACTGCTGATGTCTGGTAGCTGTTCTGGCAGAGCCCGGGCCCTTATGGTCACTGAAATGTCTGACTTTAGCGAGGGGAGCCCAAACAGGTTTTGATTTGCAGCAGCCTTTAGCAACTCCACGGGAGTTAATGTGCATTGTTGTTTCAGAAAATGGTGTGTTTAGGAATGAAATCCGTGGATTAATGAGTCCCCAGCTAGGCTTGGATCCACTGCACTGACACAATGCATTGTACAGAATCGAGGCAGCGTGGGGTGGGTGCCAAAAATCTGCCATTACCTCACCCTGACATTACTAGAAGCTAAAAGGGTCTTGGAGAGAGCCTGGGACGGTACATTCTGTGGGCCAAACGCTGGTTGCTTTAGCGGGGCAGCTGATGGATGATGCCCTTTGAGTGACCTGTGTGGGACGGCAGCTCCCGCAAGCTCAGGGGGGTGAGCTGAGGTGAGATGTTTAAACCTTCCCCGTGAAGGTTTTTATCAGTGGGCTTTAAAGCACGTCCCTCCCAGTGCTGCCTGTGGTTTGTGCTGCCACAGTGCCAGGCATGTTATTATTTTCTGGGCTTGCAGAACCGATGCAATTAAGTGTACTTTAGCTGAGCGCACGGGAATGTTGAACAGATTACTCTTTCCGTGGCTTTTGAATAGAATATCGCAGCCTATAATCTGACATTTTGGGGTAAAGGGCTGATTTGTCAGCTTGGCTCAGGCAGTCTTTATTGCTAATCCTAAGGAAACATCGTTCCTCTGCGAAGAGCAAGCCAATTTAGCTTTAAGTTGTGGCTCTGGAGCCCTGCTGAGTGAGCTGTATTCGGGTAACTTTGGGAGCCTGTGCACAGTATTTCCTTGGATTGTTCCAAGCCTTCTGCTGATGGCTCAGGAGGGTCAGTCACTGGGCAGAGGGAATCAGGCAAAGGCAGATATCGCAATATACTGATTTTTTTGCACTCTTAGGCAGCTGAGAGTATGCTGCCATCCCTGTGGTGGGGTGAGGGGGGGTCTGTCAGCAGAATGAGTAATTGTGTTATCTATTATGTTATTTCCTGTGGATCCCAATAGCTGTGCAGCACTGCAGAGTGACAATCTATTGACAATATATTGAGCCCAAGTTCCTGTAAACAAACCCGAGCCAAGATTATACTCAACTCCCTTTTTGGTGTAATCTTTGGCACTAGGAAAAAAGAGTCCCTGAGGCGAATTGGATCGTTTGATTTCTCATCCACCGAAAGCTTTGTTTATCACTTTTTTTAGCACTATTGTTAAGATGGAACAAGGTACATTTTTAGTCACAGTTAATCAAGTGGCTTTCTGCAACAGTGGGAAGCAGGGGCTAAAAATACAGTTTTACCAGTTTCTTCTATGAAGGCAAAGCAATTAATATTAAAAGTGGCCTTTTCACAGAAGAGTTCGCATTCAGAATGTGTTCCTGTATTAAAAAGCGAAGAAAAAATAAAAAGAAGAGGTGTGTTTGGGCCCCCTGGAGGAGCTGGGGTGGGTGGGTGGGCAGAGCAGCCTCCCTGCAGAGAGCTGGAAATGCCTCTTTGCGTCACAGTGTTAATTTTGCCTTGATAAATTCACTGGGACTTCAGGGAATGGAGACTTGGTCGCCAAAGGCCTTTGGGTGTGTTGGTAGGGGAGATGTTGCCCTGCTGATGCCCTGGGTAACCCTTCTTCCCTTGGGGGCATAGGGGAAACCAACTCTGGTGGGGGCTTCCTATTAAGGGCTTCTGGGCTGTGGCTGTCAGCCCTGTGTGTATCCCAAAATCCAGCAGTAGTCCTGGCTTAAAACCTGGGAAAATGGGTACAGACTCATGTACAGTTCTAGGTTTTTTTACCTTTGTCAGAGATCTGAGTTTTGGGGGCCCTCTATGTGTGTGTGGTGTCCCTTCCAACCCCCAAGTCACTTCATTGCAAACAAAAGTTGAGTTTCTAAGGTGCCTGCTGGTCTTTCACTTCGAGCCTTTCCTTTTTTTTTTTCTCCCACAGGTATTGTGGGGTTGCAGGTAAAACTGAGAGACCTGTAATTCCTTCATTGTTTTCAGGGGCTCTGAGGGTGAAGCTGCAGGATTTTAATTTGAAATTTGATCTGTTATTTATGTTCTTCCCCCAGTGATACTTGTACATCAGTTTCCTGGCTGTGTTTGTTCTGTCACTCTTAAATGTTTAGTTAGTAGTTCTCTCCTTACCTGTTTCTCTACATACTTTCAAATATTTATCTCTATCAAACAAACAAAAAAAAAAAATCCTGTTTTGAAAAGCTGTGCAAATCCACAGGGTGGCTTTTTCCCAGAATGCTGTTCACCTTCATTAACAGCTGCCAACTGTTGCACCTGGATGCTATGCCACTCTTAATTACACACACCGAGGAAAGAAAAGGAGGGTGTTTCTTGCAGCCTGAATTTTGCCATTTTCTTGCTGCCCAGCATTTGCTCTCACAGCTTTGGCACTGTTCTTTTCCCAGAGGTTTGTGTCTGTGTGTGCAGATACATGATTTGTACTGAACCTACACATATGTTGTGAACATGTGATGCTCCAGGAAATGATTTGGAGAGTCATGGTTGCAATGGCAGCACTGAGGACTCGTCTGGGAGTGGGACCAGGAGATAGGTTGCTGTGTCAGCTTAGTATTCCCTGAGAAGTTATGGAGCTTGCAGGAGTTTGGCACAAGGCAGAGTGAAGCCAAACTGCTGGCGTGCTCCCTCCTGCTCAGTTCAACTGCTCGTGGTTCACCTGGAGAATAACCAATTCACTGGTTGTAAAGCCACACTCTTCCCCGTCCTGTCCTGTGTTGCACACTGGGTGTAAGCAGGAATGAGCTTGGGAAGGCCAGAGAGCCTGTTCATTAATGCAGTCTGGCTTCCAGGAAGATTGCCTTAATGTTTTCCAGCTGTGGCTTGCAACTTGTTCTGGGATGAGCTGAATGGATGCACATGTGGCAGTTCCTTATCCTCTTGAGATAATCTGCTTTCAAGTCTACATTCAGCAGTTTTAAGGATGTTGGTAACAGTGTGTGTCAGCAATGTGCTTCTTTTCCTACAGACTCCCAGCTTCAGTGGCATATGCAGGGTGGAAGGAGTGTTTAGGTTGAATTGATACCAGGTGTGGTTCTTCCATCTGGGTCCGTGTGTTTGTTCTTGCAAGTTTTGTATTTTTACCGTGTTTAATGATATGTAAAGCTGTATGCCTGTTCTTGTAGGCATGTGTTACCCATAAATGTCCTGGTAATTAAGGATTGCAGTGTCTCCTCTCACACCAGTGACCCGGAGAACGCCACTGCAGCCTCTTGGTTTCGGCAGATGCAGCACGTCTGTGCCCCTCTGCCCTCCTGAGCTGTTTGTTTGCCTGCAGTGGGGAAGATGCAGGGTATTAATGAGCAGCACTTGCTCTTCACAAGGATATAACCCCAGCAGGGAAGCAGTCGTGAGATGGTGTGACAAACCTTCTGGTGACTGAAGTGTAGCAGTCTGCCTCAAACCCAAGCTGTTGTGTTGTATGAACAGTGGCATAAAAATGAGATGAGAGTTTATGTGCTGACTGCGCTGTTCTTCAAGGTTATGGGGAAGCATCTAAAGCTGTCCAAAGCCAGGAACTGGGGAGATACCAGCCAGAAGCTGAATTAGGTGGATTGCAGTGTTGGTGCTCACCTGGCAGCACGAGGTACAACTGCACCAAAGTGAACTGGCTGGGCTCAGGCCGTCCTGGCAGTGCTGTTCTGCTTGCAGGGCTGCTGCACTTTGCCTTCCTTCAGCTCCACATTGGCTCAGCCATTATTTTCTGGTAAGCTAAAGAGCAAAAAAACCCAAACCTCCCAAATCTGTGACTCTAAAACAGGTCCTGCTGTGTTTCCCCACTGGGTTCTCTGATCTCCTTGAGGGTATGAACCTGGTGCTGTGGGTGGTTTTGGTGAGCTGATGGAGGTCATGATGATGGAGAGAGACAGGATGGCTCTTCTGGAGTAAGAGAGAGGCCAACATCACAAACACAGCTCTGGGGCCCACACTGCAACAGAGGTGCCCCTTTCTAAGCTGGTGCAGTGAATCCCTGCATAACCTGTGTGCTGATCTGTGCTTGGTGCTGTCAGAGAACAGGATCAAACCTCACCTTCATGGAAAGACCCTGGGAGGAGTTTCCGTGGTCCCCCAGGGAAACCACCTGCAAAAAATTAACAGGAAGCTGGTGCTGCCCTGACCAAAGTCCCCTTTGCTGTCAGTGCTTTGCCCTGCTGAGCTCTGGGTTCAGACACCTTTGATGCTACACCTGGTGTGGCTTCTTCTCATTTGCAGGATCAGAGCTACTGGCACAGTGAGAGAATCACTGCAACAAAGAGAACTAAAAAAAGCTAAGTTATATAAAATAAAGTTCCTTTGCTCTCTGTCTGTTGTGGAAGATTGTCATGGAAACATTTTTTTCAGAGAATAAATTTATTTTCTGTGAATAATGTCCACAGAGCTGAGGGAGAGAACATATTATTTATATATATATTTATATATATATATATAAACTTCATTGGAGACACGTTTTCCTTGGCTCCCAGCAGTTGTAAATGTTTCATCTGCTGTGTTTTAAATCACTACAAAGGAGGGTATTACCTGAGCCTCAAAAGCAGTGGCTCTGGGGTTTCTGGCTGTTGGTTTTTCTCTTCCTTAAAGCCAGAAAGCTGCTGTTGGTATTAAATCAGGGACACTTAGCCTTCCATAAGTCCAGTTCTACATTAGATCACTAAAATGTGAAACAGGGGCTGTTTAATATGAAACACATCCCGAGTCCCTGATCAGGAAAACGGGAAGCCACGTTAGCTGCCCGGTTTCTCCTGTAGGGATTGGTGCTGGAGCAGTGTCATTGGGTATCAGTCCTCTGCTTCTGCTTCCCCACTTGTAACCTGAGATCTTCATCTGTCTCCCTGTGACAGGAGAAGTTTTCAGCCTTGGGAAGGCAAGTTGTGGTTTATCAGAAGCAGCTGGATGGGACACGGTTCGCTTGCATCGTCTGTGCCCTTCCAAGCCTCAGCTCCCGTGGCTGCCTCTTGCCCCAACAGCCTGTTAGGGACACATCTGGGTGGAAGGGACCTCCCCTTCCCAGCAGTTGTCCTACTGGGTGGAGGGAGCCTCCTGTTCCCAGCAGTTGCCACACTGGCCGCCTCCAGGAGTGGTTGTGAGTAGCCATGGATTTCCATGGATGTGAGGTGAAGACCTTGCTGGTCTGAAGGGGTTTTCCGTCTGCTTTCCGTGTGCCTGTGTGACAGGCCCTGAAGAATGTCTTCCCTGTTGGCTCATCATACCTTGAGTTCAAAGAGTTTTCCTCTGCAGAGCTGGGCATACCAGTCCTACCTTATGAAGGGGGGTCAGAAAGCCCTTTTCTGGAAAACACTGAGAATCTGCAAAGTGACGCTTGATGGATATTTTCCATGTCAGTGGCAAGGCAAACCCATCTGTCCAGGGGTTCAAGAGACACACTTTCTCCTTGCAGGGGATGTCTCTGGCCCAGAGGCTGGTTTGACAAGCTCCTAAGTATTTCTTTTGGAACCTCCTCGGTGCATCCTCGTGCATCTCTGTGTCTGGCTTTCTGCCACCTCTACTTTCATCAGTCTCTGCATAATCTCTCTTGACTTGTGCAGATATCCTTGGAGGCCAGGGAGGTAAAAATGTGCTCCTCTCCCTCGGGGGTGCAGTTATAGCTCCCCCATTAATTAGCTGACCAAGAGAGCACTGAGGGGTTGCTGGAATTGATTTCTTTCTGCCGAAGGCGAGACAGTTCCCCGCCGTGACCCACTCAAGACAAGCCATGTGTTCCTTCCCAGGGAAGGGGCTGTTCTGTATTCCTGCTTCCCAGGCTGTGCTCTGACCCTGTGGCATCCGTGCCTTGAACAAAATCCTGCTGCTTTGGACATGCAGGGCCAAGGAAAAAATGGGGGGTTTGGAGGTTTCTTTTCAGGGTGGCTGGGTGGAGGCAGGATTGTGGCACCCTCCTTGCCCCGAAACCATCTCCCACTGGTCCCTGAGCTCTAAAGGTCCAGCTGTTCCAGGTGGCACAGACACTGGCAGGTTGGGATGTGTCTGTTTGCATGATTCCTCCTGACACTTCACGTTGGCATTCTCCTAATTTAAATACTTTGAGCTTCAGTCAGCTACTGCAACAAACAGTTCCTGGACCTCAGACTGTTCCGAAACTCTTTTCATAACTCTTCCCAAAATTTGAACATTGTTTTGGAATTACTGGCACCAGAACTGGATGCAGTAATCTAATAATAGTCCCCAGTGCCTTGGACAGGTGTAATTAATACCTTTTCTTGCTTTAACGAATACATCCTGCTTATGGTTGTAGGGATTATGTTTAAGTTGGCTGTGGCATCAAGAGGATTTATGATCGTTTGCTTATCTCAAGTGCTCCTGAATACCTTTCTGCACTGCTGGATACTGTCATTTTCAGGCTGTAGGGAATGGGAAGATGTTCTTTTTATCCCCTGGCCATTTGATTCATTCTGTTCAGGCTGCCGTGGATCTGAAGTATGTGAGGGAGTGTACTCAGAGCTGCTTTCTGGTTTGGAAGAGTTTGTTTCATCAGGGGCTGATTTCAGGCTTTCCTGACTGTCTGGTGTGCCAGCAGAGAGAGTGGCCTTCTGCCTGCTGAGACATTTATCCTGTACTTGTCTCTACAGCTGGTTTTGTGTATTGCTAAGCCCAAAACTCTTGGCTTGCACTGTCAGAGGCTCAGAAGAAAAGAGAATACCTTAACAGAAGTGCTACCTTTTCTGATTGCTGGTTTTACTAAATATCAGAGCAAATGCCAAAATAAACCTGTATATTCAGCTGTCCTGCAAATAGCAGATACAAATCTATGACAGACTGAATCTTGCCACTCAAGTGATATTATATATCAAACTATTATATATATATTATATTTTATGTGTTATTTCACAATATAATATATTACAATATTATATTATAATATGTTATTCTATTACATTATATATATTTTATATATCAAGAGATTATATTCCTTGTTTAACATAAAACCTCAACACTTCTCTGTGTAGCTGCTGAGCATCCTTTTCACACTGTGTGCACATGTTTAACTCAGCCTCTGTCCCCCTGCTCCATTCGTGGCAAGCAGACAAGGCAGATGTAAAAGTCTCACAGAACTGGGTGGTACAGGCTGCAAGGTAATTTAGCAGAGGCCTAACATGGAGCATGTTACCTTTTTTATGGTTTCAATGTGTTCAGTCTCATGGGGAGAGTTAAGTTTGTGTTCCTGTCATGTTGTCTTGTGTCACCTGTGCCTGACAGTCCTGAGGGAAGAGCTGTGATTTCTCTCTGTCCTTGCTGAAGGGCACAGTTTGTCAAGTTCTGGTGTGCATTTGCTTGGATGATCCTTTTCTTTACTGCTTTGTTCCTTAAGATACTGGAACTTGCTATATAAGTTCCTTTACTGCACTGTAAAATTTGCTAAGCTGTAGCAGTTGAAGGAAAGAATAAACGCTACCCAGAGAATGAAGTTGGCATTTTCCAACCCTTGGATTCAGTTGTGAAAAGTAACTTGTTACATGCCTGGCTGGTTGGTTGCCCAAATTGAGATGCCCTTGAAGGGACTGCTGACAATTGTGCAGGCTTCAAAGTTAGGTCTGTGTAATATGATTTGAGTTGGCCACCCAAAATCACCAGCTGGTTTTGAAAACGAAGCTCAGATTTTCGTGGTGAGAACAGTGGTAAATTCAAAGCAAGCTGCAAGTGATGCCAGACAGCTATCACTGGGAGTGGGGGAGAAAAGGAACTCAATTCATTGCCTTCTTGGGCACATTAAAAAAAACCACAAAAAACAAAAAAAACCTGCAGTACTAATGGCTGTAAAATATCTCCGTGGTCTGGCTCTTTGTCTCATTCCCCTGGCAAAGCTTAAACTAAACAATAAAAGTTTGTGGGTTTAGGTGCACAAGTCCAGATCTCAGGCCTTCCTGTTGCTTATCCCCTGAGCTGTGCCCTGTAGCCCGTGGCTCTGAACTTCCTTGGCATGGTCAGGGTGCCATCTCCAGCAAGTCTGCCAAAATAGACCCTAGCAGGGAAAAAAAAAAGGGGGGAAAAAAAGGCAGAAAAAAAGGCTGGGTGGTTGTCCCTCCAACAGCTGAATACTCCTTTCGACAGTTGAAGTTCCTTCTCTTGTGCTCTGTGGTCTCCTGGCCAAATCCCACAGCGCCTGCTGGATTCCTTTTCAAACCAGTTTCCTCTCCATTCAGCCAGAGGTCCCTTTGGCAGCAGCCAGCAGGAACTGCCTCCCTCTCAGTCGGACTTAGGAGGGAATTTGCAGAAGGAAACAATCCGAGTGGTCGGGTAGGTGGAGAAAGCTCTTTAAAAGTCCCCAAGATGTCATACCCTGGCTCTGCGAGGTCACGTGCCATCCTCTGTTCCCTGCAAAGTTAAACATGTTCTAACATTATTTGCCAAGCTGGGGCCGCTGCTGTGAAGCTGTTCCTCTGGTTGTTATCGCAGGCGTGTGACGTGAGCATTGTTCGGGGCCTCTTGGCCTCGGCTCCTCAAACGGGTCCTTGAGAAAACCTGTTTTCTGGCAAACAGGAAGGCAAGTGCTGAGGGGCGTCTCAGAGGCCAAGAGACAGCCTGTGCAGAGACCTGGCAAACCAGGAACCCGAGGCTGAACTCACCCCTGGGCGCTCCGAGTGCCGGAGTCACTGCTGGTCACGGGGTTGTCGCTGGGGTTTGAGTCAGGTGGAATCATGATGCGTCAACAAGGCAAAGATTGAGATTCACCAGGGAAAGTCAGGTAGGGGGATTGATGTTTTTACAGTAATGGCTTGAATAAAGCTCTTTGCATCTTGGGGAGGGAACAACCAACCAAAAAACCAGGAATTCAGTTGGCCTTCCACCAGTTTTGTGTGTTGGTGAGCTTGGATCTCCCCTCCTGCCCCGGCAGTATTCTGGTTTTGTGTCCAGCTTCATCCTGGCACCCAGCATGTGGTTTCCCAGCAGCAGCACACAGCAGGCACGCCATGCCTTGAATCTCTTACTGAAGCACAGCAGAAGTTGAAAAATGGGAGCTTTCAAAGCAGAATTCCAGCACCGAGGAGTATTTATGGAGGGTCAGCTCACAGAAACAAGCTGTCTTGGTAGGACTGAGCAGCAGCCTGAGGAAGCAGCCTCAGGCTGGGACATGCCTGGGGTGTGTGTGAGCCACCTTCCCTGCTTTGTGGCAATTCCATGTGTCAAGGCACGAGTGCTCACAGAGGGGATGCAAAATGAGTTTTCTCAGGGTGCAGCAGTGATCCAGCAACCAAAGGCTCCCGGGTTTCTCCTGGCAACGTTTGGTCCTTTAAACTGTTCCTTCTTGCTTTCCCTCGGGGCCGTGCTGTGAGTGATTTCGTGCAGTTTGGTGCCAGTGAGCTTCACCCTCCTCCGCCTCCCTGCCGCGGATTCACAGGCCCTCCCAAAGCAGAGCTGGCAGGAATCCTCCCCCTGCCCGTGTGTGTCCTACACGTGCCTCTGTTTGGGTGATGACACGTGCCCGTGTTTGCCGGTGGTGATGTAGCTGCTTGGTTCTCCAAGAGGATCTGTGGAGAAGGAGTGGTGCTTGCACTTGCCTCACCTCCACTTCTGGGTGCTTTAGCCCAACCTGAACTATTTTAGCGCGACGATCGAGAGAAGCAGCAATTGCTCATATGATGTGTCACACCATAAACTTCAGGAAAGCAATTCATTCCAACAGTGTAATTCTAGGACTCGGGAACCAAAAATATGGGCTATTACTCATCTTTGTATCTCATAAAACAGAATAACCTAAACCATTTATCTGTTTACACAGCAGAGGTTTAGGGAAAAGCAAAGTGTTGAATGTCAAGAGCCACTGTTGCTACATACTCGGAGTGATTACTTGCTTTATCATTTATTTTTTTTATCTCTGTGCCAATATTGGCCAAGAATTCGAGTCAGGAGATAGGCATGATGCAGAAACAAAGAGCCCCTACTTGAAACTTGGGAGAGCGGAGCTGAATCACTGGCATGTCTTGAGTAGGCTGTGAGAGCTCGAATGTGTTTGTTTTATGATTACCCAACATCTACAGTATTTTCTCTACTGAATGCTTTTTCCTTCTGCATGAATGAAGTTTCCAGGTGCATGCACACACGTCTACCCTGCACAGGAGGCCGTGTGTGTTAAATGTGTTGGGGCACATTTGGTCTTCAGTTGCCTCGGTCTAACTCAGGATGAACTTGAAATCAGGGATATTTAGCTAAGTCAGCCCCAGAGTAACTGCCTGCAGAGCTTGATCCCTGGATCAAGCTGTTGCTGGAACAAATCTGTGGTTTCCACCTTTGTTAGCTGTGCTGGGGGGACTCTTGTACCTGATGCAGAGAGTCTTGAAGGGGGAAAGATAGCTCGGAGTCGGGGTGAGTCTGAAAGTAGCTTTGCTTGTTGGCTGGGATGGGTGGGGTGCCTGACCAAGTGTCTGTCAAAATCAAGGAGAAAATTTGTCCTTAAGGCATAGAAAGTTAATTCTTTGTGATGGTGAAAAGGTCCTCAAGTAGTCATATAGTTGGCTCTGTCTTCTGGGTTCACATGGTTGCCCTGAACCAGCTGAGCTCAGCCTGGGCAGCAGATGTGGACACGTGTCATAATGTGCCTTTTTTAATTTTGATCCATGAATTGGGGGTGACTTACCAATATGAATAACAGGTTGTTGCTCCGTATTGTTAACATTCCATGTTTTGTACCCCGTGGAAAATATTTTTTTAATATTATTTATTTTTGCAGAGGTGGTGGTGTGCTGCCAGTGTGCAGTGTGGTATTTCATATTTCTGTAACCCATGAAGTTGTCTGTCCTCACCAGAGTAACTTATGTGGTTTGCTGTCAGAATAACCCTTGCCAGCCTCTGTGCTCTGTTTCATCTTATTAGATGAAATAATGTACTAATTTAAGTCTGTTTCCTTGGTGAATCCACCTGAGGGCTTCAAAAATGGTGAAGTTGAGCTCTGATTTACCTGCTGTTTTATCTGATGACTAAATGATCTTTCTTTAATATGACTAGTCAGGAGTGTGGCTTCCAGGTGTTTGCGTTCCTGATGCTGCTCCGAGCTTCACCCAGGCAGTTGTCTGTGTGTGGTGTTCAGCCTTATCTCTTTATCAGGGGTTTGTCATCAGAGTGATCTTTCCATAGCAGAAATGTATCCAGCTCATAACACGCTCAGCAATATTGGCTTCTGGCTCTTAGGACAGACTATGAAGCCCTAATTCCTGTAGTTTTACTCTTCAGTTCCTCTGCTGATAAAACTTGACTTTGATTCAAGGCTTTTGTGTCAAAGGGTTGGGGTCTGTTTTTGTTGTCATGTTTCCAGACCCTGCTTTTTGTGGCTTTTTTTCTCGACAGGAAAACCAAAATGTTCGCTAATTTACCCTTTGCTTTGCTTGCAGAAAAAATAAAGGTAAGGCCAGTCAGAGAGGGAGCTGTTATGTCCTTGATGTGTGCTTGGCACTTTCTCAGGCTGGGAAGGAGGCCAGATAAATTATTCCAAACCTATCTCCCTATGGTAAAACCCACCAGGCTGCAGTGCTGTGGGTTGTCAGGATGTAGTTGGCCAGGGTGGGAGGAGAGTTTGCTGGGAGTAGTTGGTCTGTTGGCTGTGAGGAGGGATGTTGTGCAAGCTGGAGATAAAACCCAAGCCCCAGAGGGTTCTCTCTAAGTTGAGGGTAAATAAAACTGAAGTTTTCCCCATATTTGTTATTCCTGCTCATTGTAGGACTGCTAAGGTAATGCAGGAACTCCTCCAAGGCCAAATCCAGGCAGACAGCAAAGATCTGGGTGCAGCATCTTTGTGCCTCCCCCTGAGGAGGCAGATGTGGCATTTTCTGTTTGTTTTACTGGACCTGTACCCGTGCAAACAAGACTCCTTCACGTCATGTAAAAATCAGTATCCTGCAGGAATACCAGGCAGTGTTTCCCGCCTCTCATCCTGATGAACAGACAGCTGTCACTTGGGTGACAACAGGCAGAGCTCCGAGGAAATGAGGAGCCCAGGAGGAGGATTTTGTGGTGCCTTTTGTTGCTGAGCCTGGCAAAAGCTGTTCAGGTTTTTTTCTGGTGCAAATGACCTGGAAGATGACCTGCAGCACGCAATTGAAATAAGAAATCTCAATGAATAAATATCTATCTATAAACACCTTCCACTGGACCAGGTTGCTCCAACCTGCCCTTGGACACTTCCAGGGGTGGGGCAGTTTCTCTGGGCAACCTGTGCCAGGACCTCACCACCCTCACAGGGAAGAGCTTCTTCCTAATCTCTAATTTGAATTTACACTCTCAGTCTGAAGCCATTCCCCCTTGCTCTTGTCCAAAGTCCCTCTCCAGCTCTCTTGAGAGAGAGAGAGAGAGAAAAAGAGGGAAAATGTGCCATGAGAGTGGTTACCAAAATTATTTTGTTTTTCATAGTATGTTTTTCTCCTGCTTAATCATGCAAAGCTAATGCTTGACTATAGTCTAAGAAAATTGTCATGGAAGCACATCATCTCAAGTTGCATATTCAAAGCCAGGAGAAGCTAAAAATGGCACTTAAAACCTGTAAACACCAGCCTGGAGGCTTTCTGAGTAAACAGCTAAAAGAAATGCCCAGTGTTTGGTGTGCAAAGTGCTTGTGTGTAGATAGTGGGATTGTTTCCTCTGCTTTGTTACTTGTTTCCTTGCTGTAATTTTTGACTGTCATTGCACAAGGAAATAAAGAAAGGTCTGGTCAGTGGGGTTGGAAAAACATCTCTCTCTCTGACCTGTGCAGTTGTGCTTGAAACCGTGGTGTGTCAGCCGAGATGGACATCCTTTAAATGTCATTATTTTGAGGTTGTTTATACAAGGTTAAAGCAATAAATCACCCATGTGACTGCTAACAGCCCCCCCTACCCCCTGTTTTTTTTTCCCTTAGGTGGCAGTGAAAGTCATTGACAAGAAAAGAGCCAAAAAGGACACCTACGTCACCAAGAACCTGCGACGGGAAGGGCAGATCCAGCAGATGATCCGCCACCCAAACATTGCTCAGCTGCTGGATATCCTGGAGACCGAAAACAGCTACTACCTTGTCATGGAGCTGTGCCCTGGGGGCAACTTGATGCACAAGATCTACGAGAAGAAGAGGCTCGAGGAGCACGAGGCGCGCAAATACATCCGGCAGCTCATCCTGGCGGTGGAACATCTCCACCGGGCAGGGGTGGTCCACAGGTAACCCTAAAGACCCTCCCTGGTGAAGATGCTTGTGTTTTAGACACGGGAAGGTATCTGCAGAAAGCACCTTAGCAAGTGTGTGGCTTCAAGTGGGCACACAGGAGACCTGCTGACTCCATGTCCAGGAGATGATCCTTGTGGGTTCCTTCCAGCTCAGGATATTCTGTGGTTCTGTGTCCATAGAGATAACCTGTGCATCCCAAAAGTAAAGGCCCTTTCCCTGCAAGCACTTGTTTTGCCTCTTCAAAGCTCTGGACCAGCGTGAGCTGGTGAATCATTTTGCTGTTTCTTTGAGAAGGTGGTTGTGGCTGTTGTTTCCCTGGTGGAAATACAGCGGTGTGGGGAGTTGGAAGATCATCTGGGCTCCAGGGGAAACAGGGCTCATCCAAGAGGAGCCTGTGGAGGGCTGATGAGTCAGGAGTAGCTGCCTCTGAAGTTCCTGAGCAAGCAGCAAGTGGAAGAGGCTGGGAGAGTGCAGGTGCAGGTATCACACGTGGTGCCTTTCTCCACTTAGTGCTCTTGGCTGCTATGGAGACAGGAGGATGGTGGGCTGGATGGACCTTTGGTCCGAGCCAGTATATCTCCTCTCCTGTTCTTAGGTGTATTTATAGGGCACTGTGCTAAGAAGGAGGCTCTGCTTTCTAAATTTGGGCCAGCTGGTGTTAAGTCTGGACTCCCACACAGTTCCCATATGATGCTGAGCAAGTTGTGTAGGCCCCATCCTCTTAGGTTATGTAGGCAGGTTGTAGGAGCCAGACATCTGAATGCTTTTGAGGATCTGGGTCTTCACTTCCTTGGCTTTGCTGGCTGTGTGGAGGATGGAGGGCTGTGCCCAGGGCCACTGTGCAGGCAGCTCCTCCAGCTGTGCCCAGCTGTGTGCTGAGCTGTGCAGCGTGGGTGCATCTGGCTTGGTGGAACTCCACGTGCTCTGAAACCTGCTTTTTTTTGTCTGGAGTCTTTGTCTATATTCCCTGTGATCCATCAGGGATAAAGTGCTATGTGCACATGTGAGCCCAGGAGTGCTGAGGTCTTATCTCGAGCTAAATTTCAGGTACCACTGTAATATAAATATTTGAGCAGCCACCAGGTCCATTCTGCAGGTTGTCTACGAGCCACAAAACTGCTGATCTCTTTAAATTATTAACCCCACAGTTTGGGGCATGGACAAGGAAGGAAGTCTGTTTATTGCTTTAAGGGATCAATTGCTGTCTGGTATTGAGAGAGAGAGATGAAGGAAACGAAGTTTCTGAGATGAGCAGAGGAAAACACGTCAGGAGCAGATGAACATGTTCAGCTTTTAACAGCAGGACTGAGTTCAGCAGCAGCAGTTCCTCTCCCTGAAAAATTTGTAGTGGCCAAGGCACTTAAAGGGGGTTGGTAGGCTTGGCTTTGATTCCTTTCTCTTTCAGAGAGGTTTCAAACCCACATTTTGTACAAAAATAGCTTGTTCCCTAAGTACAGGCTGGAATCAACAGGCTGGTGTGGTGGGAAGGAAGGCAAGGCTTTGGGGACCGAGGAGCCCGAGTTCCCATGCGGATGCTGCAGGTTTGGCCCTCACCCCTTCCCTCCCTGCTGTCTCTGAACATCAGCACAGCTCCCAGAGCCTGGAGGGTGAGGGATATGAGTGAGCAGGGGGAGGAAGCAGCTCTGAGAGCTCTGCCATGCTCTGCTGTGTCTGGCAGCTGAGCTCTGCCCGCCCAGCCCTGTGGCGTTGAATTAATCCTTACCCCAAAGGCAGCCACTCCATCCACTCTGGTTCTCAGCTCACAGCACAGAGCTGCTTCTTGGGAGCCTTCCACACGGTGAATGAGCAGGTCTAATTCTGCCTAAACTGATAAAATTTGACAGAATCACAGGCAACGTATCTGCAAGTATTTTCCCTGGCTTAACCCATTCGATGTCTTGACCTGTTCTGCAAACCAAGCGTGTAGAGCAGTGTAGAGACGCAGGAAAAGCTCTGGTGGCACGATCCAGATTTATTCTCCTGGCTCTCTGCGAGCAAGAGAGGGAGAAAGAATAATAATTACCCGGGGAGTTGTCCTTCAGCATCTCAGGCTTCCGACTGTGGCAGCTCTAAAAACAGACCGCTCAGCCGGCTACTGAAGAGTGGGGGGGGGGAAAAAACAGTGATTCATTCTGTCCCTGGATGAAATGGCAGTGTTGTTGTTGATATTTTTAAAGCAGGTAAAAATACCAACACTTTCATGTGCTTGGTGATCTGTGGGTGTTTGCATTCGCTGCGTGGGGAACAAACCTGGGCCAGAACTCGAGGCTGGTGTTTGTCTCTCCATATGATTTCACCATTCACATTTTCACACTGAAAAGTGTTCCCTGGCTGTTTTGTTGCAAAGAAGTCATTAGGTTTGTCTGCATGATTCAGGGAATAATAGAGACGACTTACCGTGTTCTATAACTTAGGATGGAAAAAACACCCAGATGAAATAAGTTGCATATAATTTGCTTACATTATTCCAGGAATATTACTCAGAAAGCTTCATGGCTTGCAGTCTTGGCATGGCAGAAAAGCACTCTGATCTCTGGTCTTTGGACAAGTCCAGGGATCCAGAATTCAATGGAAATGCTTCTGTTAAGAGGCACTGATGTGCGAAAAGCCTAAAATTAAAGAACTTTAGGAAACCTCATTTTATTTAGAGATGTAAAAGTACCTCCAAACTCATGTTTGGCCGTACAGACGTGTTTAAAATTATAAATATTCATGTGCTAAGATGGATGAAGAAGTTCCTGAGTGCAGAAGCTGCATCTTTGGTGAGGGCTGTCCAGGGCTGAGAACTCCTTGGCTGCTTGCTGAAAGCAAAATGCCACAAGTCTATATATAATTTCATGTAATCATTTGTGTTTCGTTCCCTCTATCAGGAGGGTTGGCTGGTTGCTAAAAATAAACTTGCAACAAGCTCAGCTGTGAATCAGGTAGGAATATTTATCTTTCCCTCCGACAGAGGAAAACAAACCCAAATGGCAGGATCTGGTAAAGCTTTCTCTTGGCAGAGGGTGTTTACACAGCCCTTCACGCTGTCAAAAAGCAGGATGAACAATAAGCCCTTAGGGAGCATAAGGACAGCAGAGAAAACGAAGTGAAAGCCTTGGTGCTTGCCATTGCATCCCACAGGAAATTCTCAACAACCCTTTTAAAGTCACTTTAACAAAACTCAGTCCCATTCAGTGCAATTACTGTCAGGATGTCAAAGAAAGGAATTTAATGATGTATTGGTGGCAAAGATAGCTTTCTGTGTTCCCCCTTTTTTCTGTCCTCCTGGCAGCATATTTGTACCTTCCACTGCCATTTGGTGATTAAAAGCAGATCAGGAGCTTGGAAGACACAAAAAAGGCCCTGAGGTTTTGAGCAGAGTAAGGTGATGCCATACAATCCAGATGCTCAGGGTGGCACAGGATTCCTGCTCTGGTACCTGCTCCTTTGGCATGTTGGCTTTGATAACTTCCATCCTATTAATTTTAAGTGCCAGATGCTGATGAAATATTTATGACAGATCCTGCACCACAGAACAAACTCCTCTTTTGAAGTGCAGAGCTGGTTTCTCTTTCTATGTTATGTCAGATTTCAAAATTACCTTGGGGCATTCTCTTGGAGTGCTCTGATGTAAACAAACTAAACATCATTTTAGTGAAGACAATAGACTGAATCCCTCTTTTACAGAGGCAGACACATGGAATTCAGGGATGCTACTGACAGAAGAATCGGGTTCAATAAGTGGTATTTTGATAACAAACCCTTTGAAATGTATATTGACATATAAATGTGATGATGAACCCAAATCTCACCTCTGGCTCCTGCACAGGGCTGCAGAATGGGCTTGTGGGTTGGTAGTTAAGGAGTGATTTTTTTTTTGTGGTGCTGTTGTGATTAAAAATAAGATGCAGGAGACAGCAGCCAACAACTTCTGCTTTGCAGCTGCTTGCTGGTAAAACCTTCCTTCTCATCCTTCCTCCCCCAGACAAGAAATAAAGTGTGAAATGTAAAACTTCCATTTGCAGCCTGCTGCCTGCCATGGCATGGAATATAAACTGCTTTTGGGAGTACACTTGTGTTCCTCACTGCAGGCACTGACTGGAGTTGAGGTTTCCAAAGTGGTCTGAGAAGCTCTAAGCAAAGCCAGGGATGAATCAGCCCCATCAACAAACTCCCAAATGAACTTATCCCATAAAGATGGTGTATTTTCAGACCCAGGGAATGTTACCTCTTTGCTGCCAGCTTCACAGGCTGCAAAGGCATAAATATCTGCTGATTCTCCACACTGTGGGAACGCCTTGAGTGTCTTCATTATTCCTAGATTTCACTAACTTGTGCCATAGTGAGACATTCTCAGCATCGTGGAACTAACCCCTCAGGAAAAGGTAACATTTTTTGGTCCTTTCATGTTTAATTACTGAGGGTATTTTGAAGTTTTTCAGCAATGAATGCTGAAAGTTTGCTTAAGGGGGAAAACAAATAAATAATCCTTTAGTCCTGTTTTTTTTTGAGGAGCTGTGGCAGCAAGGAACAAGATCATATTTACTTCAAGGAGGGAACTTGAAAGTGTCCAGAGTTGCTGCTTTGTTTGGATGTTAACATGATCTCATTGCAATGGACAAAGTCCCAAAAATGGAGCCCTGAATTTCAGGCCCTGTATTACAAAGGGTTTAAAAAATAAAAGCAAACTAAGACAGCCAATGAAGGGTCTGGAGCACAAGTCTTATGAGCAATTCAGATAAGCCTCTCTTTGTAAAAGATAAATACAATTTTCTCTTTAGGTTGTATCAAGGAGTAAAAGCCTCCTGTCCCGGCTCCCGATGTCACTCCAAAAAACAGTGCTTTCATATTGGGATTGACAAAAAATGTGGGGCATATGGACTATTAGATCAGTTACCACTCACTGGCAAATCTGCTGAGAATAGACAGATGGGTAAACATCTTTAACCAGGGCTGGCTGCACTCTATACCAGGCTGATATTTACATTGCTATTTTTTCCTCTAATAGCTTTAAAATGCCCTGTAATATTTACCTTTTTTTTTTTTTATATTTTTAACCTTGAATGCTTTTTTGAATATCTTGTCCTGTGTTCCTGGCTAGTCGTCCTGTCTCTCAGTTGTTACTCTGATTGCCTGCATGTCTTTTCTCCTCAACTTACAGCTTTCATCTTTCCATTCCCTTGCCTCTAAAGTCTTCTTGGCTGATGTTTAATATACTCAGAGCTTCCAAATGGTCTTTCTCCTTGCTTGTGTGACCCAAAGCTCCACGTGCTTCTCTTGATTTCAGTTTTAAGTTTGGAGAAGGTCCTTGTGGTCACGCTGGTAAAGTGAGTGTCATCCTACCTGCAAGTCCTCTTCTGCCTCAGTTTTATTTGAAACACAGCATGAGCATGAAATGCAGTGGAGAGGAGCAGATCAGGAAAGGCTTGGAGTAGGTCATGGCTATTTTTCTTTCCTTCACAGATCCCTCCTTGTGGAAGTACTTAGCTGGGCTTGGTTGGTTTACTTGTCTTATTTTATTAAGCCTTATATCTTCATCTGGAGTACAGGCATCCTTCATCACTCCCTTTGCCTCACAGAGGCAAAATACCATGGATGTCACTGACTTCCCATCATTGCAGCTGATGGCTTTATCAGCCAGGTTTTTCCGGAGTGTGCCAGGAGAAGCATCACTGCTGTGGATATCCCAGAAATATTTCATGTCTGGAAGGGGGGAAAAACTCTTGTGACGGAGATACAGACTCTGTTTTTACCAGTACCATGTGCTGACCACCCCTGTGAAGAGTTTGGATGCTTCACCCTCAGAGCAGGCTGATTCTTCTCTCCCATGTAGGCAACAGCAAGGGACAGACATTTGACCCCTCACATCCCTGCAGGGGAAGGTTCATTCCTTCCAGTGGCCTTTGGTTGTGAAGAGCAAGGAGAAAGTGACTTCCCATTCCAAAAACACGTGTTTGAAATGTTTCCAGTTTGTGAGGTTTCTGCAAACTTTCTCAGTGTGTGAGAAATCTGAAGAGCCTGCTTAATTGCAGGATGTACTGACAAATGTTTCTAAATGTTTCTAAAGTCGTTTTTGTGCCTGAAGAATAGGTGTGAAGCCGTGTGTGAAAGCTCTGTTAATTCTGGAGAGGGTGCACGGGGCTTTCTGCTTTGAGTGTGGAACTGTGTGTGCTGCTTTCATTATGCAAGTTATTATACATGAGCCTTGTAAATACACTGATGAGAGCGAGGGAAAGCTGCTTCATTATTTTGGAGACTCACTCAAAATATTTTCTTTCTTTCAGAGACTTGAAGATAGAAAATCTGTTGCTGGATGAAGACAACAATATCAAGCTCATTGGTATGAAACCACTTTGGCAATTCCAGTAATTAAAATTGTTAGTTTTATAAAGAGAGGGTTTTTTGAGACTTCATAATCCTCCATGTGACAATTGCTAATGTTGCTGCAGAGAGGAGCTGGGAGAGTATAGATAGCAATCAAGCTGTTCCTGACAGCATCTCCTGAAAAAAATGATCCAAATAATTCAGCTTTAACTGGGTATGGGCATAATCTTGCATCTTTAAACCACAGCTTTCATATTCAGCTTGGGAACTTTGTAGAGAATTCAAGAATTGACACCACAGAAGTAATTTATTTTATTATCCTGATCATTTCATATTTGCTAAGGGCTGGATCCTGCCCCCGTATGCATATGCTTCCTCTGAAGTCAGTGGGAGTTGAGCACATTTTTAGCAGCTGGCAAAATTCGGTCCTATATTTATATTTGTTAAATTTGCTTCCAGCACCCAACGTGAAATTGGTTTGGAGGGCTGTTAAAAAATAAAAAAGATCAGCGATAGAGTCTTGGTTTGTGTTTAGGTATCAGCTGTACGTGGGGCTCGATTCATTCAAGCTGTGCAGACATTTTAGATTAATCATTGGTGGGTACAGTCTCTCACTGCCTTGCATAACTCCCATTAATGTTAATGTGGGCATTGAAAAGAAAATCTTCCCTTCATAAAATAAGCACCCAACATCTGTTTATATTTATTTCCATGCCTACACTTTTGCCTGCGGCAAAGTCTGTGGCTGCAGACTTCAAAACTCAACCCACTTCCTTCAGAAGGTTTCGTGGACTGAAAAGTGATGAAAAACACTTGGCATTCAGGTCAAGTGGACACTCACTGACATATAAAGCACGTGCATCTCCAGACAAACAAGAGGAGGATGGTTGATGAAATCTGAAATATTCAAATTTCACTGGGAGAATTCGGTTTTTGAAAATGCTGCTCTGACTTTCAGTGATTATCCTGTAGCAAATCAGCCGAATCTGGGAAAATAACAGCAGAGAGAACTCTGCATTACCTCAGCCATGGGTCAAGAGGAGACTGAGATGTTGCCATGAATCATTCACCAGTAATGGTGGATACCACCCATTATCTTGATTTAGCAGATAAGTGAGACCAGATGGCTTGCAACAGTGCTGTGTGAGCATCTGATGGATTTAAAGAACTTCTGCAGCTTCCCTGTTATTGGGTGTTTGGTTACACAACAATATGTGAACTTGACATCCAGAGCAAGACCTAATCAGATGATACGTGCACA
Organism: Manacus vitellinus; assembly: GCF_001715985.3. NCBI lineage: Eukaryota > Metazoa > Chordata > Aves > Passeriformes > Pipridae > Manacus > Manacus vitellinus. Next base: position 7,809,983 of record NW_021940498.1, on the reverse strand, counting down.
ATTAAAACTCCTGTGCCAAAAAGAATGTACTTCACAACTGTTCCTGCAGTTTCATTGGCTTTGGTTGCATGGAAAGGTCTCCCTGCAGTGGGTGGTGTGGGAAGAATAGAGAAAAGAGACGGTTTGATCTTCTGTGGCCTCGCTGGAGTTGAAATAGATTGTCCTCAGGTCTGCAGCCTGATGTTTTTAAGCAAAGCAGATTGCACACAGTATGTATTTTAAAACAAAGCAATTAAATCCCACCATCCAACTGGGTATGTTGTAGCAAAACAAAGGTAGTAGTAAATCTGCTGTAAGTAAAACCAGATTTAACACCGCAGCCAGCTCGTGCTGTATCTCACCAGCAACGCTGGTTCTTGTAATAGCTGTGAAATTAAGAAAACCCACTATAAAGAGAGAAGAAAAGGTGAAATGAAAGTTTGAAAGGTGCCAGGGGATGACATTCAAAGTCCCTGCTTTTTCATGCGTTTCAGTGGGAACTGAATGCCTCGAGTCCCTTTCTTCACCCAGCTGCTCAATGGCACCTGGATTTTGTTACTCTTTTTAGCTGTGTGACAAGGTGGTTTATGATGTGCTCTTACATATTCTTCTTAGAAAAGTTCCCTTTAAGAGGACTTATTCTTAGCAGTCTGTTAATCAGACTGAAGAACATCAGGACTGGGAATGTTGGAAATGATTCACTTCTCCTCATCTCCCACCCCGTGCTGTGAAAAGCCACTCGCAGGCCACCCGAAGTCCTTGGTGTCCTCCTGGGGCACCTGTGACACTCAGCTCTGCTGGTCCAGCTTGTCGAGGAGCTTCTGTCTAACAGCCCTTTCCCTGTTCTGGCTGCCATAGCTCCAGAGATGGCTGTATATCCATGGATTACTGCTGATTTCCCGGAGGCGTTGCAGAGGAGTCGTGCGACGCGATGCTCCGATAGCACGAACAGTGGGGGCGGGGGAGTTTCCATGTCATAATATTTACTTTGGAAAACCAAGGGTGGCCTTTGATCTGAATTCTGTAATTAGCTGGGCTTATTGAAAGGGAGCCCAAGGCAGAGGCAGGAATGGCAGTGGAATTACCAACGCTGGTGGTCACACTGTCCTTACCAAGCTCAGCAGCTCATCCTCGATAAAAACCACACTGTGCTCACGATGTGCTGCCACAGTGTTAATAACAATATTCTCATTTCCAGGGCTATGAAATCCCTGTCCTCAAGATGCATTTGTTTGCACACATTCTGCATTTCAGCAGGCACTAGGGGGGAAAAAAGGTATGGCAGCTCAGATGAATGAGCTGTAGGGAGTGAATAAGATGTTTATAATTGAAGAGAAGGTGTTTATAAAAGAAGAGAATGAAAACTTCCACTGCCACTGATGAAGAGATGCTGATTTACACCATTTCAGAATGCAGCCCTTATGTACTTTGATTGCAAGACATTATAGTATAGAGAAGTAATTTGGAGGGGGTATAACACTCTAGGGTAAAGACCAGCAATGGTGCTGTGTGGAGATATCATTTCTAGGAGTCTTTAAATGTATTTTACAGTTGACATAACTCATCTCGGGCCACAGCTAATGAATATGTTAATTAAGTTAATGGAGCCTCGGTAGTATTTGTAAAAGCCCCAGGGATAATACATATCTAACAGGGATGATTAAGCAGTGTCCAGGGACAATTGTTTTCCATCAGAGGCAAGGAAATTGTCTTGATTCCCCCTTCAGTGTTGACAGTGTTCTCCAGGAAAGCCCCCTTGAGCCTCTTTACATGTGAAATATGGTGATTCCTGTGTTCCCTGTGCTTGTCTGGCTCTCAGAGATGCAGCCAGTCGAGTGGAAAGTGCTGTGCCATCATTTGGGCACTCCAGCTCACACAGGCAGCCTGATAATTGCCTTTTTTTTTTTTTTTTTTTGCTAAGCATTTTTATATTTTTGCCTGGTTTTGTAAGGGAATAAGGCTTATGTGTCTGCCCTTTAATACCTTGAGGATTCCTGGCTGATTTCCCCTTCTCTGCCAGCTCTCCTAATTGCTTTCTCCCAAGCCAACCATGGCTACTCTTGGACAGGGTGGGTTTGCCCTCCCCTGGCTGCACGTTGCCACCATCCACGTCTGCCACCAGTGTGACCCTGCCTTCCTTTCCTTGCTTAGTGGTTTAATTTTTAAGATCCTTCCCTAAGCCCAGCTCAGCCTGCAGAGCAGACAAGGGGAGATTTTGGGAACACCCTTCCTGGCGCCAGCCTGGTCTTGGGCTGCCTGAGAGCACTTGGGAAGCCTCAGCCTCCTCCTGCTGAGAGGCTCCCTCTGGTCTCCGGTGCCAGCCTGTGCCAGTCCCTTGTTGTTATTGCCAGAAAAAGAGTGGCAGATACTCCCAGAAATGCAACAATTCAAGGCAGAAGTCAGGGAGGGGGCAGCCAAGTCAAGACATTCCCCTTCTTGCTCCAGGACCTCCCTGTTATCTCAGAGCTGGAGCACTGCCTCTCGACCCCTCGGAGCTTGTGCATTGCCCAGAAAGTCATCCCCCCCTTGCATCTGATGGCTCATGGACACGATTTAGAGGGAATGTTGAGGGAGTCCCACTTAAACTTGGCCTCTCCATAACATCCTGCAGCAGTGTGGAAGCCACAGCAGCCCTTGGTGGCCCCTCAGTGCCTGGGCCGAGCTCAACTCTGGCTGTTGCCATCCAGTTCCCAGTGAAATGGAGTTGCTTTATGTCTGAAGTTGATGATTGTGCATATTCTAAGACTTTTTTTTATTGTTTGTGGAAATCTCTGGTTATTTAGCACCTTGTAGAAACCAATTACATGAAATTTTTGCATGTGGATGATTTTTTTTTTCCCCTCGGGCAGTCCATTGCTTGGCTTTTGGAAAGAAGAAATGTTCTTTCTTTTTCACTTGTGTTCTAGGGCGGTCTGACTGTGTCTGTCTTTCATAACTCTGTCTCTCTGCCTTTCACAGACTTTGGATTGAGCAACTGTGCAGGCATCCTGGGTTATTCTGATCCCTTCAGCACCCAGTGTGGGAGCCCAGCATATGCAGCCCCTGAACTTCTGGCAAGGAAGAAATACGGGCCCAAAATAGATGTTTGGTCCATGTGAGTTACTTCTCTACTTTATAATTGTCACTGCAGGGACACCTTCAACTCCATCAGGGTGCTCAGAGCCCCATCCAGCCTCACCTTGAGGATTTCCAGAGGTGGGGCATCAATAACGTAATAGTGTCAGGCCTTAAAGATGAAGTACAGTCTCTAAACACTAAGAATAAGGTTTTTTTCATTGTTCCTGATCACTTTGGTTTCCTTCTCTCCCTGTTTTCTCCTAGTGGGGTGAACATGTATGCCATGTTGACTGGAACGCTGCCCTTTACCGTGGAGCCGTTCAGCCTGAGAGCCTTATACCAGAAGATGGTGGACAAAGAGATGAACCCTTTTCCCACCCAGCTCTCTTCAGGTAATCAAAGGAGTGTGTGGGACCTGGTCAGATCCAGCTGGCCAGAGACATTGCATGGAATGATCGTGGCTCCTGCTGCCAGTGTGTCGTGCTCATTGGGAAAAACACTTCCTTTCATTTTAGCCTCCGAAAGAAGTGCAGGAGTTGCTGTAGCAGAACTCATTTTGCTCTGACTTCTGTGTGTCAGCTGAAGAAACACCGAGTTGTGCTGAGTGTGAGAGAAGGGACAGACCTGTGGGATCCTGTGAAACTGCTTTTGTAGAGTAGTCGGTCGGTTTTGCACTCTCAGATTTTAGTGTATGGATGGACAAACAGATTATTTTGGAGTAACAGATTCCTGGGCATTATCATGACTAGGTTTGAGTGATAAACTGCCTCAAATGACCTCACATTAATTATGGAGTAGTAATGACATGCGCTCAGAAGCTATTTTGGGACAGTGACCTGGGACAACCTTTATGTGTTCACAAAATGCAAAATTGTTGATGTATTAGTATTAGGAATATTAATTCCTGCTTCAGAGCTTTGTCACTAGGCAACAGAATAATTTTTCAGCTTGTAGCAAGACCACTGTCAGCATTTGGAACGAGCTCTGTTTGGCAGTTGGGTTTTATTTTCGTGTGCCAAATTGGTGGTTCGTGGAGAGCTTCTGTCTCCTTCCCTGGCAGCCTGTTTGCAAAGGACATTCAGTAAAATGAAAAGATTGCAAGTGCAAAAAGGGCAGCTGAGGAAGGAAACCATTGTTACAGGGTGTGAGAGAAAGCCCTTGGGAGTCGTGTCACGAGGTGAGTTCTCCAAGCACAGATTTACCTGTGGAAGAAGAAGTGGGTAGGGAAGTGTTTTGTCACCTGGCTTTTATCCCTGCATAACCTGTTGTTCCTTGTTCACTCAGCTCCTGTATGAAGGACCCTTTTCCTGCCAGCAGTTCATATTGTGGCATGTTGTAAAGTGGAGGGTTTACAAGTGAGCTGGGATGCTGCAGGTTTCTGTTTGGGGTTTTTGTTTGTTTGGGGCTTTCTGTTTCGTTTTGTTTGGTTGTTTTTTGTTGGTGTTGGTTTTGTTTGGTTGCTTTTTGCTGGCTGTTTGACACAGTTAGGGTGTTTGGAATTTCCACTCCGGACACTTCCCGTTAGGATTCAGTTGCACAAAATGGCTGTTTTAATGCTCTAGCACATGCTTTAAAGCCCCACTGAGTAAATTAAAAGAAAGATTACACTGGCTGCTTCCTGCTGCACTTGTCTAGATGCCAAGTCCCACATCATTTGCAAAATTACCTTTGAATTCGGGGACTTGCATGGCATAGTCAACATTTTCCAAGTTTGGCAAAAAAATTACCTCCTACACTGAGGTAAATTATTTTACCAATAAAGAGCAATTACATGATGGCTGTGGAGTGTCTTTGATCCAATGGACTGTTCTCCCAATCACTATTTTCTTCCCATTCTCTTTTAAGTGGGACATTTCACTGACTTCACTGGGACAACTCAAGGCTGAACCACCCAGGAAAAGGCCTGTGGAAGGCAAGCAGTTGGTAGCAAAAAAGATAACATTACTTTTGACAGGCTTCATTTTACTGTTTCGTTCACCCTCCGTGAGATTTTCTCACCAATGCCTCTCTGTAGCTTTTGTGGAGCTCACTGGACACTGGTCTCCAGGGAAAGCAGTATTTTGTTTACCCTGTGAGAACTTGGAGAGATGATGGCAAATTAATGGACTAGATTTAAGCATGTTAACCTTTCCTCACTGGGAACAAAGGTACACATCAGTTCCTGATCTGAGCCAGTGGCCTCACATGTTCACTGACATGGCACACTCTGATTTAAGATGACATTTGTTCCTGCCACCATTAAGCTTTGGGTCAGTGGGTAGAAACTCTGCTCCTCTGCTCTGTGAATTGTAGTGGTCGTTAACCTCTTGGGTTTATGGACCTTTTGCTTTAATCAGGTTTTATTTTTCCATAAAATTCATATACAGAGAGTTTTTGCAGGAGTCTGTTTGGCTTGTTCAGTACATTGTCTTTCAATGTTTCTTTTCGCAGTTACTGAACATGCAGACCCATCATGTAATAGTCAGTCTTATCACTAAGCAATAAAACACTTTTTTGTGTAAGTTAGAGTATTGGGTGACCGTGAGCACCCAAAGCAACCTGTGTAGCAACAGGGGAAGTTTGGAGTTACTGTTTGATTTTTCCCACTTAGGAAACCATTTTTCATTTAAGCTTCCTCAACAACACAGCCACCTGGTTACTGATTTTAGGTGAGCAGAGGTCAGTTACTCAGGAGGTTGGTATTCACCCTGCACACATTCCTTTCCTTCCCTTCCCTTCCCTCTTCCATATGCTCCTGTTCTTCCTTCTGGAACAGAGGAATTAAGTGGAGATGAGAAGAAAAGCCGTTGTTTATTCATGCCCGTGGTTTGGAGGAAGGATTTCATTAGGTGGGGCTTGTGGAATGACCTTGCTGCATTTTCTCCAGAGATATTTTTAGGCCATACCTGCATACCCAGTTACAACCAGGCACAGCCTCCCAGGGGGAACGAGACACTGAGCTGGTTTCACTCATGACAGGGAACATGTTTGCTCATGTTTGCTCCCTGGGGCACGAATTTCATCCCACAGCTGTGTGGCTGACCTGGGAAAGGCTTCTCTCCTCCTGGTACCATCTGACAGCTCAAATCAGCCAAATCCAGCATGGTTACTCATCTCCACCGTGTTTCCCGGGTCCAGGGAGCCTCCAGGGGGGATCTTCTCTCCAGAATTAGTTTCTCCCAGTCTGAATCTGTTATCTGTGGTGCTTCACAAGCTTCATTTAATTAGCCTGCCTGTTGGCAGGGGTGGGAGTGGTGGTGAAGTAAGACATTTAAGGAGACATCAGGTGATTTGGGGGCTGAGCATGCTGGTGATGAAGGAGGGGAGTGTTGGCTTGGGAAGGGGTGATTTGTTTTGCTCTGAGCCCATGGGATGTGTGTGGTTTCTAACACAGAGATAAGGGAGCTACTGGAGCGAGAGGAGATGAAGTGGAAGAACAAGGGGTTTGTTGTTTGCTGTAATGGGGATTTCTGTGCCCAGGAGGATGAGGAGGGGGCACTCCCTGGGCACGCAGGGAACAGCTTCCAGCAAGTTTATGAACTTGGATGTAGACTTTTCCTGCTGCTTTCCTGCCACATTGTTGTTGTAGGAAAATAGCAGAAATGTTGAGTAGTATTCGAATGCCCCTGAAGGCTGAAGGTTCAGCACCCGAAACCAAAATGAAAATGAATTTTGCTGTACTGTTTTAATTGGGCTAAAACCTTCTGCAACTGATTGTGGGCTGGATGGAAGCCAGGAGAGAATTTCTCCTCATAATGTCAAAGGGAGCCAAATTTGCCACGTCTTCCTTCCCAGCTCTGCATCCTTTCCCTTCCCCTCCGCTCCCCCCGGTCCATCTCCTCCTGCTTTAAACACAGTGATTTCTCTCTGACCTTGCTCCAGCCTCTTGCTCTCACGAGGAAATCAAGTGTTGTCTCACCTGCTCCGAAACTTCAAACGAGCTCTGAGACAAAACCCCTCTTTTTCTCCTCTCCTTTATGACTCCATAAATCATTGTGACTATAAATCACTGTTTATTTTACTTAGTAATCCCTTATCAGTACTTCCATTTTCCCAAGGACATCAGAGCACACCGTAAGGAAAACATTGCTGTTTAGTACACTCTTGGCCAGGCTCCCCACCTGTAGTAACTGCACTACTGTGTAAGTCATAAAGCGGATGGCATAGCTATTGTTTGGGGTTTTTCCTTGCTTTCTTCACAGCTGCCATAAACTTCCTACGATCTCTGCTGGAGCCAGACCCCGCAAAGAGACCAAACATCCAGCAGGCCCTGGCAAATCGATGGCTCAACGAGAATTACCCTGGAAGAGCACCACCAAATGTCACCTATCCAAACAGGTACTGCCTGGAAGGGAGGAGAAAGCCTGCCAGGGTGTCTGTAAATCACGTGTGTGAAAATGTGAACGGCTCTGGAGCTTCAGTTCCACGCCTGTGACACCATCCCAGTGCTTTTTCTGGGATTGCTTTTGTGACTCCATCATGAAAGTTGTTAGGATTGAGTAAGTGTTGCTTGGAATGGTCAAAAGCAATACCTTAAATTAGAAGCTGGCATACAGTGTATTATTTGCAGGGTGGTCTGAGATGCAAATCATGGGATTAATTGGCTCCACACATGGAAATGGGGATGTGTGATGGGCAGCTTCTGATCTTCTTGTAATTCAGTAAAATCTAAGCTACTTTCCCCACAGAGGCTCTGCCTATTTGTGCTATATCCATGAGGCTCTGTGGTTTAAGTGAAAAGAAAGGTCAAAGTTAAGTGATCTTGCCTTGTTGTTCATGTTGAACCTTGCTGAATACATGAGTAAATGCAAGAAGAGAACAAATCTCATGGTCAGTGAAACATCCATCCAGGGAAAAAGAAAAAGAAGGAAAGGTACTTATGGTCCACTTTGGTGTTAGAAATAATCTTGCTTGACTTTAAACATGTGCAGAGCTGCCACATGAGCCAGCCAGGCAAGGCTCTCCTTGCAGTCAGTGCAGAGAAACAAGGGCACTCTTTACATAACGATTCATCTGCCTTCTCTTTGATTCTGCCTTAGGATGACTCTGTGCCCAGGAGACACCAGTTCCTCTCCAGTGACTGTAAATGGAGCCTCAGGCAACTCACTTGGAAATACAAGTCTGTGTTTGATCAGATAAAACCTCCTTGCTCTATCAAAGCCCTCCAGCTGTGCCTCATACACAGCCCAGTACCTGCAGCAGGTCAGGCAACACTGAGGCAAAGACAGCAAATTAAAGCCTAAATTTGGTGTTTAAAATTTGACAGTGCTCCAAAATTTCTGTCCTGACTTCAGTAAGAGGAGAGTCCCTCAGTGAAGATCATAATCTCCCCACACACAGTTGTTACAAACCAGATGTAGTGTGTGCCTGGAGCTGTGATGACTTTTATCTGAACATGGGACCCACTGTCCTCCCCCCAAAAAGGATTTGGTGTTCACCAGCCAGGCCACCTCTTTGTGTCTTTGACCTGAGGAGAATCAGGTTTTGCACCCTCAAAGTCTGTGTTGGATGGGTGTTGAGCAGCTTGGATGCCAGGGGGCATCACCAGGGCCATCCACTGAAACGGGGAGGGCACATGTGGGGCCTGCGATGCCCAGACGTGGACAGAATGTAAAGGTGGCCCCCACAAAGAGTTGTTTCACGAGGAATGAAAGCAGGCAGAGCCCTTCTCTTGACATTCCTGCTGCAAATTTAAGGGCAGTTGGGTTAATTTGCCCACTGTGGTGTTCAGCAAAAGGAGATCTGAGTGTCTGTGGAGCATTGGACTGTGCTGAGTGTGGTACATGTGAACGTGGTGTGGTAAAGAAAGGGAAAACAAGTGTAAACTGAATGAGTCATTAAGCTAATGAAATCACTGTCATAATGAGCCCAATCAATCCACTAAATGTGGCATCTGTTAAGTCAATGTAAGTGTAACAGAGACCTGGAGGGGTAATTTAATTCTCTGTCTGTTTGAGTATTAGCTGCAGAAAAGAGGAAAAAATACAGAAGTAAGGCTTGAATGTGCTTTCACAATTCTTTTGCATTTGTAGGTGTGTTTTCATGCCTCTGTTTTTAACTCCTGGCTTGCAGTTGTCAGGCTTTTATGAGGTTGTGGGTCCCTTCCAGAGTTTACTTATTGGTGCAGTGAGGTGGGCAACTTCTCCCCTTCTTTCTTTCTCGTTGCACTGATTTTCCCATCCTTTTGTCAGAAATTAAGAGGGAAGTAGATACTCCTTCTATCTGAACCCAGATTTCGTTTGAAGCTGTAAAGGATAAAAGCCACAGAGATTCTTTCACTTCATTTTTTTGGTAATAATATTGCTTTAGTTTCATTAGTCGATGCCCCAAGCTTGACCTACCTAGACTTTGTCATACTGGAGCTTTATGGGGGAAATAACCTGTAAAGTTTGAAATACTTAAATATGTGGCCTGACTCCTTTTGAGTTTACCTCAGGAAGTACCACTGGAGTCAGCTTCCATGGAATTTCTCCAAGTTTTCCTTAGTGTGCAGATATGGATAAGGTGTGTTGAAACAGTGTGTGAAAAATCCACTGCTGAATTTGCAAAGAATCAGTTCCTCTTAATCAACACAGTAGAAGCTGTGGTTATGTTCTTGCACTATTCTGGGCATAACACCCATTGTTGCAAAGACAGGAACGTGGTAGGAAAGGGAAGAACGTGGAGATAAGGTGGAAGAACGGCAAAAACTGCATTTTCAGGAGAATATTCTCCCAGGCTTTTTATAAGCTTGCTTTTGTTAAAGAAATTCCCTGGAGGCAAGCAAAAATTTCCCGTTTTGCTGAGCACTTCAAGTGGAAATTGCTTGAATTTCTTTTGCTGTACAGATGTCTCAACGTGCAATGGCCAAGATAAGTTTTGCTTTTGAACTTGGAAAAAAACCCAACCCCAAGCTTTTCTTTGGGGCAGAAAGACTGTTAATAAGCAAGGGGAACAAAGGGAAAGAGTTATTTGAGATTTTCCAGACTGGGGTTTTTTTTCTGTTAAACGCTGTTTTACATCTTGTCTAAGTGCTGTAGATCAGACCCAGGCTGCTGTCTGGGCATTCCTCACAGCACAGGTGCACAGGGCAGGAGTGGGAAAGGTGGGAGTGATCCTTTGGAAGGGGGAAGGCAGCTGGCAAAAATGCCCACAGCCTAAGCTCCCCCACCGTGCCTTAGCCAGATACTAGGCTTGATATTAGGAGCAAGGAATATCCTTTAGAAACCAAGTGAAACCCAGCATTTCTTTGGAGATGGATGGGAATTGACAGGTACATCTGGGAATCTGGCCAGCACACTTAGAGGCCTAAATAGGAGCAGTGTTCTTCGGAAAATCTGGTTTTAACTTAGACCGAGATGATGCTTTGCCATTTCCACTCCATTTCTCGCCTTGGCTGAGCCTGTTACAGACTCTGTAGAAGAGCAGATACATAAACATGGCTTGGATGCATGCTTTTAACTGACAGGGGTATAACAGCAGTGTTACCACTCTGAGAGCTGCTGCAATAGCCCTGCACATCTCCCTTTTCCAGCAGGAAATTCCCTCTCTTACTCAGAGCACGGATATTGTGCGACAGGTAAGGCGTGAAGCTGAATGCCAGGGGTGTTTGATTGCAAGGAGAGGGACTTTTCAGGGAGCTATCTGGGTTGGATTTGACCTCTTTTCCTTCAAAACCAGATGTATACTGTGATAATCTTGATGGTCCTCACTGGTCGGGTGTAGGGTAACAAACGGCACAGCCTGAGCACCACGGTGCCATTTCATACCAGGGATGGACACGGTGGGCAGAGTCCTGTTTGTTCAGCTGTCACAGCTTCCTGCAGTGCCAGTGGTTCCCAAAAAGCCTGTCCTTTTAATGGGAAGAGAGAGATAATCACTTCCACGTCCCTGAGCCCTTCAGGCTGTGCCTGGTCCCCCCTCGAGGCTCCGTTGCCTCTGAGGCTCCGTCACCGGCAGGATGGTTCCAATGCCAGGACGGCTCCAGCTCAGTGCTCTGCCTCTCTCCCCATGCAGGATTCACCTGGAGGACCTCAGCCAGAGTGTGCTGCTCCACATGACTGAGAAGCTGGGCTACAAGAACAGCGATGTCATCAACACCGTGCTCTCCAACAGGGCCAGCCACACGCTCGCCATCTACTTCCTGCTCAACAAGAAGCTGGAGCGTTACCTGGCCAGCCTGAGGGTGAGCCCTGCTTCTTTCTGGTTCTCTGCACGAGTGGCTGAGCAGGGGGGGAAAAAAGGCCTGAAAGTTTCCCAGCTTGCTGGGAAACCCAAGGCTTCACCCGAGTTTTGGGTTGGGTTTTTTTTTTTCCTAATTTTGTGGCACGAAGGGGAAGTGTTCCCCAAATTATTAACATTATTCCAAGTAAAAATTCCCCAGGTTGCAAAGGTAATTGCTGATAGACTTTGTGTCTCCCTGTTTCCATAGGAGATCCCCTCCTGCAGGGCAGTTACCCTGCAGGAAGCAAACTGTTGCCATGCAGAGCCTTACGTGTCCATTGTGATTCTGTGATTGTCATGTGCTGTGTCCCTGTGTCGACACAGTTCTGTTGCTTGAGATATCAATAACACCATGTAACTTGATTCAGGAGATCAAGAGAAAGCTTAAGAGCTTATTAAGGTTTTATTTAGCTTTTAAGTGAAAACTCAGCTGAAAGTTTGATGTGATCTGACCTCCTGCTGACCTTCCTGGCCCCTGAGTGTGTCCTGGGCCTTCCAAATTGGCAACAGCTTCTTAATTTTTTATCTTTCTCAGTTTTTTTCATGAGAGTGTTTTCTTGACGATGCCACCAGTGGCATTTAAAATGTAGTGGACCAAAATCATCAGCTCTGTAAGTTGATGCTCCTCCACTGAATGCCAAGAGTGGATACAGTACATTAAGCAATAATTGAACATTAATTTTCTCTAATTGTCCCACATATTTTACTTTTCTGTGCTTTTCTCTCCACAGAAGGCCGAAGGCCAGGACAGTGTTTTCCACAAGAACCAGCTCTACCAGATAGAAAAATACAAGGCAAATAAAGACTCCTATGAGGTAAAGCTCATCAAAGCTCATTAAAGTGCTTTGAAAACATATTGAATTTGAGGATCCTTGGTGATTGTGATCAAGGTGATGGATTTGTGGACCTGTGGAGAAAAATAAAGACCCGTGGTCATTCCTGTGCAGGACAAATAATTCTCTCAATTCCTTTTCAAAGGAACAAATAGCAACCCCCTAGAGTAGAAGTGTAAAGGTGACTTTGAAGGTTTTTTTGAAGAAATTAAAAGGTTTTAAGGCTCTGTTCAGCAAAATAATGTGAACTTAATCATAGGGCTCCATAGTTTCATTCTGAGGTGCAAGTTGCTGGTGTTATCACATCAAAACTGAGTGTTCTTGAGACTCTCCTTGAGTCTTTAGACCTTGATGGTGTAGGGCAGAGAACTCTGGTCTCCAGCCTTTCTGCCTGCGAGTAGAGAAGGTATTTTTTATTAAACCATGGCTGGATTTTTCTTCCCTGGCTGATTCTTTGCCAAGCACTAAAATTACAAGAGTAATCTGAGCTGTGCAAGTCTTCCCTGCCAACACAATGAGCAGCATTCTTGAGGAGTCTGCCTGCTTCAAAAGCTGCTCCTCAGCTCTGGATTGATGATCTAATTGCAGGGACAGATTTGTGTCGTGGCTGGGTTTGTTTGTCACAAAGACTTCTTGCAAGACAAGCTGAGCTGCAAGCCATGGAAATAGCAGGGCAAAGTACTTACTCTTTTCTTACATCAATCAAAACCATCTTATTTAAAATGTATCAGTAGTGGGTAGACTCAATGAATATAATATTTCACAATGCTCTGACAGCTTATTCAAGCTGTTGCAGAGCAGCCTTTCCCTGGGAACCAAGCAGGTACCGGGATGCTGCATGGAGCATCTCGCTGCTCCCTGGGCCGGCTTCCTCCTGCTGCTGGTGCCACTTCTCTGTGCCAGGGATGGCTCTGCCAGCCATCCAGGAATGAGCTCACAGCTTCTGTGCACCAACCCTGTGCAGGGGAGGCTGCAGCAGGGCCTGCCTGGAGCCGATGTTTGAGTTCCCTAAGGATAACTGGAAACCAATGGCAGTGCTGGTATTTGGCCCCAGTTTGGTTTGTGGGCATGCTTAGGGATAAAACTCCTTCCAAAGCCTCTCCTGCACTCAGAGTTACTCCCAGGGTAGCTATTTAGAGGATGAGGGGGTGTCATGTCTTTCTTGAAATAGTCACCAGGATGTACTCACAGTGCAGACACTGCAATAATAATAACACAGTCTGTTCTCTTTCTGCATGGGCACAGCTGAGGATAGAAGTGTTCAGGGCCAGCTTGGACAGGGCTTGGAGCAACCTGGTCTAGTGGAAGGTGTCCCTTCCCATGGCAGGGGGTGGCACTGGATGATCTTTAAGGTCCCTTCCAACCCAAACCAGTTACTGTACAATGTTTTCTATTGCTTCAGCTGTATTCAAGGGGATTATGTGATTCTTACGTACCAGGACAGGTGGAGCTGCACAGGGAGGGGAATGCAGGTGCTGGGGTGCTACTGCCATTTGTATCTAAGGTAAAAACTCCCCTAGAATGCCTTCATGTGGGTGGGAACACAGCCCTGGCAGTGCCCAGCTCATGCCACTGGGATCAGTGGGTGCCACCGGCACTCAGGGGCAGGGGATTTGTAAGCTCAGGAAGTTTCATGAGCTGGAGAGAGTCCCTTTATCCCTCCCTGCCATTGCCAGAGTGGGAACAGGGAGGCACTGGTCCCCTGGCAGGCACTGCACAAGAGCAGAGCTGTGTGTTGCCATGGGAATAGCAGGGAGAGGGATGGGAGGGATGGTCAGCGGAGGCTCCAGCTGAGGACTCTTTCATCCACCTCACTCCCGGGGTGTGAAATAAGGACTTGGCCTCAGGCAGGGGCTGCCAGGAGCTGGGGCAGGCAGGGGGCATGGGGGCAATGGTCATGCCAAGCCCCTGTTCTCCATTAGGGTTTTTTTGGGGTGCTGGGAGCTGCTGGCAGTGCCAAGGAACCAGGCTGTTGCAGGCTGGTTTCACTGGAGCGCTCAGCATGGACAGGGAGGAGGGAGGCAGGCACGAGTCTGTGTCTCTCTTTCCATCTCTCTTTTAGTGGGATGGGTCTCAGGGGTTGAGTGGCTGTCTTTCCAGAGCACCCAGGGGAGCAGGCAGGGGGTACCTGCCTCCCCCAGGGCAGCTGGGGGGCTCAGACCCAGGGAATGTGCAGTTTTTAGGAGCTTGTGTCACTGCCCTATCACCATTTCAGACATGGCCAAGGCAAACACCCTTTATCTGTCTTTCAAATCCGTTGCTGGGACTAAGGGTAGGTTTGAGGGTCGAGGTCAGGACAGGAAATAGCAGAGGATGATGTAATTCCCAACCTATCAAGTATAAAGTACCGGTACAAGTCCTGCATTGTGGGGCAGCACGACGTGGCCAGGCAAACTTTTGTAACTCCCCCGAATGAAATCTTCCTTCCCTTTTAAAACAGAATAGTGTGTGGCACTTTGGGAGTTTGGGATTCGGTCATTTCCCCCCTCACAACCTTGGTCATTAAGGAGCAACGTTAATAGTTTTAAAAACACTTCCGAGACCATTTGCAGTGTTCATCCAGCGTGAACTAATTAACTGCTAACACCGGATATGTGAGTTTTCTTTGCTGTGGGTGCTTTAATTGTGTGGGGTGACTGAGAAAACACACCAGCAGGGTGAAGGCCACTGACTATATTGTGGCAGGAGGTTATTCACACAGCAATATTATTATTATTAATATTAATGTCATCATCATCATTGCTGTTGCTACTCCTTTATCCTCATCAGGAGTGACTGTGCAATGCCTGGGCCTGATCCAACACTGTGTTGCTCCAAGCACAGCATGGCCAGGCAGGAATAAATGCTTGGTGCCAGAGGTGTTTACAGCCTCTAAAGGCACCAAAGGCATCGGGTGGATGAAGGTGTCATGCAGAGTGACAACAGTTCTGTGATGTGCTCATGGCTGTGGAGGGGTCAGCCAGCTTTAGCTTTAGCTGGCCAAAGGGAAGGGAACTGGAGGAGATAAAGGATGGAAACACATAACTGGGGGAAGGAACTTTCCTGCATTTTTTAAAAAAGACTTGCACTCACAGTGACTTTTTAATAGGACGCAGCAAAACATGTTGCTTAAATGAGAATTATGACCACAGGAAAAAACCCAGACCAACCCAAACAAAAGCCCCTCTTCTTTGAGAGGGACATCTCAAACCACACCACACTGCTCTGTCCCAGAAAGGCAAGAGATCCTTGAAGCTTTTCAGGGGTAGCAAAATAAAGCCACAAATTTGATGCCTGATTTTTTGGACGTGAAATAAGACTTTTGGCTCCCCCAGAAATCAGTGGCAGATAAGGGGTGTTGTGCTGAATCCAGTGATGGAAAGAAGAGGCAGTGAATTTTCACTGTAAAACTGTGCTTTGAAAATTGGATTCCTCTTCAGAGTCCTACTCCCAGGTTCTGTTTTTCCTCTGTCATGACTGGAGATCAAACCTATCTAGGATATGTGCTCTTGCAGTCCCACCTTCAGCTCTTCTCCTTCATGATTAGGAGTTAGGGCTCAGGGAAGGCTTGGGCCAGGAATTTTCTCCCCCTCCATGTCTTGTGCAGTTGCAGAGATGCTGTAAAATCAAGGGCCATATTCCTCCAGATCTTGTCTGGACAGAAAATAAATGATTTAAAGAGTTTAAACTTATTTAAAGCTCAGCAGCTCACCTTTTTAAATGTCAGAGGAAGTGGAATAAGGAGAAATCAAAGACCTTTTTAGGTGCTTAAATAGGGTATTTCAGATATGGAGGAGCACACACCTGTATCTGCTTCCTCCAGTGAGGACAAATGTCCTCTGAAGAGAAAACTTCCCTTTGCCTTTAATTTTCCAAAGCCGTCTTTCTCACTGCCCGGATGTCAGAGCAGATGGGAGCCATGAAATCGTGTCAGAGAAAAATGAGATGTGGAAGATTTAGTTATTCTGAGTAGTCAGGATAAGTTCCTTGTAAATGTGAAGTTCTTAATCCAGCTTGGGTAAGCGGAGTGCTTGTGCCTCACTGAACCTTCCCTTGAATAAACCCAACTGTTCTTGTTTGTTTTACAACTTAAAGGACAAAAAACCCAAAGAACGAGAAAAGAAAGGGGAGGTTCTTCACCATCAGCCCCCAAAGAAAACTGAGAAAAGTCCAGTTTCCTATAGACAGCCTTCTCCCTGTCTTGTCTCACAGATCCAGAACACCAAGGCTCTGCTGAAGGACCGGAAAGGCGCCAAGGCCGGGGCTCCCGAGAAAGGTCGGTGGCAGAAACACCTGGGGTTCATCCCTGTGAGCATGTTAATGAGTGTTAATGAGCGTTAGTGAGCCTGTCCTGTGTGTGTTGTGTGTTTGTGAGTAAAAATGGGCTTGCACTGCTGTCAGCTCGGGAGCTGGTGTGGGAAAGGACTGGATAATGTCGTCAAACGTGGAGCAAAACATCCTGAACAGTGCTCAGCAGTCATGAGCCCTCACTTTTTGCTTCTCCTCGTGTTTGACAGAGTTCCTGCAGTGCTTTAAAAAAAGCTTTCTTTTTTACACCAAATCATCTGCACTCACACTGGTGTTTTGAAAGCATCAACACCCACCCCAGATCACTGACAAACCAGAGCTGGTAGACAAGCTTCTTCCTACCAGAGAATGTGTTTTCCTCAGAGGGGGCTGAGGAGCAGCACGGGAGAATCCCTGACCCTGAGGATGTGCCAGTAGCAGTGGCATCCCTGGGAGAAGCAGTGGGCAGCAGCTGATGATGGAGAAGGGGGAAAGGCAGGTGGGACTGGCAAGCTCAGCACATTTCAGGCAGCAAAAGGAGGGGAAAAAACATGAGCAGGGAAAGGAAAAAACGTGACAGCCAGAGGAGACCATTAATCACACAGGGTGGGAGGCATGGGTGAGAGCTCCTGGCAAGAGGAGGTGGGAGAAAGGAGCAGAGGGAAAGGGGAGTGTTGGTAGTGCACACATGGATGGGAGACCTTGAGGAGCAGGAAGGGGATGTGGCTGGTTGTTAAATAAGGAACTAAATAAGGGGTGATCACTACAGAGCAGTGTGGGGAAATAGAGTGAGGTAAAGCATTTGCTGTGGTGTCAGGGGGCTATTTAGAGTGGTGGCTCATGGTGGTTTCATGCTTGTCCTCATGACTTCATAATTCATCATTTGGTGCTGTCAACCTGAAAAAAAAAAATAGGTCCAAATGGTGTTTTTGTGGCAGCAGAGGCACCTCTGCTGCAAGGTAGCAGGAGTACAGAGAGCTGTCGGAAATGGGACATACTTCCTGTGAAAAATGTAAAAAAAAAAAAAAAGCCCATTTTGCTCCCATTTGTTGTCCCTTTTGGGAGGAAGGCACAGGGGGAAGTCAACTTATTAGGTTTTGTTCCTCTTTAGGTTTCTCCCTGCTTTTTTGATCTGAAACCCGAAAATCATTCAGATCTCAGCTAAAGCATTTCTTTTATAGAAACCATATTTTGACACATCTTAAATGAAGTGGTCAAATAATTTTGACCGGTTTTAGAAAGAGACTGGTCAGATTAACCTTGGTCTGCTTTTGCCAGACAGCTCTGAGTGCGAGATTCCATCTTGTTCATCCATTCAGGTCTCAACCCCTGATGAGACCATCCCTTCACAGGAAATACGTGTGAGATTTGTGGCTGTGACCTGAGGGCTGGCAGACTTAAATTATTTGAGGTACCTTTTAGGTGGTTTGAGGGAACTCACAGACAGTGATTAACTGCTGGTTAATTCAATTAGGGGGACTTGGCAATCAGGCTCCTTGGACAGCTTTCCATAAAGGCAGCAAAACGTGCTTGGCCTGAGCCAGTGCCAGCATCCTGTAGAAACCGAGCAGATCTTCTCCACAAGCTGCTTTGTTTTACTGGGCCAAATCCTGCAAAGATTGTTCCATTTATTTTCGGTCCTTGCTAGAGGAAGGTTCTTGCTGAAGTCGTTGCAGCAAATCTGTTCCAACTCTTAACAGCCTGAATCTGGCCAGTGCAGCTACTCCATATTTACATGTGTGAAACCAAGAGCAGATTCTGTTCCAAAATGCAAGGAAAGACACCAGAGATTAACTCACTGTGTCTCTAGGTATGGCAGTGAATACAGGACACAGATCCAGTAAGAGCCAGGCAAAGTTTTGTGCTAAGAGAGGAGAAACGTGAGGTTTGTCAGGCGTGGCCTTAGAGGATATAATTAATACAAACAGCTGAAGACACCTGTGGTTTTCCTTTTCAAGTCCTTGTCCCACTCAGTTTAAGCTCTCCTGCTGCCTTTGAGGGAGGTGGCAGATGAATTTCCCATGGAACAACAGCGTAAGTATCAAGTGAGGGTCAGGGACTTGGGTTCTGAGTGTGTCCCTAAGTCAGGCAATGAGGTTCTGAGTGTGTGTCCCCAAGGGCTTGTGGTGGCTGGTGCATGTCAGGCTCCTGTGCAGTGTGTCCCAGGGGATGTGGGACCTGCCTGCCAGGGAAGGCAGTGCCAGTAACTCCAACCCGCTCTCCTGGTTCCCTCTCGATTGCTTTGCAGACTCCAGCGGGGGGGTGAGCCCTTTCCACGAACCTCTGGCGACCAAGACAGGCTGTGTCACTTCCAGCTCCCTGGAGTACCTCGAGGTCCAGCAGCCGCCCCCCAGGACCCCTCGGCTCCTCAAGAGGCAGGAATCTCCCCCGCAGCAGGAACCAGCCCGGAGTGGGGGCCGAGCCAAGGACTCCCCCCTCATCCTCAACATTGTGCACTCCTTCGAGTCAGTTGACAGAGAGGACCAAATAGACCAGGTTTCCCCCTCTCACCAGTACAGAATTTTAGGCTCCCCAATGAATTTCCCCTACAAAAGCTCCAGTGAAAGGACACTGTCCCCGCTTTTCCCCCCAGGGAGCACGTCCCCCGTCCACCCCACCCAGGTCTCTTTCACCTACGAGGAAAAAGCGTATCCGGCGAAGGAAGAAGCCGTGTCCCCCACCCAGCTGGTGTCCAACAACCCCCTGGGCAGCCCCAACTGTGTGAAAAGCAGGGGCAGGTTCCCCATGATGGGGATCGGACAGATGCTGAGGAAGAGGAGCCAGACGATGCAGTCGGCCAGCGAGAAGCCGCTGGAGGCCAGGATGCCTCAGCTGCAGCAGATGAGCCCCACCCAGATCTCCTTCAGCACAGCAGATGCTGTCAGCGGCCAGTGCTAGCCTGACATCCTGGGATTTGCTCTGCTCTGCTCTGGGATCTCACCTTTTTCCACTTTAAACAAGAAGGGAAAGCCACAGGCATGTTACTGTCGCTGCGGAACACACCCCAGTGCTCCAGCAGGAAACCAGAGGTTTGCTCGTAAGGAAGGCATTGTCCTGCATATTGAAGTTGAAAGAAAAGGGCTCTGCTCGTGCTGTTAAGAAATATTAGCATTTGGCACCTGACTGTACAGTAACACGTGTCCTGAAAGAGCCACGTGAGTGTGTATTTTCACAGCTCTCGCCTGGTGTTGCAGCAGGGCTGGTTGGAGGCGCCGAGGGTTTGGTTCCTCAAGGTGATCTGTGTGGTGCCAGGAATGCCAGTCCCATCCAGGATCTGTGGTAAGACTGTCCCTGCTTCTCCTGCCTGTGGCACTGCTCCAGGCATTGATCAGGGGGTGGGCAAGGGGAGAAACTCCAGGTACTCTGTCCAAAGTCAGCTCGCTGACGAGCACTGCCGAGGACATGAAGGTGCTTTGAGCTTGAATGAAGACACAAGTGATCTAAACGTTCAGAAGAAGTGGGAATGTTGGAAGTCAAAGCAGATTTTACTGTTGGTTACATAAAGGAGCTAAAAACAGAGTAATTTTTTTTCCCTGAAAAACCCCACTGATTTAATCACCTCACTCGCAAGAAAGAGGATTATTTAAAAACAAGTGTCATGGTGTGGAAATTCGCCTCACTAAAGGCCTGTTCCTTTCATATGATGAGTCTTGCAAAAAGATGCTTCAAACAGAAATCCAGATTGCAGAAGGCTGTGTTTGAACAACCCAGCCCACACCTGCAGTAGCCCCTATTACAGCAAGGCAGCTTTGGACACACCTGAAGGCTTCTCTGAGAGACTGCAGTGAATTAAAATGACTAATAAAGGACACATGAACCTGTACCGAGGTTGTTTTATACTCCAGGATTGGTAATGCAGTGGTTACCAAAAATTGGGTGTTGTCATGAGCAGTGAAGATAAACTTTCTTAAGAGACACCATGTCCTTGTGTACTGGTCATGTTTTTCTAAGTAAACAATATATCTGAGAGGTTGGCAACATTTTTTTTTTGGTTCTGTTTTTGTCTTCAGCCCCATTTCCTATAAATTAGAAGGTTTAGCCCTATTTACAACCATATTTTTGCAAACAATTTTGTTGCCCCCTTGGTTTGGTGTCCAGGCAAATGCTGAGAGTGAGAGTTACCCCTCTTCGAGGTGTTTTCCTCCCAGTTTCATGAGTAAGATGTTCAGGGGCTGGGGCAGAGGCAGGGGAGGAGGTCCCCAGCAGATCCCACAGCTGAGCATGTGTTCCTGGTTTGCAGCATAACACGGGCCTTACACCAAAACCCGCATCCCAAAAGGATGAGAAAGGCAGCCCTGAAATAATCATATTCATTTTCACATCAAAAAATGTTGTATTCTGTTTGTACAGAGCACCTGTGCATCCCAGGGGGGTCCATTTTAGCTCTTTTCATTTAGAAATGTCAAAGCATTGTCATTTCCTCCGTGCTAAGAACATGTCTGTGCTGCAAAGGCAGCGAGCAGAGACCACTGAGATCAGGGACCACTGAAATCAGAGACCACTGAGATCAGGGACCACTGAAATCCCACCTTTTTTGTGTGCCAGACTCACGTACCTGAACAGATGGCAGATGCTGACTTGAATTGCAAACTCAGGTTTATTTGGAACCCAATAAAAAGGTTGGGGGAGGCAGGAAAGAGACCTGTATTTTTTGTGAAGACCCAGTAAATATGTGTAAGAATCAGAATGAAAGCAAATGTTAAATCTTTTATTATATTTATAGAGAATATATGAGTACTACACTGCTAAAACATAACCATGTATCCAGCATAGACAGTAGTTCTGTACAGTCCAACTGCAGTGACCACAGAAGGGACTTCCTGAAATGCCATGGTGGAAATTCCAGGGGGGGAAAACTGTATTTGGTATCATTATTAAATACATGTACTTTTTGGACAAGATTGCCATGGACTGCTGACTCTTGTTTGCCAGGTCACTGTGTAAAAAAGGATAATCTCAGCACAAAAAACCTCCAGGCCAGGTTGGACGGGGCTTGGAGCAACCTGGTGTAGTGGAAGGTGTCCCTGCCCACGGCAGGAGGGTGGAAACTGGAGCTTTAAGGTCCCTTCCAACCCAAATCATGTGTGATTCCGTGAAAACAAGCAGCAGAAGGGTGAGGCGAGGAGAGGATTGGCAGCACCTGTCTCTTCACCCATCAAGGTGTATCCTTTGCACCTGGCTGCTGCCCACCCTCTGCAGCTTGTGCAGCCACTCTGGGCATTATCCAACCTCTGTGACTAGTGGAGGCTGGTAGGAACGTCCAGCTCTTCCTGCCTTGAAGCAGAGATCCAAAGGGATGGCACTGAATTGCTCCTGAGTGCTGCCTCGCCATGTCCCGAGGGGAGGGAGCAAAGCTGTTCCTGTAAGTACCGTTTTTTCCTCCTCCTGCCTTTGTGCAAATCCGTTTCCAGAACGACTGATCCCGAGACCTCCACAATCAGCTGAGCTCTTTTTGTGGTGTTTGCCAGAGGTTTGGCACCGAGCCCGTAACAGACCTGTTTGATAGAGCTGAAAATACCCCTTTACACTTCAGACTGTGCATCAGGGAAGGAGCAGTGCTGAGCTTTGGGTGCGAGAGGGAAGCGCCTCTGCGGGGCCTCGCTGAGTGCAGAACCCAGTGGAGTTAATGGAGCAGCTGTGAAACACTTAGAAGAGGGTTTTGCAAACTAACTGATGGCTGGGCAGCAGTTCAGGAGCTGTAGTGGTAGAAGTGTTTTTGTTCAAGCTCTTCTGCCTGGAAAAACAGGTGTTGAATTTATTCAGGGAGAAGGAACAGAAATCAGCATCTGTTCCTAAAGGTGTTGGTCTTTGTGTCTTTGTACTTCTCCTGTAAATGGGCTGCTGAGTATTAAAATTCCTGAGCGTAGAGGTTTACAAATCCTAAAAGTAAATAACAAATACTTTCTTGCTTTTGCACTTGACATCACTTGATCTTTGCAATAAAATCCCTTGGTGTGCAGCTGGAAACAGGCTGGGTCGGGTTTGCAGGAGACTTTTCAGTCCCCAGTGCACCAGGAAAATGGTTTGTCAGCAAGTCCCCGGAAAAATGGGATGGAGAAAAACCTCCATCCCAAGGGGAACCTGGCCCTCTATTTGCTCCTTTGTAATGCAGCTTTAAACTTCGCTGTTTGAAGCACCCCAAGCTCATTATGTGCTGTGCTTATCACAGAGCGAGCAGGAACTTCAGGGACATTATTGCTGTGTGCAGGAGTTTGGGTTTTCCGTGGCTTTTCCCTGGTTTTTTAATCCTCCGTGGCCAAAAATGGACAATTTTCTCTTTTGTATCCCAGCCCCACATCGGTGTGGGGCGTGTTTGCATTGCCTTAACTGCCTCTCTCAGAGATGGCTTGATGATGTTTGTATGAGGGAGGTGAAAACATCCGGAGTCTTTTCAATATTTAATCTCAAAAGAAGCCCGGAGTATGATGCTTTCTGTTGCTGAGGTACACGCAATTAGCTGTTGTTAGGAACAAAGGGCATCAGGGTAGAGCCTGGAGTGGGATTTGGAGTTTTGTGGAGCATCTTGCCTGCTGATCCCAGGGCACTCAAAGCCCAAGAGAGGAGAAATGAGATGTTTATTGATTAAGGGTGAGGTTCTACGCTTGTTTTAAATTTTTGGTTATTATCTAAGAACAGAATTACGGCATTTTTGACGTACAGATCATAAATATATTTATTAATGTTTGTATTAGTAGCACTCTTCTTCCTTTACCTGTAGAGACCCTCCAGTTCCTTCTGTCTCCTACAACCAGAAAGGACAGGCTCAATCTAAAACAAAGAAAGGTCGCCAGAGGCTTTATTTCCAAATAATAGCTTCCCTCTTTCTGTTCCTCTGAAGGATGGAACGTTGTCCTGTGCTTGCAGCATAGGGACAGCTGTGGGACAGAAAGGGGGTTTTTCCCTCCCATCTCTGCCTGCCCCGGACAGCAGCAGCACGGCAGGAACCGTCCCAGCAAAGACAGCCGGGCTCGGCTTTCCCCGAGGGTCCCCACCGTGATTATGAACTCAGGCAAACGAAACCCGCGGGAAGACAAGGGGCAGGGGAGGGGCAGCTCTCCCACAGCCGGAGCCTCCCAAAACCAAGGCTGTGCCTGGACCACCCATCCCTTTCTTCTGGCGCCCGCCACCCTCCCCCAGCTCTGCTTGACCTGGTTCTGCCCTCTCCCACCCCGGGGCTGGTTTTTGCAACACTTCACGAGCAGGGACTGAGCTGGAAAATAAGTGACTTATTTGCCAGGCTGGTTTTCAGCTCCCCTGAGCCCCCCGCGTGTTTTCCTGCGTCAGGGAGGGGACGGGAACAGCACAGATGGGGTGGGACTGCCAGTCCCCCCGCCAGTTCCAGGTCCCGCAGAACTGCACCCCCAGGTGCCTGTGGACAGGTATTTTAGTGTATTTGTTCTATCAAGAAGTTACTGGAAAATGGAAGGGGGCAATTATTCCGGGGCTGTGCCAGCTGCCTTTACTGTCCATCTGCAGAAATGGGCAAAGCAGAGCCCTGGAACAGAGCAAGTTGTCCTGTGCTTTGCAAGGACAATGTGTTACCACGTCCCTTTTACAGCCTTGCATTTCCATATTTCACCCACGGATGCGCCTGGATGTGATCCCCCCCGTCCTTTCCCAGTGACTGGGGTGCCTCAGGGTGCAGTTGTTCTGCTGCTGTTTCCCAGCGTGCCCGGTGGGGATTCAGCTCCTCCGAGGCTCCTGAATGCACGGGGTGTTGGATGCATAAATCCCTGCACTCCTTGGCCACAGCTGTCATCCCCCCTCTCCTCCCGGTCCCATGAGGGGGCAGGGATGGGATAGCACTACCTGTGTGAATTCCGGGAGCCGCCAGTGCTTTAGAGCAGTTTGATCTGGCAAATCCCGTGGATGCTCCGAATTTTCTTCTTCTCAGAGCTGTGCCCTCTTTTCCAAGCAGAAAAGATGACACATTTAGGTCTGCTCTGCAGAAGGAAGCTTTTAACTGCCTACAGCTGAGTGCAGTCCCCCCTTTGCCTGCGCTGAGGCACCAGGAAAGGACTTGCATGGCTAAGATACGTGCCAGTCTCAGCTCCAAGACGTGTTCCTGCAGGACTTGGCATCTGACCCCTGCTGGGTAGATCCAGGAGAGATGCTTGTGCTCCATCCTGTGAGTGAGGAGCTGGGCTGGCAGATGGCCTGGGGCTGGGACTAGAGCATGTAACACACTTACCATGTCTTTAAGTGTCAGCAGAATGCTCCCTTCCCCGCCCCCAACCCAGGTTTTTTTCCTGGGTTGTGATCCCACATTTCATTCCTGACTGTGCCAGGGCTGGGAAGGATGTGCTGCTCCCACAGACCTGCCTTGGGACCCTGCAGACTTGCAGCTCCCTCTGATTTCCCTGGCTTTGAGCTCAGCCCTGAGCCAGGGCTTTACACAGAGTACAGGGTTTTCTGTGATGTTAAACCCCTCCATTAGGGGAAGGACAGGAGACTCTTCAAACAGTCCAAATCCCACCATTCCTCTGACAAACCAGCTCTGACTCCCTCCATCTCTGCCCGTGACAGGGGCTTGATCCAGGTCATAGGGATTCTTCTGCTTCAGGAATTTCCCCCTAAGCACCTGGCCTGCACACTCAGTGTCAGTCCAGAGGGAAAAACCTCCCTTTGCCCTCAGGCACTGCACACCAGTGTGGAAAAACGCTCCTTCCAAAAAAACCATCTTATGAGCCTGATTTAAGGATGGCCAAACATTACAGGGAAGAAAGGATGTCATGGAACAACTATCCTCCACTTTTCCTCTCTTTGCAGAGGGGAGCCTAATGCTGTGTGCCCAGGCAGCTGCTTCTCTCCCCAGCCCATCCTTCCCTCGGGATATTTTCTCCTGCTTGCATTGTGGTTGCCAGGAGAGCAGCTGGCATGGACAGTGTCATCCTCGGGCAGCCCTGTCTCATCTTTATTCAGTTACGTGCAATCCCCTTTGGATGAAGACACCAAATCCCTAGTTACAGCCAGGTTAGGAACCGATTAGTTACCTGTGCATCCCAGGCTGGGAGGATGGGATTACCTGGCAATTAGAGAAGCTCAGGCTCAGCTTATTGAGAGGTTTGCTGAAATCTCGGAAACAAGTCTGACAGGCCTTTCACACTGACCGTCCTCGCCCCAAATGCCTTTCAGGCACGTTAAATGAAATCTTTAAAGTCGGTTTCTTAAACCCGCTGTGGTTTGTGCTGGGGGGGGGTGAGGGACAAGCAAGGCAAAGTGCTGGCAATTCCCCTTGTCGCCGTGTGTCTGAGTGCCAGCAGCACCATGGTGACAGCCCTGCTCAGGCCCAGGTACTGACCTGGAAACGAGATATAGCTCTGTGGGGGTGTTTGAGCTTTGAAAGGAAAGGTAATTGATGCCTCGGAGCGGCTGCCGTGCCCTCGGAATCTTAAAGAGCTACTGACTCTGCGAGAGTTTTTAATAACTAGTCACGTAAACCTAGGGTGGCACTCATGCATTTTAATATCCATTAATATTATTGCTCATTAATATCCAACTCACAGGGGAGTGTCTGCTGGCTGATTCACACCAGGTAAGGGTTTGCAGCATCACTGAATGTTTTCTGTCCCTCAGTGTGTGTCTGTCTGCCCAGGCCGCTTCTGCGCTGTTGGCCAAGCTCAGCCACATCTCACAGGGATTAAATGGTTGCAGAAATCACATTGTTCCTGGAAGTTCCATGGAAATACACAGGCAGATAGAGGAGCCATTGCTTGTCTCCCCCACGGGAGGCTCAGTCACTCCCTCTGCTCGTGCAAGTGCTTTTTGTCCTGCAGTGATGCCCCCCTCCCTCCTCCTTTAAAATGCAAGGAGCTCCTCCCAGCTGGCTGTTAAGTTTGGCATCTCAATCCTTCTCAAATCCACAGCAAGCACCAAGGACTTTTTATCTTTTTTTCCATTCTTTTTTTTCCATTCTTTTTCTTTAAATTCAGGTCTAAAAATCCTCATGCACACCTTCTCCATATTTCTCCCTAGTCTACATGTATTATATAAACGATTCTTCAGGGAGCAAGCAACTGTGAGGCTGTAAGATGTGTCCCAGAGAGGTTTTTTTCCCAGTGAGGGAGAGTCATGGAAGGCCCTGGAAAGGGAGATGAGACCCAATCTAACTAATTCCTGCTCTGTTGCCCATCAGGTGGGTCACTGGATGTGTGTGCTGATGTTGACCAGCACAGACATCCCTGACTCCTGCACTGCACTGGGCTCATTAAATTAGGCAGGGAAGATTCCTTCCTTTGGTTTTTTCCTCTCTCACTTCTCTGGGACACAGAGGAAGGGGAGAAAGTTTCCAGGACTCACAAGAGCTGCTGTGAAGAGCAGCCTGCAGGGGCTGGGGGAAGCTGAAGTTGGGGAAATGGAACCTGACAGCCACCTGAGACACCAAAACCATCATTTCTTTCCACACACGAGACCAGAGTACCTTTAAGAAAGAAACACACACAAAAAAACTTCACTCCAAAGCACAAACACTGTGGAAAAAGAAAGCAACTGTCCAAATGGAGTTTTCTCCCAAAGGAAGTCTAATGATGATGGATGTGCCAGCTCCATGGTCTGTGCTCCTCCTCACAGGCATCCTCTGAGGCAGAAAGGGGGGTTTCTCCCCCAGCACTGTCGCTCAGAAACATCTGAAAGCCAGGCTCCCTCCTGCCCCTTCTCCTGGAAAGGAATTGAATCCCTCCATTCCAGCCGCGGGAGGGAACAGCACGGGGCGTGCTGGGCAATCAACACCCCAGGCTGGCACATTGTCCTGCTGGGAAGTGTCAGACTGATGGCCCAGGGACAGTCCTCCTTTATAGCAGTCATTCCCGAGGGGAGAAACCAAATCTCCCAGGTCTCTCACCCCCAAAGGGCACTGGGATGAAGTACCTTGCAGCGCAAGCACAACTGGTGCAGTCTCCTTGTTTTAGGCTTTTTGGAGCAGCATCCTCCTTCAAATCAGAGAGGTGGGAACTTCGGGAAGAGAGAGAGCAGGAAAATAACTGAAAGTGTTTTTATCCCAGATCCCCAGCTGAAGGAGATGGTGATGTTTTGCTGCACTCAGGGGAGGGGGAGGTGAACAGTGATGAACCAGCAGGGCTGACCTTGGACTCTGGTTCTGGCTCAGACTAAAGCACTGGAGATTCTGGTTCTGTTTTTCTGCTGTAAACTGCTTCCCCTAAGCAATGATATTAAAACTGCCTTAGATAAAAAAGGAGGTGTTAGGAATGGCTTTCTTTTCTTGGACAAGACAGGACAGTGCATTTACTATCCTTATCTTTCCCTTTGATCCTCTCTCCAGCTTGTTGCTGATGCTGGTTTTAGAGGTTTAAGTTGCTCTGTGTACCACTTGAGGGGGGAAGGAATGCTCCTGTCACGTGTCTAAAGGCATCATAGGACTAGGCAGGACTCCTGATCCTCAGTGGTCGGTGTTATTTACATATGTGCAACCTTGTCCTTAAAACTGATGCCTGGAATGTCTGGGAAAACGGTTGCTTTTGCAAAGTTTTATAAATTTTCCCGATTACCACATTTTCCCCCCTGTAATTTGTGCACATCTGATAAATAGTTGCATTTCTAAGGTTACATATGTACTAAGTTTGTACATATATTTAAAAGTTCAAAACCTCTGTCGGGATGCCTTAGCTAAGAGAGGCAAATGCTGTTTGCTGTGTCAGCTGATGGTGACACTCTCACCACTCACGTGGACACCGGGGCCAGGGAAGAGGTAAAAGGGGGGAGTGAAAGGGGGCAGGAGGACTTGGGACATGGCAGATGTGCTTGTCTGCAGCAGGGAAAGGGAAGAACAGCCATGGGCTGTAAAACCTCTTGAAATGAAAAGCAGATTGCTAGAGAGCCAAAATTCAAGGAGAATCCGTGGCCAAGCAGAACGAGGAGAGTTGCTGCTCTGTTGCTAGGTGATAGATCTGTTATCATGCTAATAGCAATGAGGGATGATACTGGTACCAATAAAGCATCTTTCATCTCAGAATTACCCAGGGTTTTCCAGACAGCAAGGCTGTATTATTCCCATTTACTCGAGGCACAGACAGAGATGAATTGATTTGCCAAAGGTCACTGACGGATTTCAGAATAAGAAATTGCCCTATTTCAGTTTTATTAGGCCGGGGATTGCCATAAAACCTTTCTTTGCAATCAATCCCTTCCCCTCTGCTCATCAATCACCCCACATCCCCCTCTCCTGAGGGGACATGCTCCTGTCTTGTTTGTCATTCTGGGCCTGTTTGGCTTTACAAGATCCCCTGGCCCCAGAGTGTGGCTTAGCAGGGCTTGTGAAGGGCAGAGCAAACGCCTGGACCGGGCTCAGCTCTTCTGGGGCTGCGGGAACGAGAGGAAAATTCGAGCTCCAGCTGGACACGGGGGCTGTGTGGGGAGAAATGCAAACCCTACTAAACCCACCCATAACATCTCTCCCTGAGTGTCTGCTCAACTCTTCCCAGCGCTGGAGCTCTCAGGTGTGAATCACCGAAGGCGTGAGTCAGGCACAGCTTTTTCTGTCATTGTTTCCCCGCTGGAGATCGTGAGGGAAACACGGGCAAGCCTCAATTCTGGCACTTGGATGAAAACAGCAATTTGGTTTCCCCTGAAGAACAGAGTTTCCATGCCGAGGAGGAGCAGCCTGCGGTGTCTTGATGAGCTGCTGTATCGGTGGAGGGGAGCAGGGTGGGAACACAGCGGGGATGCCACGGGAGAGGTTTTACTCTGAGTCATCGTTCCCTCGGGGGTCCAGGCTGGATGTGTATCCCACCGGGTGCTTCCTACTGTGCTTCCAAAGGCACAAACTCAGCAGCTCCCGCTATCTCTAAGAGTAGTGCTGGGACTAGGCACCAAAAGAGGGCTTTTATTCTTTATTTTAATCTTTATTTCCTTTTCTTTATGTGTATAATGGGGACGCATCTCATTTGTATCTGACTGTCACTGTGAGAAATTACCCGGTCCTTCTACAATGCAAGTGGGATGCAAATTGCATTCACGGGAGGTGTTAAGTGTTTTGATGACTCTCCTCGCCTGTTTTTTGTACTTCTCAGACTCTTGGCAAGTTTTTCCTCAGTCTCACATATTTCAGTGCTGGAGGACACAGTCCCAGAATAACTGAACTACAGGAGCCACATGGCAGCTTTGTGGGTTTTGTTCGAATTGTGTAAAAGACCAAGACAATTTAAAACCTTAGGGCATGTCTGTCAGATAGATCCTACTGGACTGCTACATCCTCCTAATTGGTGTAGGGCTGCTAAGAAAAAGTCTGTGGTAGCCCCAGTTCTGAAAAACATGTGTTTTAGACATGAATTTAAGGTTGGCGTGCGCTTTGCTGGATTGGGACCGGTTTCCTTTGCCATGGGAAAAGCAAAACAAATCAAAAAAAGAGAAAACCCAAACCACCAAAATGCGAACTGTTGCTTTTTTTAGGTGAAAAGCACACCCTGGGCAAGCAGGGATGTTGGGAGCAGTGGAGAGCAGGGTAATGTGATCCAAGGAAAAGCTCAGTGCGTCAGCGCTGCTCTGAGACTTCAGGTTAAGTCTGACTTGCAGGAGAGCCTGGAAGCTCTGCACAGGATTAATTCCTCCCAAAAATGGGAGATGCCAGGTGGCTGGGCAGAGCAGGCTCTCTGAAACCCCCCTGCAGCAGCTGCAAACAGCTGCAAACATCTGCCCTCTCTGTGCTGAGCTGAGTCCCCTCCCTCCCCTCAGCCCCGGGGACTCATCCCCACGAGGGGTGCTGGCAGCCAGGCTGAAGAAGGGAGTGTATTAATCAATTATTTGGTGGGACACAGCAGTCACTTCTCCCAGCAGCTTTCCTGACTCTCTGGAGCTTCCACTTGTATGGAAATACTCTTCACACAGCCCAGGGACTGGGATGGGGAAGACGCCATCTCCCAGGCTGCAGCTGGGAAAATCCCTTCTTGCCAGGTTCCCTGGGCACTCTCTCCATCCAGCAAGGCTTGTCCCCAGCTGCAGTGCTGTGCTGGGACCCTCTGACCCTCTCCCATGGGCCAGACTCAGCCCCTGAGCTCTCCCAGGAGCCGTTGGAAGGGATAGGGAGCAGCAAGAGGGAGGCAGAACGAGCTGCTCTTAGAATTGTTTAGAACTCGTCTTTGATAATAAAGCTCCCACAACTTCACTCCCAAACCACGGCCCAGAGAAACAATGAGTAAATGCATTCAAACCAGCCCTGCAACCCAGATAAGGGAACAAATCTATGTTTGGGACACTGGGAGGAGGTTAAACACAAAAAATAACCTTCAACTGCGATTTTCTGTTATTCTCCTCATACGGACAAAAAAAAAAAAAAAAAGGACACAAACTGGTTCAGAGTTGCTCTAGGTTTGCAGCAGTTGCTCAGTGTGGGGTCTGGGCTGTGCTGCAGGAGCACCTGAACCTGAGCTGTCTGCCTTTGACTTGCAGCCAAGACTTTCCTGAGGTGGCCCCTTTCCAAAAGCACCACTGGGCCTTCTGTCTCAGCTGCAGCCCTGATGGAACTGCTGGACAAGGTCCTGCTGATATATCCCAGATAGATCTGCTTCACAGCCAAGCTCTCTCCCCAGCCCAGCCCTCCCTTGGGCATTCCCTCTCCAACAGCTCACTCCCAACCCTGAGCCTAATCCTGTCCTCACCTGAGCAGGAATGGGTGGCCAACCTTTGGATGCTAACCAGGGTCACCAGGATTTGGGAATCCTGGCACTTTTCGCTGGGAAGATCCCACAAGGTGTGGGAAAGAGTTAAGGAGCCTGAAATTATATTTTAATTTGTGTTTGTTTCGATATTTGGAAGGAAAGGAAGAGAGCAGGATTTCAGGAGCAGTGCATGCCTGTCCCTGTGAGGGAGCAACTTGTTGCTTTAATATGGTATGTGGGTAGCTGGAATGCCTGGAAGACTTCTTCAAGGAGCAGTGAGGAATTTGTGCCAAGTACTGTACCTGTGATCAGGATGGTTGCTCTCCCAAGGATACTGCAGCAAACAAATGGAGAAGAGCAGGGTAACAGGGAGATAATTTTGGTCAGTGTGATAAACTGTCTGCTCCTCATCCAGAAGTGATGCCTGTTTTCTGCAGGCCCTGCAGAAAAAAAAAAAAGGAGCATTTATGTGGGTGTTAGGAGGGAAAGTCTAAATTAGTTTTACAGATGTTTAGAGGGAAATTTCTCCCTCCCCAGGTTCCATGGGGAAATCAGGCAGGGGCTGTTTGCTGATGGAGCTCTCCTGGTGGGAGATGCCCCACAGGCACTGAGGGGAGACAGGAGGCTGGTGAGGGCCACCAGGAACCTGGGGTGTGACAGGAGGAGGTCAGGCAGCCACAGCGTGAGCTGGATCCTGCCCTGATCCCCACAGGGAACAGATCAGTCTGCTCTGCATCAGGCAGCTGTCTGACAACAGCCTTCCTGAAACAAGCAGGGGAAGAAAGCAGAGAGTCCTTAGAATTCAGGCACCGGCTCTTGCTTTTGTCACTCGCTCTTGTCAAAGCCCATTTGTCAGAGGCTCTGCAGGCACAGCACCCAGGGCTCCTCTGCACATGAAGGGCTGAGCCCCTCTTTCCCCCCACCTCCTTCTGCCTTTTCCTTATCCACCAACATTCATTTAATAGACAGGAACTCATACACCCAAAATGTGACTGTCCAGGTTTTGTAAATGATGATGCAGTAGGTCCAGATCCACCCCAGCATCAGAGAGATCACTGCAATAGTACAGCCACAAAAGAAGCTGGAAAAATCATTTCAGTGACTGTATGGATTGTAAACCACACTTGTTTCAGTAACTGGTGGCCTTGCACAGCCACACACAAGTGCCAGGCTGCCTTGGAAGAGAATGGAAAGTCTTTGTGGTCTCAACCTTCCCAGCAAGTGTTTCCAAATCCAAATGTCTTCTGTCCTCAAAGCCTGAAAAATCCCTCCATGGTGCACTGTGTCTGCATGTGCCTCTGGCTGATTCCTCCAATCTGTTTATGATTTCTGCTTCAGATCCTCATGTTCTCCTGAGCTGGATAGGGATAATACAGGCATAATTAAATACTTTGTTAATTCTGCCCTTGACAGGAGCGCACAGTATTGCTCTGTGTTAGCTGGGATTTTGTTATTTATGATGGTAATTTTGCCTTGGGAGAGGAAGGGTGGCAATTCCAATAGCCTGTTATAATTCATTATTTGGGGTTTTTTTATACCATTAATGAAAGTGGGGGGTTCTGATACTGCACTCTCCTGGGTTTAGAGTTCCTATTAATTGCAGTTTTCTCTGTGGAGCAGCTCAGGCATCCCTGTTTGTCTGCCAAAGCCCTCAGAGCAAGGGCAGTGGGTTGGCTGCTGTGCCACTCCTTGGCCACTCACCTGCCCCAAAGGGAAGGGTCTCTGTGTTGTCCAAGGTGTCACCCTCATGACAGGGAGATGCCAAACTGCTGCACGCAAGAGAGTAATTTTGGACAGCATGGTGTGGCAAGGAAAGAGGTCAGAAACCTCTTCAAGGGCTGATTTTATGGTGTTCCCCCCTCTAAGCATCACGTGTGGCAAAGCCATTCACTCCATGCTCAGCACAGGGATTTTCATGTAAAATGGATGCTCCATCATATGTAGCTGTGTCATGGTGCTTGTAGGACATGTTGGCATCACACATCCCACTTGACATGCCCTATGAACGTGGGCTGAATAATTTTAGGTTGTATTTAAATAAAAGCGACTGTATTTTTTTCCTACAAGCACAAGTCAGTTAAAAATACCCTGTTGGTTACTGCTTTGAAAATGCCTTAACACCAACTTAACTCTCATCACAGAAACAGGGCAGTGGTGACAGTCACGTTCAAATGTTCAGCTGCAGAGCAAGCCCACACAAAGATCAGTCAGTGGGAGCAGACCTTATGTCAGGATCTGGTTATTATGATTTTGACAATGTTTAAGACACTGCCAACATTTCAGTCCACCACCCCTTGCCATGAGGGCTGCCCTTCTCTAGCCACCACAGCCATCCCATTGACCCCAGCTGAACATGGTCCTGATTAATATTATTTTCCTTATGTTCAGAGCCAGTCTTGGTTAAAGCTTTCACTCACCAGCTAATTAGTGGCTGACATTAAGGGTTATCCGTAAAAACTTGGTGGTTAAACCCCAGAGGAGTTTCCCAAAACCTGGGACACTCAGGTGAGGTTGGGACTGCAGCTGGACATGACTCTCTTTTAAGTGATTCCTTAAGAAACACAGATGTTCCCTTTTGTCCCTCTGTCCCAGGGGGAAGGAGCTCAGGGCACATCCTGTCCTTGCTGTGCTGAAGATTTGATTAACATCCTGCCAGGCCCTGAAACCTCCATGCAAGGAGGCATTTCCCAGTGCAGTTCATTCTGACACAGGTATATTTGTTTGACACAGATATATTTGTTTGATACAGATATATTTGTTTGATACAGATATATGCACACATACATGTGTGTTTATATAAACACAGACATATGAAGGGGAAATGGAAATATGCCATGTCAGCCTCTTGCAAAAAGACGTGTTAATTCACTTGTGAAAGTCTCCTGGCTGGTTAAACAGAGCCAGCACAATAACTGAGCAGCCCACCCCAAACTAAAGAGCCCTTAAAGAAATCACAGAAGTGGTCAAAGGCCCTCATGTCTTATTATTTCCACATTATTTCGCAGTTTCACTGGAAAAATTGCTTTTGACTGATGGATTTCACTTTTCTGAGACACCCCACATATGGAATTATTCAGGACGTTACTGGATATAATACTGTGCTAGGATAATTTAGTTTTATTCCCCGTACTTCCAAAATCCTAGAGGAACTTCAAATACTCTTTTAACATTTGTATGTGCACGTTGGCATGTTTGGTTTATCTGGATGATAGTGTAAAAAAATGCCATGAATGGAACACTAAACCAGAGGCTGAGTCCATGCACAGAAACCAGGAGAACTCAGGCATTACTCTTGCAGCATTTTTTATTTGCTATTGCTTGTTATTTACTTGCTGTAAATAAGGGCTACATCCCACTGAGCTTGTCTGTCAAAGAGGTTCAGGAAAACAGTGATGGTGTAATGGACAATGATGCAAAACTCAGCTTATTTATAGAACAGGAAGAGGAAAATATACACAGACCATCCCTCCTGTGGCAATTTAGGCTTAATTTCTGTGTTAGGCAGAGTTCAAGCTGGACCAAAAGGAAGGAAGAGGGTGTTTGCTCTTGCTATAGATTTTGTGTGGTGAATGAGGATGATGTCAGGGTATTTGTTTGGAGTGTGTATTGAGGGAAGACAGATTTCTCATACCTTGCTGTTGGAATTGTTTGGATTCCCCAGTTTGTTTGCTCTTTCTGAGTGGCTCTTTGGAGGGCAGGGAAACCTGCCTGACCCCCAGCTTTCATCGTGGAGAGAGGAAAACTGGACTGGACAGACGCTTCGAAGAACAGTGTCCCGAATTTGTCAGAAAAGCCAGCAAACGAGATGAGGGAAAAGGTTCTCCATGAAAAAGTCCCTGGCTTTTTCAGCACGGCACTCCCTGTCACTGCTGCATTTGACTCCTGCTCACTATGCCCCACTATCCCACCTCTAAAACCAGCTGAAGCGGAAATGCTGTGTTATTTATAGCTGCACAATAAAGGAGGAATGTCTATGAAGTCTCTCAGGAGATGTAAATTGTTACAGTTCCTCCAGCACTGCCAAGTGAGGATGTGCCAAAATGTTCAAGTTTTAGCTGTCCATCACCACTTGCAGTTCGGGTTCTTCGCTCTCTCAAAATTCACCCAGTCATTTTGAGAGTGAGCACGTGTCTGTGGGAGAGAGGGAGTCATAGAGGGCCAGGGAAGGAACCTGTTACCACCAGTCCCTCAGCCCTTCAGGCCAGTTCAGCTGCATCTGTGCTGGGGGCCACAGTAATGCCACTGTTTTGGCAAGAAGTGCACTTCTCATCCAAACCCCGTTGGCAGAACAGAAGCTGAGCACCATCAGCCTCCTTACAGCTGCTGGGCTCTCCCACTGCCATCTGATGAAGCACAGGAAAAGGAATTATCCCTCTTCTCTTGCTTCTATTTTGAAAGGATTTGATTACCATTTCAATAGCAAGTTTAGCAGTTGCCCTGTGTTGTGCATCGTGCACATCTGCAGCCACCTCCTATGTAAGTCTGTTGACTGTTCAACCTCTTGCCTTTCCTTTTATAGTTCTCTTGGTAGCTTCCTTACCTCATTAGGCTTTTGAATTCTGAAATAAAAACTCAATGCCTGACTCCTCTGTCCTGCATTTGTTTTTAAAGCCCCATTTGAGGACATTAAATCAAGATCAGAGCCCATAACATTCTGTTTTAGGAGCACAGAGTGACTATTTAAGGTGTTTGGGACTCCATAAGATCGTTCATCATAACATTATCCCAGTTCAAATGTTTAATCGTGGCATCTTTTCAAATCCCTTTCCAGAAGCTCTATAAATACCTCAGCAACATCTAAAGACCGATTTAGCTGCCAACACCTAAAACTATCTTTTCACACAGCCTGGCCTTTGCTTTCTCTGCTGCTGAAGGAGATTCTGTTTACATCCCTGGTTTTTATCTGGGAGCCCGTAAATGTTGGGTCCTTTCTCTGGCTCCTGTTTGGTTGGTGCCCCCAGGGGCTGAATATATTGCTCTGCAGACGTGGCCCTGTGCTCTTGCTCTTCCAGAGGGGCAGATGAAGGTGTCACTTGAAGACTTCTCCCAAATTATGGTCCCCAGCAGTGGTGTCAAGCTGTCGTTCCCTGTAAATCAGTGCCACATTTTGGTGAGAGGCATTTTGGAGACAGTTTGGTGCTCAAAGCAGTGTGACTGCTAAATGCCTTCCCTCTCCCTCTCCATCCTCTATAAATGAAATTAAAACCTCGGGCAAAAAATAGAAAAGGGGGAAAGCTTTTACACTTTCCCAGCACACTGGGAAAGGAAACTGCAGGGAGGAAGCCTGAATGATTTGTGGCCTCAGGACATCTTGCCCTCTTTGGTCCCTTTCAAGTGAGCTCCTGAGGAGGACATGTCTGCATCTGACCTCTCTGGTACCACTAAAAGTCTTCAGTGGATAAAGAAAGGCATATAAAACCCAACTTCACAGGCACCAGTTTGGTTGGGCTTACTTGTTTTCACTGTTCAGAGTGTGGGAAAGCAACTTTAAAATAGACATTCAGCACATTGGATGAGTGATATTTAGAAGGTTCTGTGCTAGACTAGGGCAGAACTACGTATATATATATATATATATATAGGCAAATAGTAAATTCATTGAAAAACGTGCCCTTAGTCTTTCTGGAGTCATCAGTGGCATTGAAACTGTCTGGGCTGATACATTTATTTGGGGAAAATACATTTATTTGGGGAAAAGATTCATAAAACTTCCTGGAGGTTGGGAGATGGGAGTCAAGTCTCCTCGAGCAGAAGGAAAAGAACTAAATTTACCCACATCCCAGTGAGTCCTTTAAGACCTGAAATGGTTCAAAAAGAGGGCAGTTCTTCCTGCAGTTTTTAATGCCTTTCTTTCCTTTTTGTTGGTTTTTCTTTCACAAGTCCAGAAATCCACGTTTTGTCCAAGCTGAAGGGGTTATTTTGTTATTTCTTCCAAAATGCTCTTTATCTAATGTCATTTATGATAAAATCATGGAATGGTTTGGGTTGGAAGGGATCTTAAAGCTCATCTTGTTTCCAACCTCCCTGCCCACGGGCAGGACACCTCGCTCCACTAGCCCAGGTTGCCTCCAAACGCTGGCCTGGACACTTCTCAGGGCTGGGACAGCACAGCTTCTTGGGCAACCGTGTGCCAGGGCCTCCCCACCCTCCCAGCCAAGATTCCTTCCCTCAATATCCCATCTAAAAACCTACTCTCTTATCAGCTTGAAGCCATTCCCCCTGTCCTGTCTATATATATAATTATATGTTATAATTTAAAATCTTTAAAATGTGTTTGCAGCCCTGGGCAAAACTGAGCAGTGGGAGGCACACCTGGAAACCCATGGCCTGCTGATGTACATGGGGGGCAGAGCTCAGCTCAGCTGCAGTCAGTTCCCAAGTGCTGCAAAACCTATAAGCACTTACCCAATCCCTACTGAAAAAAAAAAAAAAAAAAGAATAGATAAAAATAAAATAAAATTAAAAAAAATAAAAATAATTTTAAAAAATTCCCCTCCTACTGCTAGGAAAATGTCAAGCTGCTCTGCTTAAAACTTTGGTGGCAGCTAAGGGGATGATACCAAAGCCTCACACCCACCTTACACCAGTCCTGCAAGCACTTAAAGGTAGGTTTGAGAGCTCAGTGTGTGGGCAGGTCCCACAGATGCCACGCTGCTTTATTTTGTAATTTTCAAGGTTCTTTTACACACCTTTCTGGGAGCCTGATGCCAAGTTTCCTCCTAGCCGGGTGGCTTGGCAGGTGTGATGCCTTCTCCTGGGCCTGCTCCTGCTCTGCTCCCTCTTTCTAGGAACTGGCTGCGGTTTTTCTGCTCGGGCATGTTGCACCTGGCAGGTGGAACACGTCATCCCACAGATCTTAGAAAAGGGGAGAGATGTTTGTGTTGAACCGCAGAATAAAGGGGAAAAAATAACCCTTGCTAGAGACCCAAAGTACGAACGTGTCGGAGTCAGGGATGACACCATCTCCTGGCCCTGTTTCCACTGGCTCTGCCCCAAGACCACCCACTTTCAGTCCTTGGTCTGCAGGATTGGCCAGCACCCAGCTGACTGGCTTTAAATCTCTTGCCCCTTTTTCTGCCCCCAACCTCCACCTGACAAATAGTTTTAAAGTTCCCATCAATAACCCCGCAGTTAAGCACAACAGCAAAGGCAGGCTCCCTTTTTCCACGTGCATTAGCAGGCCTGGAAAGAGCACAGGTAATAATTCAAGCCCTGTCCATTGGGGTGGTCCATGCCAGCCTTGGAAGGGAGCCCCCAGTTCTGCTGGTTTCCAGAAATGCCACCTGATAAGCAGCAATTTTCCAAAAGACTCCCCCCTGGAGATGAGCATTGCAAAACTGCTCTGCCTGGGGGATAAAATCCTAAAGGAGGCTCTGCAGCAAAGGCTGTGAGAGGAGCTGTGGAATGTCCTCCGTGGCTGTAGCAGAGCTTTCCTGCATCTGAGATCTCCCCAGTTCAGCAGAGATCCAAGGGAAAGCTTCAGAGGGGCCACAATTCCCAGGGCCTGGCTGCTCCACGGTAGGGCAGGGTGGGCAGACTGGGCGAGAACCCGAATTCCAAACTTCTGCTGCCTTCAGGGAAGCCAAGAGTTTCATTTTTGTGCTTGACATCCCACTCAAAAAGTCTTCCTCTCCATCTTGGTGTCCCTGCAGCAGCAGATGCAGGGGACATTAGCATATCATTAGCATATTGCAGTGACTTTGGGATGTACAGTCACCTGATTGCAATTAAAAGTCATTTCTATTCCTGCTCGAGCACATTCAATAGGTACAATCAGATAGGTACAATCAGGATTCCAAATCCTGTGATGACTTTCAAATAACTCTTGAATTATTTGACTGCTTGAGAGTTCCCAGGACTGAGATCTGCAAACACCTTGAAACTGCAAACACACACTCGAAACACTGCCTGGAAGTTTTATTGCTGGGGTTGGTATTATTTAGTGTATTCAGAGCACAGATGACTTTGTAGGATTAAACCTCCTGGAGCTGCTGACTGAAGAGGGAATTTCTCGTCCTCATCCTGTTGTCTATTTGTTGAAGGTTTTAAGTTGTAGACAGAAAAGATCTGGAGCCAAGTTATTTTTAAATTAAAAAAAAAAAATAAAAAAATAAGAGGAGAGAATCAGAGGAAAAAAGCAGAGAGGTTGTCATGGTGTTTTCACAATGCAAGGACAATAAAACCTCCCTGTCCTTAAAGGTGTTTCCAAGTGGACCAGCTTTGGTGGGTCTCCAGGTGTCCTTGGCCACCCTGCAGTGTCCCCAAGCAGCCACTTTGTCCTTCAGCTTTGTAATATTTTAACAAAAACAGCCACTTTCTGGGAGACAGAACCAATCACAAAAAGGGTCTTTTGAAGAAAAAAGGCAAAAATGATGAGCAATATTAACTCTTTGGCTTTAAGAGGGTTTTTTTTTATTCTTAAAAATACCCCCAAAAATGGGTTTTGAGGTGCCTCTGGGAAAAACAAAAGGTGCTAAAAAGTACCTTTTTCTGTCTTTCACTTGCCTAGAATTAGAACAGGAAAAAACATCCTGGTGCTTGTATTTTATCTGAAGTCAAGTTTGTACACAGAGAAGAAGAAGAGTGTGAATGAGATATACAGATATGTAGATATATAGACAAACAGCCGCCATATGGACCTTCAAGTGCAGGAAATTAAGGACAACTCAGAACCCTGTTCCCCTCGAGTTTCCCCTGCTCATGCACACCAAGGGTTAGGGAGCACAATTAGCAGGAGGCGCCTGTTTTCGATCAGGGCAGAGGGGAGGACCCGCCTCCTTCCGAAATGAATTGCAGATAAAGCTTCCCAGGAGTGGGGCTCCTTCTCCCCTGGCATAAATCAGGGAATGCGGTGGTTACACCAGGGAAAGCAGATCCAGCTGCCCAAGGGTCTCGTCCTGCCCTGGAAGGGCATCGTGGATTGGGGCAGGACAGCTTTGTCCTCCTTTTCCTCGCTGTTTTCCACCATTCCTTGGCTTACAAAGATTAACACATCTGTGTTTCATTCCCTGCCTTCAGCGTGAAAGGGGCAGGGGGGGAGCTGGTCTCTCTTTCGAAGTCCTTGTCGAGAAGGTGGAGGTGCTGGAATGATCTGAAGGGGAAGGGGGAGTTATTTTTGTTGACATGATTTCAACAAGTAACAGTTCTGGCTGATTACCCTGTGACTGACTTGGCATGTTAACATGGACTTCCAGGGAATCTCCTCGTGGTTTTATCCATTACAGTGGGATTTGGAAATACAGGCTGCTTTGCTTTAAAAACAGAAATACAGCAAATAAAACAGAGCAATTGCTAAACTCTCTCAGGCCTAGGGAATTTACAGGTTAATACTGGAAAACCAGACACTTCTACAGGGGGAGCACTTTAGGGAAGCAGATGACCAGAGCACTGGGCACTGGTCACTCAGTATTAGCTGAGTCGCAGCAGTCACCAGGAAGATCTTTCTGTCCTTTTATTGTCCTAAAACCTTTGGTTCACAATGATTTTTTTCCTTGATGATTTTTAATAGGAGAGAAAATAGCTCTGCATTCACGTGAGAATCAAAAAAATCACCAT
The DNA here is from genome assembly GCF_001715985.3 of Manacus vitellinus. Taxonomy (NCBI): domain Eukaryota; kingdom Metazoa; phylum Chordata; class Aves; order Passeriformes; family Pipridae; genus Manacus; species Manacus vitellinus. The sequence continues at coordinate 7,769,503 of NW_021940498.1, read as the reverse complement.
TTCAGATCTACATTAAGGGGAATTTATGAAAGTGCAGCCTCACCCCTTCTCTTCCCCCCACATGCTTCAGAACTGGGGCCAACTGGTACTTCAAACTAATCCTGGGAAAAAGATTTCCTGCTATCCAACATGCTCTAAAATGGTCCTTGCTGCCTTGTTCTGCAGCATCCAGCATTGGTCACGTCCTGAAGTCAGACGATGAATCTGAACCTAAAGGAATGGGATAAAAAGCTCTGCTTGTATGAAGCAGTATTAACATTTTGTTCTATAAAACAAGATCTCTCCAGTGCAGTGTCACATCTGAGTACCTTTAGGTGTTCAGCTTAAACTGTGTGGACAAGAACACTGTCAGTGCACTGGGATTCAGTCACGGAACAGCTCAGTCATCTCAAACATCTGAGGCCGAGATTATGCTTTCCTCTGATAATTACTGTATTCCGTGAGATTTAAAAATATGACATCAAAAAGCTGATTTACAGCATCCCTCCCAGGGTTTTATTGTGACATCACTGCACGTCATACAACGTGCTGATTTAGCTTTTTCCTTAGTTGCCTCCGATGGCACCGTGTCCCAAATGCTCTCTTGCACAGGGGGTGCTTCCCTTGCTGAATTAAATGCCCCACACACAGTCTGAAAGGAAACAGTGCACACATGCACTGCCATGCAGAAATACAGTTATTTCTTGGGTCAAGAAGCACAGGAAGGCAACTGCTGGAGCTGTGGCATAGTCACCTGTGGGATGCAGATGTGCTGGGCCCTTTGGAGATCAGTGCCCAGCTCTACTTTACTCCTGCAGGGCCACGACTTCTTGAGCTGAGCTGACCTAACACTGGGATAAAAGGATGTATCACACTCCGTGGGCTGCTCCACCTTTCAATGCTGAGCAGTCAACATTAAATCTCACATGGACAGTCTCTGGATGTAAGGGAAAGAAAAGAAGTTTCTGTGTGAATTCATGGTTAAGCATGGCTCCTGTGCTGGGTACCACTGGAAATGCTCTGAAAGCCCATTCCACGTGTGTTTGGAGGCCCTCAGAGGTGCACAAGCTGTTTGTGGATCCTCTGCACGGGGCTATATTCACGACCTCTGTTTTTTTCCCTAGAAAAACAGTGGCCAGACGTGTCCCTCCGAACACTGGGGCCTTGTTACTGCGGTGGGATGTGTGGGGCAGTTTGATGTATGGACGTACTGATAGCGATGGAAAAACCTCCACTCAATGGAACGGGCTCGGGGCCAGGCCCACAGTGCAGCCTTGTCTGTAGCTGTTACTGTGATGGTGGATTCTGTAACAACTGTATCATAAAACACTTTACAAAAGAGTCATGAACTCTGGGAAAGAGTGAGGCTTATAAATTCTGGTTAAACAGAGGAAGTCGCTCAGTGACTTGGCAGCCAAGCACGACCCCCAGTTCTGGGGAACTGAAGCCAACATCAGAGAAACTGTGCAAGCAGATAGTTAATATCAAGGCTTACATCTTTCCAGCCTGTTACTGATTCTTGTGAGTATTTCTGAGCTGGATCTGGAGATGGAGAAGAGGAAAATGAAAGTGAGGTGTGATGGGGGTGACAGCCCCCTGCATGCAGACAGCCTGGGCACAGGTTTGTGCAGCCTGTCAGGTCACTGTTTGAAATTGCATTTTCAGTGGAATCAATAGCTGAACTCCTCTTGACGTCAGTGGGGCCAGGCTTTCCCGTTTGGAGCTAATAAAATGTCAGGGGGTGAAGTGGAGCAGCTATCACAGAAAGAAAGAATGCAAATATAAATAGAAGGGGGGGAAATTAGTAGCTGACAGATATTCCTTCCTAGTGGCATGGAAGATCTGGAAGAAAGAAAAACATGAAATAAATGAATCCCCAGGTTTCTGGTTTTGAATGATAAATAAATGTCTGAATAAAAGGAGAGAGAGGAAATGAGAGTCAGGAACACATAACTTTTCACTCAGAAGGGTCTGAATCTTGGCTGGGAGAAAGCTATAGTGTAACTTCATTTTCTTTTATTCTTGGGCCAAGGTTTAGTGGGATGGAGGCTTTGGTGACAACACTGACTTCAGTAGGTGCCTTCCCTGGCCTCTAATTCCCACTCCTGTGTCTGTGGAGCCATTTTGTAAACAGGCACAAGTAAGTCACCAAGTTTAGAATAAAAGCTCTGCAGGAGTGTGAGGAAGTTGTTGGGAAGATGGTGATGCCATCAGACTTGGCACGGGCGTGGACCTGGTGACCCCAGGATGTTTGATCTGTCTTTGCATGTTCCCTGGATTTGTCAGGGAAAGCAGCCCTCCTTCTCCCCATCCTCCTGCTCATAGAGACAGACTGGGCTTCTGCAGTGTGATGGGGGCAGCACGTTTGGGATGTTGCCCTGCATGAGTTGTAATCAAGCTCAGGACTGCCTGGCATGAAAATGTGATCCCAAGATTACTGTGATCTTCCCTCTATTAATTCTTCTTCTGGCTTTGCTGTGCTTTCTTACTCCATTTCTCCACCCCAGGCTTCTTCCAAATAAGCAACCCACCCATAATTACTTTTTCTTCACGTGGCCCAGGTTTGCTACCTCTGTGCCAAATGTGGTGTTTCTGACACTGGTGTCTGGGCAATATTTTCTTTACAAGATGTTCTTGGGTATGTGAATTGTTGGCCTTGCAGGGTCCTGTTCCCTGAGAGGCTCCCCAGTGCTTCTGCCCAGTTATCTGTGACTTGTGGCCTCTGCTCACTTAACACCTCCCTAACCACCTGCAAAATCCAGCTCTCTGTGACTCCTGTCACCTTATCTGTCCTTATCTCTCAGGTCCAGCAGTTTCCCACGACCTGTTCAGTCAGTTTAACTCCAGGCCAGGGCTCAGCCTCTGCCCACGGCTCCGAAAACAGAGGAAGGAAGGGCAAGATAGTGAGATATTATTTCTCAGTCATTCCCTATCAACCTGGGAGGCTGCCCTGGGCTGGGTTCCCCAGGGATCCCTCCTGGAGCCAATGCCACTCATCAAGACCATCAGACACTAAAATTGCAGCTGCCAAGTCTCTTTGCTGGATCCAACTGGTGGTGACTCCATATCTTTCTACTTTGATCCTTCCTTTCTCTTTCTTTTCCTTATACATTTTCTTCAGTGTTATTTTTATGCTTTTATATTGCTCTGTTAATATAGATATGAACAACCAAGACAGCTACATACCTGTTGTATGTGAGGAAAGTTTTCTAATGAGCTTTGGACAAAGCTCTGGACCAGCTTGCCTTGGGAGACTGTGGAATCTCCAGCAGAGAAAGTTTTTGAGAACTCTCAGGTCAAAAATATCCCCAGAAGAGATTCCAGTGCATCCCCAGTGCTAAGTCAAGCTGCACCTGGTGGGGTTTTTTTCTGCCTTCTCTTTGAGTTCTTTCCATCTTTTTGCTATTCCTCTTTTAGAGACAGCAAGTCTTCACCTTCCTTTTTTCCTCCTTGCTTCCCATCATTCCTTCCTTCCTATCTGTGATTTCATTTTGGGAGGGCATGCCTGGTAACATGTAGGTATTTCTTTCAGTCTGTTCTTTCAATAATTTGAAGTGAAAGAGGTGACTTCAGCGTGCACATTCAGAAAGATTTAATTCAAAGCAAAGCAATATTATGAATGACTAAATTCTCCCCACAAACTAAAATGGCAACATATGCAGGCAACAAAAATGGCTTAGTGTTAGTCATGGTTGTGAATGATGCTTTAGGTGGAAAATTGCGAAGAGGAGCTCAAAGGAGCCAGGTGAATGAAAAGTAAGGTATTTATTCCGACACTGTCAGATGCTGGAGTCCTGAAATTATGCAGGTGAACTCTGCTTAGACTGGGGCAAAAAACCCACACGAAAGTCAGCTGCAAAGCAGTTCATGTTAGTGGCAGATGCTTGTTTAACAAGCACTTTCAGGCTTTTTTTGCCTCAAGTGCAGCGTCTCTTTTTTCATGTTAATGGGGACGATTCTTTTAAAAACACCAATTTAAGCAGCGAAGAATAAACCATATTTATTCTAAATGGAAAGGCAATTACCTCAGTGATGTTCCCCTGGGCATAAAAACCTACAGGCACTATCCAGTGGAGCTACAGTAACTGCTTTTGCAAGTCGTTTAACTTGTAGAATTGAGTTGTTTTTAATTGCTTGTTGAATTACCTGGGTTTCAGCCTGAGCCCTTCCAGTTGTAAATTGGTTACAAGCTGAAGTGGGAAATGCTGAGAAGCTGTGGGTTTCAAAACAAGCCTGTAAAGTGCTTTCATTTACACAGAAGGAATTTCCAGTTTGAATTGGCATTGTTCTCCCACCTCAAAAAAAAAAAAAAAAGGAATTGCTGGGAAGGCACCGCTCAGACATCTGAACAGATTTCTCATTCTGGGTCTTCCAGATGGAGGAAGAAGAGCTTTCAGGTAGTTTTGACTTAGTTTGGCCTCAGTGGTGTTTAATTAGTTGATATGAAGGAACAGGTTCACATCCACAATAACTACTTTTGTTTGAAAACTCCTGGCATGTGAAGAGATGAGTTTAAGCAGAATTTTTAAACGGGTGGATTTTCTCCAGTTAACTGAGGATCGTGGTTGGGATGCTAAAAAATCCCTTCTGATCCCTGCTGTTAGTTTTGGGGGAAATAGCATTTTCAGCAGCAGCAGGAATGCAACCCTGGAAGCTGATCTGGAGAAGAAGTGGTATCACCACAAAACGTCAGCAAGTTGAAAGCCAACTGCTTGAGGCTGAGCTGGACTTGACTGGTTTCTGCAGTTCGGTGGCTGAAACTCCCACCAGAGTCCAGGGCAAACCTCCATGTGTTTGTCTTGATGTGGAAATGCACCCCCTCCTCAGCCAGGTGGTACAGCTACACAGCAAAAAACAGGGGAAAAGGGGCTGCATCATGAACTGGAGGAACTGATTGGAAGATTATTAGCATTTCATACATCAGGGAAGCTGGACCCTCAAGAGCAACCCACAGCCGAGCTTTGGGGCCCTGGAAAACAAAGCCCTGGAAAACAAAGTGAAGGCAAAGCCAAGTCCTGCAGTGAAGACACCTCTTAATACTTTGCAAATGTGCATGTTTTGTCCTGTCGTATTTGTTTGCTGAATTCCAGCCCGATGCAATTTGAAGGAGCTGGGATCTCTTAGTCCTGTGCAGACCCACTGAGCCAGCACTTATTGTGCTGTCCCTGATGACCAGAGGGCTCTCACTCCTCTTCATTTGGCAGCAAGGATGGCTGCCACCAGAGCCTTCAGCACCTCTGGGTCTCCCTGGTGGCACAGACCTGTACTTTGGAGGGGAGCTGGCCTGCTGACTCCCTGCCCTTCTTCGCCTTGGGAGAGACAAGGACAAACCCTCAGCTGGGATTCCACCCCGTTTGCTGCTCACAAGCCATGAGGGTTGTAAAGTGAGTCAGGGTGAGTGCAGCTCCCTGCTGGAAGAGCACAGATGCTCCACAGAGAGCCTCCACACAGAGGTCCAAAATAGGCTGTGACAGGGAGCATCGTGGAACAATAACACCTTAGAGCCAGAACAGCCATAATCAAGTGTTGAGCTCAAATCAACGGAGGGGCAGCCAAGGAAATCGTAGTCTCCATGTGCTGCTGCTCTTGCCAAGGCAGCTCCTCCAGCCCGTGCAGCACAGGCTGCCCAGGCCCAGAGCTGCCAACACCTGCCCTGAAAACTCGGGCAGGAACAGCCCAGTCAGCACATACGTTACATCACACTCGGATTTTCATCTTCCCTGGCAAACTTTCACCGGCATTATTTTCCCAGTGTGATTCAAATACCAGTCTGAGGAGGTCATTCAGAAGGAAGGGTTTGTTCTGTGCTTGGCTGGCTGGAAACCAGCGTTCGGCTTCAGGCACGACTGCGCCTTAGGACCCAGACAGCACACGGTGTTTGGATGTCCTGCACAAAGCTGTGGCCTCCTCTGTCCCTGCTCTGCAGTGAGTTACCCCCTGGAGAAAGGCAAGGAGGTGTGTTTTTCTGTGCAGACACAGAATGGGGTCACGAGTTCTGCTTTTCACCCCGTGGCTTGTTAGAAGCTCGTAGACGTTGCTGTAAAGTCTCCCGCTGGCTGGGATGGTCTCTGGAGCAAACCTGCTCACAGCACAACTGCCTCGTGGTAGGATGCAGCTGCACATCACACGGTGCTCCCTGGAGCAGGGGTGAAATCCAGGCTTATATCCTCGGTTCAGGATCATTGTTAGACACTCTCACGGGAGAGGAAGGACGTGCAGGGGGGATTTGTTGAGTGGGAGGGCCCGAGTGCCCTGTCCCACCACCACACGTGTGCTCTCTGCTGTGGGATGTGGTGGTGGACATGTGACCTCTCAGTGCCCCCTGCTCGCCATCCACATCCGTAGAAATGTCCCTGTGGACGTGGTTTCAAGCCCACAGTGACAGCTGTGACATTGCAGAGCCCAGCTCAGCAGGCTGGCAGAGCACAGAGGCTTTTAATGCAGAAAGGGCACTCCTCCCTCCTTTCTGGTTATGCCTTCCTTACAGGAAGTTTTTGATATGGCTTTGGTCCAGCTGGCTCTCCGACGAAAGGAGGGTCTTTCCACACATAAACCTGCCGTGAACTTTATGATTTTTTTTGGAAAAAAAAAAAAAAAAAAGAAAAAAAACCCCAACATTGACAGAGTTAAACATGTCAGTTGTCAGTTGGTTTAATGAGAGAAGGGAGGGGAAAAGAGGTCGTTTTAGGCATGTGAGACCTCTTGTTCTTAAAAACAAAATGGAAACTTAAACCCAAACAGTGCTGCATATGGGCCCGAATGATCTCTGCAGGCAAAGGGAATGCAAATAAAGAGGGTTATTTTAAGGACTCAATAAGTAATCAAGTCCCCCTTGAGGCCGGGCTGATCACGGGCTGATGAATAGCGACTCCAATTTCAGAGCAGCCTGGGGAAGTCACAGCCCTGCCGGGGCTGCCCTTTAAAGTACTTGAGGCCTCTCAGTGAGAGTTAATTTGAGGACAAAGGGAATAAAATGGGAAGCACATCACTTTGTCCATGTGTGTCCTATCTGTTACAGAAAGCCTTCTCCCACAGGGAGGAAAAAAGGACCGATTTTCACTGGCACAGCAAGGCTGTTCTGCTCTCACAAAGGGCCTGAAGCAGATAAAAACCTTCTCCAAAATCCATCCAGATCATCCCAGCCTGGTAATTTTATGAGGAATGGGGACTATAAAGAGCTCTTTGAAAGGAGCCCTATAAAGAACCATATAGTGCCACTGCCTACAAAAAAAAAAAATTACTCCTGAGGCCACTTATGAAGTTAGAAATACTCCTTTTGGTCCACTGCAATAGGTGCAGGTGGACTGGCAATAAAACAAACCTGACTGACTGCAGGGCACTTGTCTGGATTGGCAGCAGGGGATTTTTAGTGGCAGAACAAGGGATTTAGTGGAATGTGGACATGTGAAACAGGACAGGCTGGATTCAGCTCTGCTGTAACCAGCACAGGTCCGAGCCAGCCAAGCCCCCTCTTCTGTTTTAAGGGCTTCCCAAAAGGGAGTGATGCCTTTCTCTGGGGTGCAGCTCAGGGAAACCAGACACATGGAAGGGACCCAGAGACCCTGGAGAACTCTTTGAGCTTGCCTCTACCACCTCAGAGGAGCCAGTGGATTCCTGAGCCCCACAGAATGTGGATCTGATCTTATTTCAGCCTCTCCTCCAAGATAAGCCAGTTAATTCAATCTGCAAGCCTGACTTGAGTCAGAGACTTTTGTACCCAGATAGACGGTGCAGTGATGTGATAATTCAATTGAATTTCTGTTGAAGATGTATTCCTGGAGTAAATAAAATTATTTAGACATATAACAGGAATTCAGGATGAGCCTAATGGAGAAATCAGTTATGTTGAGTGATATTCCTGGATGTTTCTTAGCTGTACACAGGTGACAGAGATGCCTCATCTAGTGACTGAGAACTTACCTCAACATCTACCCAAAGTGAGGGCTGACACAAAGGATTCCTCCTCATGGAAAACGGGAAAACGGACAAAAATACACAGTGAGGCAACCGAAAGGAATTTGTGGGAAAGCCAAATTACCATGACTTTTATCTTATTTCTGTTCTGCTGCCCCACAAGTCAGATAAATGAGTTGATAGGCACAGGAAAGCCATTTTTTGCTGGTCTGTGTGTACATGTAGGTATCACTGTGTACTAATGTACAAAATTTGCCCAGAACGTGTTTCTTGTCTGAATCGGCATCCCATTAGGCTCAGGGCTAAGTGCACCTCTTGAAGAAAAGGATTATTACAGTTCATTAGTAGACCAGGCACTGTGTTCTCTTTGGAGAACACACTTCAGAGCTCACACTTCAGAGCACTGCCTTTTCTTCCTGTTGAACCAAGGCAAAATCTGGTTTTGAAAACAGAAATAATCAAAAAGTGCTGTATAACTCTAAATGCCAACAAGGAGAAGAAAACCACTTTTAATGCTAGCGAAATCCTCTTGTTCTTTAAAGTTTGTGTGTAAAATCTTGCACTTACAGAAGCCACAGGCAAGGCTCCCACTCCTTTTAGCAGGGCCAAGATTTCAACACGCTTTGTGAATTCTCCGTGTGTATAACTTGATCCCTTCTAAGGAGATTTATAGCAGGCAGGAGAAGCTACAGCACTATAAAACGTTGGTGTGCACATACAAAGTGAATTAGGAGACACAAAAGATTTTGACACTTGGGGTCAGGATTGAAAGTGGAGCCCTTTATCAGCTTGAGGAAATGCGTGTAGTAAATCCAGATAATTCCTGTAGCACTGCCTGCACGTTTCTGGGACTGTGGTTTCTGTGTGTTAGACTCTTGACTCTGCAATCAGCAGCAGTTCTGCCTGAGTAAGGACTTAGACCACATCCCTGCAGTGCATTCCAGGATATTCTGTTCCCAGAGCATTTACCTCCGCAGACAGCAAGATGTTAAATCTGGAAACTTTCTGTAGGGAATTCAGTTGATTTTCCATACCCCCTATACATTGAAATGAATGAGAATCACACACATGGGTACGACACAGAATTTTAAAATATTATGCCATGAATTTTGTGTGAAGAGGAAACATGATGGAAGAAGTCTAAAAAAGTCTAGCTGTGGCTTTTTAAACAAACAGCTTAGCATTAAATGGATATATTTGGTAATAAAAGACAGGCACCATGTTGATTGTGCTACACAGATGGACTCAAAATTAATCTTGGAAAATATCTGTAGGCAACCTAAATTCCCTGGAAGTTATGAAACTCCAGGTTGACTGTTGCTCTGGAATGAAAACTCATTTTTCCGTGTCAGGGTTTCCTGTGGCATGGAAAGGCCACTTGACTGGGCAGGTTGGTGTAAAATTGATTCTGGTTTCCCTTTCACAGCAGGTCAGATGCAGACCACCTTTGTGGCACAGGCAAGTGATCTGATCCTGGGCTTTCATCCATGGGTTTAGTGCCTGGCAAAGGCACTTCCCAGAGTTGTCCCATCCTGGCTCAGAGCCAGCTGGGGCCGTGGGTGCCCAAGACAGGGCTGATGAGCTGGCACAGGTGGCAAATCCAGTGTCCACTCGAGGGCAATAGCTCAATGGTGCTTGAGTCCTACCTCTCTCCCACCCCAGATTTCCCTGGAATGGGGTTTATGAGCCGCTGGGCTGCGGTACTTTTATGAAGTGCAAATTGGGAGTGCGGGAGGCAGCGACCCCGCGGGCACACAGAGCTGCCATTATGTGCTCTGCCTGTTCGGGGCCCTCAACCTTTGGGTCTGTTTTATGGAGGGGAGAAATACAGGCCAGAGGGGTGAGGCTGGCATGTCCTCACTGAAAAGTGCACCACGACTTCTTTAAATGCTGTCCAGCCAGTGACTGGAAAGACCTCACTGAAAAGACTCTTCCACCTTTCAGCCAGGTAACTCTTCAAGGATTAAATATCCCAGCTGATAATAAAGGTATTAATCTGAAGTGCTGCCTATGCATTTACCTACATGCCCATTAACTACTTTATTTCATGTTTTATTTAATTCCAAAATAGACTTGCATAACCCTAACTCTCCATCTTGGCCAAAGGAAAACAACATGTGTATGAAACAGGCTGTCCAAGATCCAAAGGCAGCACAGTTTCAGCCTCAGGGTTTGCCACAACTCTTGTGCTTGGGGCTACAATTAAACTTTTCAACTTCAAGAAGAAATATTTTTAAAAACAAGAATAATCTCCCAGACTATTCTGACACTAGCTAGAATGTTTACTTTGCATAAATCAATTGGGAATATTTCTGTGCTGCTGGAAAACCTTAAACAGGATTCAAGGTGCTGGGAGAAATTTAACACCTACAATATTCAGGCCAAGGCAGAGCGGGGAGTGTCCCAGTGACAGGCAGAGGTACAAGATGAATTAGTCAGGGGAAAGATTTATTATGGATTATTATGGATTTCTTAAGATCTTAGAGCTATTGAAACACAGTTCCTAATACTTCAACAGTCTAGGTCATGCATTATGTACAAGATACTCCCCTGCATGTTTTACAAAGGATTTAAATGAGTCGTAGATATTATAAGAAGTTGCTGACACAAAGGCATCAGTAGGAGCTTGATCCTGCAGATCTCATTGACCACTGGTGTCTACCTTCCCTTTTTTTCTACTTTGAGAGCTGGGGAAAGTCTGCAGCCTGATCAGCACTCAGGCCTTGACTAATCCATCATTAAATGAACAAAAGAAGAGCTGTGAGGGCAAGTGGACAGACTTGAGTGTTTGAAAGCGGTGTGATGGGAAGAACTGTCCCACTGACGTTTCTGGGATGAGGCAGAGTCCACCTGTACTCTCCACCAGCTCACCTTACCTGCTCACAGGTGTGTAGGGAAGGCATGCATGGAACAGGGTTGGGAATACGTGCTCCTTCCCCAGAAACCACCTCTGCTTCCAGGGATCAGAGACTCTAAGACGCACTTTAAATCACAAAGCAAGGGCCTTTCTTTGAAGTTTGCTCCACTTGCTTCCCCGATAAATCCTTCCATACGTTTATTCCCGGCATACTTTCCCGATTTTCTCTTGTTGAACTATTTCAGTTCAATCTGAGTTTAGAGCAACAATTTCTCTTTTGCACCCCCCTCCTTGATTCTTGCCCTGCCCCATGGTCAGAAGCAAACTGGGATATTGGCTTTTTGGCTGGTTTTTATCTCTCGTTCCCACAAAAATGTGGGAGTGACAAACCTGTTCTCTGAGGGGCCTGACCTGCCCTGGGCTGGGTGTTCTCCTTTGCCTCATCACCAGCAAGGCTCTCTGCACAAACCCACGTGTTCATACACCAAGAAAAGCTGATTGTAAGAACAGTTTGGCCTTTTCAAAGTAATACTTCTTTCTGCTCCTGGCAGGCAGGAGAAGAATTATGTTCCCCTTTATATGACAATCTCAAAAGAAGCTGGTTCAAAGCAAACAGTAAAATGAGCTTGGAGGCCCCCCTGACTCTGTCACAGAATAATGCTGTGTGTAGCTGGCTGAAATATCTGCAATTTATTAGAATCAACAAATTGCCTGAAGAGTCAAACCCTCCACCAGACAAATCATTTCAGGTTGACACTATATTACATTTTCCTTGGGCTCCCTCTGCCCTTCCCTGGCTTGTCTCATGCTCATCTTGGGAATTCTCTGGAACAAGGAGTATGTTTTTACCCTGTTTGCAGCGTCCTCAGCACAAATAGGTTCCAACTCTGCCTGGTGTGTGTTGTCATCGTGGAAATAATTGCAAATATCAGATTTACAGCGGGGCCGCCGTCGCTCTTCTTGAGGTTACACAGCAATGTTTTCCTTAACTCTGCAGCCTGATTTGCAAACCACACTTCATTCTGGGAAGTTTCTGACAGAAACTTGGCCTTTGGCAAGCACTTAAGCCCATGAATTGTTGCTATTACACCGGGTTGAAATGCCTTCTTGCACAGGGGTGGACTGAATTCCACACGTACATGTTTTACTGGAGGTGTTTTTAAAAGCTCACTCCCCTGGAAGATGTGTTGCCTGTCTAACTCCTCTCCAGGCCCTAATTTCGTGTGTTTCTGAGCCAGGTTGTCTCTCTGAGGTGACACAGTTCCTCCTCTGGAGTGTGCAGCGGGCTCCCAGCCACTCCATTAGTGCCCGTGGGGAGGAAGTGTGACCCCATGCAGCATGAGGTGAGCCTTGAATTACTGGAACTGCAAACAATTTGCATTATTCATGGAAAACAGGCCTTTCCTCAAGATCCTTTCTGCCAGCATCAGTGGCCAAGCTGAAGCATCAACTGCATATGTTACTCTCCTTGCTGGGATTGTTACTAATATGCATCACAATGAGAAAGCTGCTCCCTATTCCTAATGAACAGAGAGGATTTAAACATTTCCCTTCTAGGGAAAACAGGTGATTCATCTCTCTTACTGGGAGGAAAGACTGACATATGTTGAACATATTGTACCCTGGCTTGTGAAGTTATAAAGCTTCCTCTGGAGGCAAGGATCGCTCAGAGGAGCCTTCCTTTGCTCCCCCTTCCCTCCCCTTCCCTCCCCATTTGATCCTTCCCCAGGCTGTAAACAGAGCTGCCTGTGTGCAATTGGGAAGGGCTGCTCCAAGATGGGAGACCTACGACTGGAGCCAACCACAGAGGGAATGGTTTGGCTAAATTTAATTAAAGTCATTCCCTTGCTTGGACTGGGAACCCAGACAGTCTAAAAATACTTTGGTCCTCTTTTCTGGCTCTGATTTTAGGCCTGTACTCTATATTTCTTTCTTTCTGGTGACAGAAAATGTTACCGAAGCGCTCATGGGTTCGGTGGTTTTTTTTTTAACATGGGGTTCTCACAAATCCTTTTCTGAAAACTGGGACAAACGTTTGGGGAATAGCACACGTGCTGTGCATGGGTAAGGTGTGTTCTAGTCTAGAGCCATTTGTCTGTTAAAAAAAAAAAAAAAAAAAGCAGGTGCCTGGTTTATGGTGGGAGTTTTTTTAGACTGAAGCAAAATTCTTACCCTGCCTTTTGTCCAGCATGTGACACAAAGCCTGGTGCCACCAGCTCAGCTTCTGCAGAATGGCCCCAAAAGTGTTCCCACCCCAGTTTTGTCTTCAAGCAGAAGGGCTGGATTAACAAAAAGAGCTCTGCTTTCCACCAGCCTGGCGTCTGGGTGTGTGCAGTACTGCCACCTCTGAGGGCTGCTCTGGCCTCATCTTCCTTGGCTAACTTTGAATTAAGTTAAGAGGAATTGTCCAACTTCCTCTGGGTGCCTTTGTATTGAGGCCTGGATCCTAAAAATATGTTGAAGCTCGTGGAATCCAAGCTGAATAGTTTTCAGCAAGGGGGTTGGTTGTCATTATTAGAAACAGAAGCAGAGATCGATATTTTATAACAGTTTTTAGGTTGCTTGTTGCTCCTTTTGGTTTTATTAACCACTGGCAAGGACAGAAATGGCCTGCCAGTCACACTGAGATGGAAAAGTAAGAAAAAATGGATTTTTTTCCCAAACATGCTTCACTACCAGAACCTGGCAAGAGCTCATGGCACTTTCCCCCACCATTTTTTTTGGTGTTACTGCTGTGTTGAAATCATGCTGTATAAAAACTATCAAAAGACTCGGAGAAAATGGACAGGGGAAGGAAAACCAGTTGAATTTTAGAAGTATAAATAACTTAAGAAAACAAGTCAGAAGATTCCAATGATAGATGAAACTTTCAGTCAAAAGAACTTTATAACATCGGGATAAATGTTAAATACTTCTCCCTCAAAAGTCAGAACACTTAAAGCAGGTGACTCTTCTTTCCCAAGCAGTAAAATCACAGAAAAATGTAGTTCTAGGTTAACCAAAGCTAGTCACAACTTACATTGCTTCAGTTGGAAAAAAAAAAAAAAGCCTTTAGAGAATTTTAAATGTTTCAGCTTCTATTTTCACACTGGCTTTTTCTGCTTCTCATTCCACAATGACATTTCCATTTCAAGTTGACCTTAAAAAAGGTTTTCAAGAAAGGAAGGTGAAACATTTGGATCATCCCCAGGCAATTCCCTCCTTTGTCCTCAGTTTCTTCACTGCCGAGGATCCAAATCAAATCCCCAAACCAATATTCCTTTAAGCTGCGTGATTTTTAAAGGAGAAAGAAATCTCCCCAGAACTGGAAATATTTTGCATACCAGCCACCTCAGATTTTTTTCCCTGAGTTACAGAAGTGACCAGTATGGTCACAGATCCCTTCAGACTGTGGACAGAACTCATTTACTCCAGAACACTCGCAGCAAATGCCAAGGATGCCCTCATTAATATTCCACAAAGGTTTTAGGATCAACACTAGCATGCATAATAGTGTTTAATGACAGCAGGGCTTATTATCAGAATGCTTTGGCCTCATCTGGCCTCTTTTGGAAAAATAATGTGCATAATAAGGTATGTTAATGCTGGGCTCTTTGGCAGGTCTCAGAAGATGAGACAGTACAGCTGGCAGGACGGAACGGGAGCAGCTGGAAGGGGAAGATTTGGTTTCTCCATATTAAAACGTTTGACATTTGGTATCTGAAGGGAACACTGTTTAGAGCTAATAAATAACTCACCAATGATGACAACCTGTAATAACAGCTTTTATTGTGGTCTAGTTAATCCTCCAATTCAGCTTGGTCCTATTAGACCATCTGCCCTCCATTTATATTTTATTACGATTTTTTGGGCATCGTTAAGTGTTGTGCACTGGGAAAGTTGTGGCCACACAAATGTGGGGAGCACGTCTGGGAGTCGTGGCTTGCACGGGGAAGGGGAACAAGCAGCAAGGCTCAGAGGGAAAGATGCAGAAATGAGTGCAGAGAACACTATTTTTCCATGGATCCCCTGGTGTTCCCCCCAAGGTGACAGTGGGTGGCTGCTGGCTTGCATGCCCATCCAGTTGAGTGCACCTTTCTTCAAGCATTCCCATTTCTAGGGGTGGGAAAATGCCACTTTTTTTTCCCCCTTCTGAATGAATGTGGCCTGTTTCTGGCAGAGAAATTATCAACCTCTCTCTCTCTCTCCAAGCATCAAACACGTCAGCACCGACGATTCCGTCGAGGCCTGGGGTGACAACCAGGCCAGGCCACACATATTCCTCGTGGACACATCTGGTCATCAGGGATGTGCTGCTCCTGTGCCTCTCACAGCCCTCATGACGTCTGATGTCACTCATTTTTGGCACACTGTCAGACCTAATCACTCTGCCTGAAAAACAGTCGTTTGCACGGGTAACCCGCCAGGATGCCGAGTGTGTCTGGGAAATCCAGACCAGGAGTCGGAGTTTCTGTTTGGATGGACTGCACAGTGTCCTTTGTGCATCTTGGAGGTGACAGACTGGCTGAAAACCTGCCCTAGGACTGATTTCCAGGTGCAAAAACGTCGCCAGCCTGGAGTGACTGCAGCTCTCAGAGCAGAACGTGTGCTAAGGGAAAGAAGGATCAATGAGGATATTATAAAAAAAGAGGGAAGTGCTCTGGAAGGGGCAACACCTCCAGCATCTCAGGAGGTGTTTGTCAGCTTGTCATTATTTAGGAAATAGGCTCTCTTGGCAGTGCAGTGAGTTAGAGGCACTCTTGTCTCAGAAACTTGACTTGCCAGGTCAATACAGAGGGAAAGCAGTGGAGGGGAGTTTGGAAAGGAAGCCGGTTGTGGACAGGTCTGAAAGTTGCCTGTTTCATAAAGCAGATTCATAGAGCAGGTGCAAACACTGCAGGAGCTAAAAAAGGAGAAAAAATGAAGAAAGACTTTAGTTTCCCCTTAAAAACAACAGTTTGCAGAAAAGCTTGTTCATCTTACTGGGAGGGGCCACACTCTCTGCCCTCTCTGGGCCCACCAGGAAGCTGCTGGAAGGGATGCTGTCCATACCCTCAGGACTCTGGGCTCTGCTTAAAGGGGGTGGTCTTCTGGGATGTACTATAGAAACAAATGCTTGAGACCAAAAAAAGCAGGATTTATAGCACTGTAGCTACTTTAAAAATATTCTTTAGCTTCCCTCAGGGAAGAAATGAAAAACTTCCAAAGGAGCGGTTCAGCCTTCAGCTGTGTGGGTTTCCTTTTGTTGTTTCATGAGTAAGATCCCAAGGAAGAACTGAGTGCCCTTTTCAGAGAGTGTCTCATGTACCAGTGTGTTTTTCCACCTGTTAATTATTTCCATCCCATTACTCACACATCACTACCCGTCACAGCAGCCTTCTCTGAATATTGAATGCAATTCATAAAAACAGCTCTGTCTACTGATCGTGCACTTAATCATAATTAATAATGCTTAAATATAACCAGGGAGAGGGATTAGAATCAGGAGTGAGCATCTTACTGCTGATTTCACAGTGGTTTTTTTTCTGTGAAGTTTCATTTAAAATATTGAACAAACTGAATGAAGGAGAATGTTTTAACACAGTGCTGCTTTAGGAGTAGCTCAGAATGACCAGCAATTCTAAACCTACTTAGAAACAGGCTCTAATTAGGCCACTTACATTAGTCAGGCAAAATTAATGTTTACATAAGGAAAAAAATCAAACTTAAGTTTAGTTGGTGTTAGGTCAAAGGTTGAACTTGATGATCTAAGAAGTCTCTTCCAACCTCAATGATTCTGTGATTCTGTAAATTCAGTAGAACTTGTAAGGTCCTCAGCCAGCAGAGCTGGAGTTACTAGAAACATCATTAAAAAAGCATCAACCTGGAGATAAAACATATTTCTGCCTCTTTATAAAGTGCTGATAAATCATGTGACAAAGACAGAGAGAAATTCAGGACACTGAAGGTTTTCTCCCACTATGCATGGCCTGATCATGACAGAAACATATGTAGAAAAGAGCCTCATACCAGATAATCTTGGCTTTTTTTTACACTGGATGAGCCACAGATAAGTTATAAAATACATGTAAACATTTGTCACTGTGTGTGGGGTTTTTTTAATGTCTCACTCTTGTCTTTCAGTGAGACTGTGATTGGACTTCTTAGGAAAAGCAATGAAAAACCTTAATTAAAATTTTGCTGCTCCCTGGACATCTGTTCCAGAGTGTTATATAAAATATTACACATGGTTATAAATATACATTCATATTTTATTTTAAACACATTAGTAATTGGGTTTTATAGGGCCACGGTGATTTATGAGGCACAGGATTGCAGCGCTGGAGGCACGCGTGCACACACTCCTACAGAGACACATATGTGGTCATCTACGGAATTCTGGGGTGGCAGCAAACTTCTGGGAAAGCTGTTTTTTGGCAAGGAAGCAGCTCAGCTTCCACACCTGCAGTGGGTGCTTTGCTTCTGATGTTCCTGTCAGACTCACCATTGAAAAAAGGCCTCAAATGTCATAGAAGTGAAGGGTATTCAGGGACAGTGATAACCCACAGCAGCTTTGGTCATTTCTAGTGTTCTGTAAAGGGCTACAAGATATGTTATTCCCTGGAAAGCAGCTCTTAGGAATGTTTGTTGCCTCTAGCCAGTCAAAATCTTCCATGGAGAACTTGGCGATCAGTGCTCCACCCCTTAGAAATGATGCAGAGAAGGCTGTGAAGGCTCACCAGGCCTTTATTCACCTGCTCTGGATGATCCAACAGATGGAATTATGTCTTTTCCACAAACTTTTGAAAGAACCTGTGGTGAGTTTAAAGAGATCTAATAAAATCATGCCTGATAATGCGGTTCCCAATACAGCCCTGAACCATTTCTGGAGTAAGTCTCAGCCTTCCTGAAGTTTCTCTATGATCCCTGCACATCATATGACAAGTGCATTGCTAATTAACAGCAACTCATTCTTGGAAACTGCTCCCAGAGGGTTTCATCCCCGTTTAATGATCAGCCAGGAGGTTCAGCAGCAGAGGCCCTGGAGCAGCTGCCTCAGGAATGCTCTGGCTGCACGGATCCTGCTTTGGCAGCAGAGACCACGGGAGGACAGGTTGTCTTTCAACAAGCCTGAGCACTCCAGAGCAAAAGCTGGAGGTGGTGAATAGGCAGAACAGTGCCAGCAGCAAAGAAATCTCCGTGTTTCCTCCAGTGTCACATCAGACTACACGGGACAAGGGGAGAAGTCACCCGCTACCCGGACTCTGTCAGGTCTGTGGCTTGTTCCATTTGGGACTTCCCCTGAACTCTCTTCCCTCTTTATTTTCATTCTTTTCCCCTTCTGCACCATCTTCAGAGCTGTCTGTCACACTGGCCTCTCCCAACCTGTGCAGATGCACAGAGTTTTTCCAGCTCAACAGCAGAAGCTCGATGTGGAAACATCCTGACGTTGCCGACTCACCGAATCAGGAGCATTTTGTCTGAAACGAGCAGGTTCAGTGAGCTTATTATCCACCCCAGTGCACAGGACACAGGGAAGAACCTGGGTCAGACTCACAGCACATTCCCTGGAGCTGGTGTCCTCGTGGGCTTGCAGCCCAGAGATCTACAGCTAACTGAAAAATCCTAACAACTCCAGTACCACCTGGAGCACAGCTGCAGGAATTCCCACCTCAGGGGTCTGGCCTGAAGTAGAGTTTGCTGTGGATGCATCCAAGTCATAACATGTGTTGGCAGGTGATCTGTGGGACACGTTGAACCCTTGCACAATGTCTGATGCTGGATTTATCTACAGGAGAATGAAGCCCCACAAAAGGTTTGTTCTTGTCCTTCGGTGGTCAGCAGTGGGAAATCACATGTGGCTGTCGAGTTACTGCCTCTGCACTGGCAGTGCCACCAGAGACCCTTTATTTAGTGTTATTTGGTATATGTTATTTCACTTTATTTCTTGTCTTCATTTCTCAAATACGTTTGTAAGTCAGAGACTTTCTTACTGATTTCCCCACTGCCAGGGACCCTGGGTTTGGAGATGGACGGATGGATGGCCACCCTCTGGGGACTGATGCCACCAAAACACAGCCAGTGCCCCGTGGGGGTGTAACTTCCCACTCCTTTTCTCCTCCCTCAGCCATCAGGAATTGTCACAGGAGACTGGCTGTGCTCTGGCAGTGGGAGAGGATCCTTCCCCCGGGGCAGAACATGCCTTGTTTCATGCAGAAGTGGACTTGGCAAGCCTGACCTACATTTTGGATGGCTCTGGTGCAGCAGACTGGAAACCTGGTGGCAGCTCCAGATAAAATGAAAGTGGGGCAGGCTTTTGTTGGATTACGGAAATGATTAGCATGAAACACGAGTCTGTGTCTTACTTAATTGCATTAATTGAATGTTGCCCCACCATGTTTTGTATTCAGCATGCTGCTGGATGTTGGTTGGAAAACAGCCACGCAGAGGGCAGCTGAATGTTTTGCCTGGCAGGGAGAGAAAGGGTGAGATCCTTTTTTTTTTGTTGTTGTTGTGGAAGCATAAGAATATATCTGGAATAAGCCTGTACGTTGGATGTTCCCACTCAAATGAGAAGCAGGTAAAGAGTGAAATGTTTGCATTGCCATTGTTGGGTTCCAAAGTGCCACGGACATTGAAACGCCAGATGAAGGCAAATTGCTCCTTCTTTGGACACAGCTAATTCCTGTTCTGTGTCCTCGCCACAGTGCCGGATTCCCAGCCAGAAGGACATTGTCTGGCAGCGCTGGTCTGGTTTGCAACGCCTCAGGCTTTAAATAAAGAGGGAGGGATGGACACAGACATCAAGGAGCATCTTGGAAGGGAAAGAGCAGGAGAGCTTCAAGCGCTGGGCAGCCTGAGGTCTGTGATCTCGAGAGGCACCCGGCTGTTGTTGTCTCTCTTTAAAAGCCAGTGATGTTTTCTGCTCCTTCCTCCCCCCAGTTCTTCCCGGAGAAAAGCCCCCCGGGCGGTGCTGAGTGGAGGTGCAGACCGGGGCGCCCCAACACAAAGGTTTCAAAAGGACGGGATACCGGCATCCTGGAAGGGAAAACAAAACCCGGGGGACGTTTCCTCCTCACCCGTGAAAAGGTATTTGGGGCTGGGAGAGCCTCTTTTCTCTCCTCTTTGTCTGCGGCTGAAGAGGGGCTGGGGCTCAGCCCTGAGTTCCTTTGCTGGGGAAGGAGCTGGAATTGCTTTTCCAGATGGATTGCCCGGCAGCATCCCCAGGCACCCTGGGAATGAGGAGACTTTATGGAGCCCTGCGTGGCTCTTTTGTTTACGTCCCCTGGGCTCAGAGTCACTCAGAGAAGGGCCGGGACACCGACACAGCCCTGCTGGGACCCTAACACGGGAAGAATTCCAGGTGCCCTTGCAAAGCCGGTGTCATTCCCATTTTGGCACTTCTTTGGATGGGTAAACACTTGGCTCAGATTTCTCCCACACCAGGTCATGGGTTCTGGGAGAAAGCACAGTGTTTGCTTTGAGGAAGAGCTTTAATGTTCGAATCCATTAGGATATAGAGTGGCAGGAAGGAGAGATGTGGTAGAAGAGACAGGGAGGAAGGTTTTTACCAACAGACAGTGGTTTCCTCTGCTGCTGGGCCTGGTGGGGAGGACACACTGAGAGGTTCCCCCAGAAAGCCATAAATGAAGTCCTGCTGTTGGGGGCCTTTTGAGGATTTTCTCCAAAGAGAACTGGAATATTTTCCTTCGGGTGAACCACAAGAGAATGTTACTACATCCTGTGCCTTGCATGGCTTATAAATAGAAGGAGGAAAGGAATGACTGGTTAACTGTTTGACCTCGGTTTGGGGGGGGAAAGCCTCCCAGGAAACCTCAGGGACTCACCCCATTAAGCATACAGGAAAATGTCACAGATCTGGCACCTTAATTATATGCTAATGACATCCTACCAGGAGGAAAAGCTTCAGATGTCTGCAAGAAAAATACCTGACTGAGAGGGGCTGTGTGTGCTCACAGAGCCCTTTCTGACAACCATTCCCTCTCTCTTTTTGTCTTTTTTTTTTTTTTTTTTTTTAGCATTTGAAAAACAAAAGAAAACAAAAAAGCAGGCTGAAGAACTAGGTGAACCTTTGACATTTGTGTTTGATTTTCAGCCCCTGAGCACGAACTGAAAACAAAACAAATCCTGCTGCAGAGAGGTTTGTCAAACGTGCAGACTTTCAATGACCCTTCTGTTCAGAATGTTTTTCTGATTCACTTTTAGCTAAAGTTGCAAATGGTCTTTACCCATCACCCTCTGGTGAACTTGTCTGCAAAATACCTGTTATTTTCCTATAAATTTATTTGCTTCACATGGATTAAAAAAATTGGTTAATATAAATACTTAGTAAATTTAATGGAAGTATACCCAGATATGCAATCCACGTATCTGTTAGGAATTTTTTTTACTTACTTGTTCATTCAAATTATTCTTTTCCAGGGACTTTGCATTACACCTGAATGCTTGGAGAGCCCTCTACCCAGGGCAGGAGCTAATGTGACACCTACGTGGACAGTTTTACTAACTCAGATTTACATTCATTCACATGTGGTGCATTTATGGGGACTAAAATTATACAAAGACCAAACAAAACCCAACCAACAACAACAACAACAAAAAATCTAAAAACCCCAACAACAACAAAAACAAACCACAAAAACAGCCCAGGAAGGACATCCGAATATTCATGGACAAAACCAAACCAAACAAAAAAACCCCCAAAACCAAAACCAAACCAAACCAACAAACAAAAACACAAAAAACCCAAAACCTGAAAAACAACAACAACAAAAAAACAACACAAAGAAACCAAACCAAACCAAAATAAAAACAAAACCCAACGAAACCAACAAAACCCAAGCCAAACAAAAAAAACAGGGGGGGAAAAAGAGAGAGGAAGAGGAAAAGCCTCCATTATTGTGAAGGTAATCTCAAAAATAGTGATAGAAAAGTTGCTTTGACAGTAACAAAATTATGGAGGCTGAGAATGTGAGACTGTAAAATGTGACAATCCCTTTTAGGTTTTATCTAAGATTTGGGAAACAGCCCTGATACTTGTAGAATAAACAGAGGTTTGTTTCCTCTTGGAGCACATAAATTGGGTTAACTAGATTTAATTTATTAATTGAATGTAAAAAAAAAATGTTCTGTTTAAATTATACTAAAAATAGCAGCCCTGTGTGTGTCCCTGGGATGAGCAGTCATGGGACACATCAGGCTGGTTTTCAGGAGACACAGAAAGGAATCAGCTGAAGTCAACAAGAGTTTTTTTCTTTGCTGCTGAAAGATTTGCTGTTTGCTTTGATATAACCAACCATGGGGGCCAGGCAGAAGAAAAACCCATCAAAGCTCAAAAGCTTTGCTTTGAGATAAATTTGCCAGATCCTTCTGTCACTGGGGTTCATCTCAGCAGGTTGGTTTGAGGATAAAACAGAAGGACTGAGCTCCTCTTTTTTGATACTTCTCAGGGCTGTTCGGTTTTGTCCGGCAAAAGGTTCTCCTTTTGTACCTTCACATCTCTGAGCAATGAAACCATCCCAGTCTGGGATGAAGATTCCCCTTTTGTACCATCACACATCTGAGCAGTGAAAGCAGCCCAGTCTGGGATGGTTTAGTGATGTGATTTGCTGAAGGAAAGGCTCTTGGAGGTGCCATCCTCTGCTCTGCATCACTTCTGGCTGCCCCTGCTCCTGTCTCTGTTCCTTGGCTTGGGGGTGGGATGCAAATGCCATTTGCAGTGCTATGCAGAGCCATGAATTTTCACATCTAGAGGTGCATTCCTGTCCTGATTTAGAGCTAAGCAGCTCGAGGACAGGTAAAAGGGATGAAAAGGTGTTTCTGGGGTGAGGACACACGGTGCCAGCAGCCCTGCTGGGTCAGCCAAGCATGCCAGAGGTCAAGCTGGCAATTAGACATTTGCTCTGTGAAGTTCATCATCAGAAATGCACCACTTTCCAAAAGAAACATTTCCATGTGTTACTGACCCCTCACAGACCTCACAGCAAGTTTCTCTGCCTGCTCAAGCATGTGAGGGCAGGTTCTTCCTGCTGCCTCCATCCCAGGTGAGGAGATGGGGCCCTCCCTCCTTGTAGGAATTATCTGATGATCCTTTTAGCAGTTAATGGGGAGGATCTGTACAAACAGAGCCATCCCACCCTCAGCATGGCTGTCTCCAGCTGAGGCTCCTGCTTCCAGAGTGGGCTACAAGCAGCCACGAGCCGTTCCTGGGATCCACAGTAATGCTCAGCAGGAGCTTAGATGGGCAAATGGGGTCAGGGAAGTTCTCCCAAAGCCTCTGCTGGACACTTCATCTCCCACAGCAGCACGAAAGGCACGACTCCTCACTCACCTCTGCTCCATGGAGCTGCTAACTCCTTCCAGATGAGTGTTGTTTATTTAGCTTATTGATTAAACCAGTTGCTGCCTCTAACAGGAACCTCACATTTTCCAGAGAGACAGATATGAAACATTAAAACTGGTGATCATTCCCCTCTACCCCCCCTTTCCAGAGAGTATAGTTGCTCCTTGTGACGAGGGGCTGTGCAGCTACAGAACCAGGAGCCTGAGGAAGAAATGAAAGCAAGTTCTCCTTGAGAGAAACTTCTAGAGCTTGGGTGGCTGTTTTGTTTGGGGTTGTTTGGGGTTTTTTTAGCCTAAAAATATTAATTTCCTTCAGTATGAAAACTGAGATGCCATCAGCTTGACTTATAAAAATCTTTAGATTAACTTGCCATGCTGATGCACTGAACAAAGGGCTTTGGGTTTGAATAGAGGAGGATGGAGACTGTGGGCCACAAAACCAAACATAAAGTGTAAAAGCTCCAGGATTTCTTATGGAATGATGTCTCTGATCCCCACTCCCTTTGCTGATGCTGCAGCAGCTCCGGCTGCTCCATGTGCCCCATCACACCCATCCCAGAGGAGGTCTGGCACGTGCTGCGGTTCCTCTGGGGCCAGGGCAGATAATAATGTCCCTCTGCCCACTTTTCCCTCGGTAGGACACTGTCTGTCATTTCCTCACCATGATGCTGAGCTTCACAAAGCCCTCAGTTACCTCAGAGACTCTTCCCCCTCCCTGAAACTTGGCTGAACTGCCCATCAAAAGCTGCTGCAGGGAGAGAGGAACCACCAGGCAGCCAGGCAAGCCTGTCTCCATCAGTAAAAACCAATAAATCACACAGGAGGACGTGGGACACGTTCAAAGACCAGCTTTAGGTGGCTCAAATCCGCGTGACAAGGCAGTACCACCAGCTTTCCTGAGCACTGCTGAGGGGGCTCCTGGGCAGCAACCAGCCCTTGGCTGTTAAACTTCCAGAGGGAGGCCCTGGAGCTGCTGCAGACAAAAGCTGGAGCATCCTGGAAGGAAACTGCCTTCTTGTTCCCTCCTGCCAGGGAGTTAACCCCCGGGGAGCATCCAGCTGAAAGCTGTACATGTGGAACACGCTCCCTTTCTGCTAAGAAAACATCCAAAGGGAGGGCGTTTTTCCTGCAGCTGGGAGAAATTCCAGCAGCTTGCTGGAACCTGATGGCTGTGATACACAAATGATCCCAGAGGAAGGGATGTGCTGGTGTCCCTGCTGACTGACACGTGGCACTCCACTGCACATTCCCTCGGGCTCCTCTGCATTTCCTCTCCAAGATTTCTTGCCACAGCAAGTACAGAGACAGCAGGCAATTATTTTGCTGGGAGATGCCAATTTATCTGTAATGCATCTAATTCTCTGATTGTCCTCATTTCTTTTTTTCTCCAGGAAGGAAGGAAGGGAGTTACAGCTGTGCTGGAAACCAGAGTGCATGAAGTGATTGAATCAGTGAGCAGTGAAAAGTTCACTTCAGCAAAAGACTCAGGGTTTGATCTTCCTTCCTCTGCCACCACTGGCAATATCCCCACTAATTCCAGTGGAAGCAGGAGCAGAGCTACAGAGCTGACACCTCAAACAGCACTAAGTTATCAGCCTGAGAAAATAGGAATGAGGCCCAGTGGAAAACCAGACTTACCCGTCCAGGTTTAAGGGAGCAAAACACGTGGCTTAACCTAAGAAAGCAGAGAGAGGTAAAGAAATGCCCTGCACTGCTCATGCTGCTGAAATTAGGGAAGTTCCATTCAAGTTTCACACAGCATATTTGGAAATTTTGGCACTTTTTGTTGATGGTCCTGCAGTTTGCTCACAACCAGGAGCACAGAGACAGTCACGGCAATAAATATGGAATCATAGAATCCCAGAATGGCCTGGAAGGGTGTGCTGGTTTAAAAGTTAACCAGCAGGGGGAATGAACCCAACTCAAAGGAGAGATT
>NW_021940498.1:7735537-7743973 GCF_001715985.3 Manacus vitellinus | reverse complement strand
CCTTCTCTTCTCCAGGTGAACCCCCCCAGCTCTCCCAGCCTGGCTCCAGAGCAGAGGGGCTCCAGCCCTGGCAGCATCTCCGGGGCCTCCTCTGGACTCTCTCCAGCAGCTCCAGGTCCTTGTGCTCTTGTTCCCCAGGGCTGGAGGCAGCTCTGCAGGAAAACAAACCAAAGCGATCTTCAAGGAGAAGGATGTGATCATCCCTCAGATAATCCTGTCCTATGTCACCAGGGCAATCAGATAATTCTCTTAAGGGGAAAAGGCAGCAGAGTTCCTATGGCTCCTGCTACAAATATCCTGTAGTCTATTGAGAAACGAAAGATGAAGCAGAAACCAGGAGATCCAGTACCTCCTCCCAGTGTGGTGGCAACCACTTGCTCAGCTGGATGTTCAAGATGTAAAAACTTCTGGGAAACAGACTGATTTTCCTGGCATTTAAGGTATTTGGGGTTTGTGTTTCCTGAGCTGTCTGGGTTAGATAACAACCCCATCTCGGACTTGTCCTTGCTGCTCTCTGCTGCTCTGCTCTGAGCCCTGGCAGGGGGGTGTGTTTCTGTGTTCCCCGATCGGATTTACAAACACCACGTTGTTTACTAAACTTTTCAAACGGTCTTTCCTCCTGCCAGCGTGGAAATGGAACTGCCTCACCTGAATGGCAGACCCACAGAGCCTTGACCTATTTATTTGTGGGCCTGTTCCTTGCTGATTCCAAGGCTTTTCCTCTCAGCTTGGTGGAACCTTCTGTTGTTAGAAGGTGTGTTTTACCCCTGGATTTGACAACAGCAAGTGCCAAGGGGTTTCTTTGGCTTGGGCCAGTAACTCTGCAAAGGCAGAACAGTCTGAAGGATGTCACTGGTGCATGCTGCAAACCTGCAAAGAGTTGGGTCCCCACTGAGAAGCACATCCAGCATCCCAAACGGGGTGTGGACCTTCACCAGGGGCAGAGGCAGCCCCCAGACAGGAGTGGTGCTGGTGACAAGGGCCTGAGGAGGTCACAGCTCTTGGTAGGCAGGATGTCTGTGCTCACCTGGTCCCTGAGGGCCCACAAAACCCCTGGACAGCAGAGCAGGTTGGGTTTTTGAAATTCCCTTAAATGCCAAGGAGTCTTGTTTGGCCAGAAGATGGACTATGTTTAAAATGTCTCTCAAAGCTCCTGGCTGAGCCGCAGGAGCTTCAAAAGGGTGAGTGAGAACTCACCACCAAGATTTTTTCAGGACTGATAACAAAGACAACCATCAGTTTAAACCTCCCTGGCCAGTGCTTTGTCGAGGAGAAGTGCCCTGATGGGAGTCTGGCCCCACCGCCTTCGGGTGGTTATTCTGCTGAATAAAGCCTTTGGGACTCACCAACAGTGCAGCCAAAACCCCCTCCAGACCAGAAAAGGGGTTTGCAAGCGGTGTCCCTGAGCCCTGGCTCCAGCCCCCCGGGGAATGGGTTTGTCCCCAGCAAGGGGCTTGATGACACCCCGGGGGTTAATGAGAGCCCGGGACAGATGGAATAAACAGCCTGGGATTTACCAGCAGCCTGCAAACAAGGACTTTCACAGCTAAGCCCCCCAGCCCCCTGTATTGCCTGGGGTTGGGGAGGGGGGAGATGCTTTAAGAAAAGGCTTCTGGCAGCAGCAGCCAGGGAGAGCTTGTGAGTTTGCAAATTGCTTCCAAGCCTTGTTAATCCCTGCTCAAATACGAAGCTTTGTAAGCTTATCCCTCCTTTCTCACCAGCCGCTCTCAGGAAAGCCCCGCCGGCCTGGATAATGCGGAGCTTTACTTAGGCGAGGCTTAAAGGACAGCCAGGGAAACCAGCCCTGAGTGTCACAGAGCCCTCAGTTTTCAGGAGTTCCCCGTAAATCCAGCGTTCCCCTCGGGATGTTTGATGCTCCCAGCTCGAAGGAGGACGCCGAAATTGGGGATTTGAGACAGAAATGCAGAAAACAATTGAAATGTGAACAATGCAGAGCCCGCTGTTGCTCATACAGGAATCACTTCGTGAAGTCACTGTGTCCCGGGGTGTTTTTAAATAGATCTTCAGTGGGTAGATGTTTTGGTTCTCTCAGGGGCTGTCTGAGATTCACCAGCAGTGTTAATTAGCTAGTGCTGAACGGTGTGCAGTTTGCCAGTCAAAATTTAGGCTGTGGGCTCCTTTTCTGGAGTATCACAAGTGCCACTGAACACTGAATTATGGTCTATTTATACAATCTTTAAATAGGCGAGTTTTCATGTTTTCGACCTCACTCTGCTTTGCAAAGATAAGTTTAATGGGTTTAGTTTCTGACAAATCAGGGAAATTTGCTTCTCAGTCAGGCTCCAATGAGTGGTTGTTATGTTTTATTACTTCTGTAACATCCTATAGACCAGAAACAAAAGACAGATGTGAGTCTCCGTCTACTCTCAAGATCAGAAAAATCTGCTTTTTTTAGGATTTGGGTTTTTTTTTTCATAGAAAGCATCACAGTAATAAGAGCACATCACCCCCCAGGAACCTCAGGCAAGTAACAGATGAGAGTCCTACAAGGTCCTTTGTGGCTCCGCCTTAACAGTTTTGAGAATTTATTCCACAAATCCACCTCCTACTTCCCAGTGGCAAAACAGAGCAGAGTTTCCAGCCAACCTGCAAATTCATCTTGAGGAGAAAAGAGGGGAAGAAAGGAAGGCAAAACCCCGCAGCACTAAGTGGTGAAAACCCAGATTCCTGAGTGAGCTGGAAAATCCTTCTCGGCGCTGCTGAGCAGCAGTGACATCCCTGATGGAGATGTGCCCTCTCCTGGCGGCCCCGGGAAAGCCTGGAGGGACACCAAAATGGAGAGGTTTGGGAGCCTGTGCCACTCTGCTGAAATATTAGTGGGATAATAAACGAGAGGCCTGGTTGGGATGGATTGACAGACAACACTCCAACTTCTGCTCCCTGACTAAGCCAAACAGTTGGAATGGTTAAAAATCTTTAAGGAAATAAGGCATGTTTTGCTGTCCTTAAGACACTGTCCTGCCCTCTTCAGCATCATCTCCCTCTTCAAACCATGGATGTGAAGGAGCATCATGGTTTTCCAAGAGCAGCTCTCCCTGTGCCCAGCGCTGGAGCATCTCCCAGTCCAAGCCTCTGCTGGATTTAGTGTCCACTAATTAATCCTTCCATGTGAAACACCACAAGAAACACACCCCTGCCAGATCCTCTCCTAACAAGACCATCCAGAGGAAAAAAAACTGCTTGGAAAATTATCCTGAGGTGTTTAAAGTGAAGCAGCTCCACCAACAGAGCAGCTCCATGTGATAGAACACAATGCTCCACAGAGCAGCTCCATTCAGGAACACAATGGCATTTGGACATTTCTGGCAGAGCTAAACAGTAAGTTAGAAAAGCAAAATGCATCTCTGTCTTTTACTTTCTTATCTGAACCTTCTGTTTGCCACACTGAGAGATCTGGGAAGTTTCCTCTCAGTTTATAAAACATTTAGAACAGATCTTCTCTGCCATCCCGTGTAAGCAGAAGCCCTCAGGGATTAAGGAAAAAAATGCAGCTTTCACAGCAGCAGAGAGTGAAAACAAGGGGATCTTTCCTGATTTGTGTCCTGGCAGTAAACACAGAGCCTTGTACTATAGAATTGTACAGGTTTGGTCTCCTGGGTGGCTGGGATGGGCTTGAAGTTCCTGGTGCTTTAAAAGCAAACACGATTGTGTGTTTATTTTCAAACACTCTGCTCCTCCAGCCATGGGTGATATACTACCCCAAAGATCAGACCATAGATGTTCCTGCATTTTCCAGGCCTGGTAACATTATATTTCTAACTCTTCAGACCAGAAAGATGGCAGTGGGCAGGAGCAGCATCTGGCTGTCCCAAAACCCCCCACTACCACCATCAGCACATTCCCTGGGGAAGAACCTGGACATTGAATTACCTGCAACCTGAAGGAAAAAAAAAAACAAACCAAAACAAAAAATCCCCTGCAGGCCACAGGCACAGAGGTGAACAATAATAATAATGGGAGAAAGCTGGTGTCATTGTAACTATATCAACAGTAGCTGCTTGATACTATTTTTACTGGAATGCTAAAACAACTCATTATGCTTCCACATCGCAACTCTTGACTCCCTCCAAGAGGAGCCAAGGGTTCATTTCAAGTGTTTCAGTTCTTGTAGATCGTGTGGACACTGAGTAAAAAAATACCTGTTGTTTTCTTCCTGTTATTTTTTTCCACTGAGAATTTTGACTGGTTTTCAGTGACTGTCTCTTTTCAGTTATGGGCTGTGTTTTCTGCAATCCTCTGCTGGCCTGAAGACTTGTGAGAAGGGTTTCCAAGGATCTGCTGCCTTGTTTCTCTGCACTCCAGTGCCTGCACCGGTGTTTCCTCTCATCCCCATACAAACACATTTTGGGAGAATAAACATTTTTGTTTTATTCCAGAAACAATCTGCTGGGCCTTTCCCCTCCAGTAGCTGTATCTGCCAGTTGGAATCAGATGTTCAGATCCCTGGAACTACAGCAGTTCAGGTGCTTCGCTCCCTTTGGAATCACACATCTATTCTCCTCATGCTTCCTCCCACAGTGCTGTGCTTCCTGTCAGGAATTATGTGCCAGTTTTCTCTCCTTCACCTTCTGTTCCTTCTGCTCTGGCACATTTTCTCCAGTTCAGGTTCTTTTTCAGCTTTCCTCGACCCTGTCAGCTGAAGAGGAGAGAGGCCTGGATGGAGGCAGTTTTCCAGCTGGTGGATTCCTAGAGCTCGTGTGGATAAAAACTGCAGGACTCCGAAACCCCAGAGGTTCCTGGCAAAAGGTCCATTCCACTTTCCACACCTCCAAAGGAGGAGGCCACCTTTAGTCATGGAAGAAGCCTCTTTCCTCATCTGTGGAGGACACAGAGATCCCAAGCTCCTGATCTGGAAGCTGCAGTCAGGAGGTTTCTCCTGTCTCTCATGGCACAGCCATAAGAGTGTCTCCACTTTTCTCGCTCCTTTCCTACTAACTTACTGCTTTTATTACCAAACCAAACACTGAACAGCAGCCAGGAGAGATCCAGGGCCTTGGAACATCAAGGATCACCTTAGGGGAGGTGTGAGGGAGAAGGGGGGAAAGAGGGATTGTTTTCCTCGCTTAGATGGATCAGTGCTGATGAAAACACTGGAGAACATGTAGTGCTGAATGGATCCAGGGCAGGAGCACTGCCCTTGGTTTGGTTAATTGTTTTCCTTTGCTCAGAAGCCTTGGCACAATCCTCTCTCCAGAGCAGCAGGGGAAGAGGGAGTCTGGTCCCAGCCCAGAGCTGCATCCATGGAAGGAGAGGAACAGCCTAGAGTAATGACCGGTGCTTGTATTACACATGAAAATCAAACCAAATAAACACTGAAATGGACTTTATTGAGCTGCAGCACAGAGGAGTTCAGGGAGCAGAGGGGAAAGTCACTGTTACTCAGGCACGAGGGCGTTTTTCAGGAGCGTTTTTATCTCGGGGCTGAGGCTCTTGGGGAAGCAGATGTTGAAGTAGATGAGGAGATCCCCCTTCTGCTGGGGGTCCTGGGGCAGTGGCATTCCCTCCCCAGGAACTACCTTGCAGTACCTGGGGCTGCCAAGCAAAGGAAGGGGCTGAGAGGAGCCCCAGGATGATCCCCAACACTGGGACCCCCAGCCCCACCTGCAGAGCTCCCCAGGGCTGTCTTAAGTCAAGTTCAACCGGAGACTTTTCCTCCTCTTTCGGGCTCCACCATCCACCCTCTTCTCTCTCTTGACTCCCATCCACCCAAAAACGGCCCCAGACCAGAAGAGTCACCCCCTGTGGGCATCATCCTCCTCCTCCAGCCCCAGAACTGCTGGGAAAGGCTTTGGAGGTTCCTCAGAGCGCCCGCTCACCTCCGTGCTCACCAGGATCCATGGAAAAGCCCCATTTCCCCACGGCACTTACTCCACAATGTCGTTGATGGGGATGTTGAGCAGCCTCCCATCCAGTGTCCACACATCCAGGGTGCATCCAGTCAGTGCCTACGGGGCACGGAGCAGCACTGGGAGCTGCTCCTGCAGCCCCAGGGGCCAGAGGTGGAGCTCCGGCCCTTCCCTCGGCCCTTTACCTTTCCCAGTGGGATTGAGGCGACATAAATGAGGTTGTTGTCAACTCTTTTAAACCTTGAGTGAAGCTTCTCTTGGACAACAAAGATGATGTCAGCTGGAATGACGTTGGGGCCCTAAAATTGAGGGGAATAAATAGATCATGGAATCACAGGGTGGGTTGGGAGGGATAATAAAGCTCATCCAATTCCACCTGCCTTCCACAGACCCTCCACACTTTCTACTAGACCAGGTTGCTCCAAGCCCCATCCAACCTGGCCTTGAAAACCTGGAAATGATTTTACACAGGGAAAGCTGACACAAATTCCTGATCTTTTGCTGCCGCTTTCAGCTGGAGAAGGGAAAGGTATTTTCTTTCTTTAAGGAAAAAGGGAATATTTTCTCAGACTCCTGCTCAGCCAAGGGAAATCAAACTGCGCTTCCCAAGTGCCAGGCAGGAAACCACCCCTTCCAATTATTGCTTTTTATCTGAGGAAAATCCAGGCAGGAATGGCTCCTCAGAGTGTTTCCGAACACAGGAATGCTGGAATTGCTCCACTGGTTGTGCTGCCAAGTTTCCCAACAATGGGAAACCAGAACTTCATGTCACGGGAGAACTTCTTTCCATGGAGGGTGAGGTTGCTTCCAGCCCTAAGAACTCTGGGATCCTGGGTTTACCTGGTCTCCTTCCTTCTCAAAGGTGATCCTGGTGCCGCGCTTCCATCCCGGCTGCACGTCGATGGTCAGGATCTTATCCCTGATGGTGCTGGTTTGGCCATCCTCGTTCATCACCTGGGCAGGATACCAAAGAGGGAGGGTCAGGACTGCTCCAATCCCCTGGCACAAGCCAGCAGAGAACAGGGAAAGGACGGATTGTACTTCATGGTGGGTCCAAATCAGAACTGTGGGATCACTAAGGTTGGAAAAGCCCTCTGAGACCATCGAGTCCAACCATCCCCAGCACTGCCAAGGCCACCACTAACCCCTGTCCCCGAGTGCCACATCCACACATCCTCTGGAAATGGGGACTCCAGCACTGCTCACAGCCCATTCCCATGTCACCCTTTCAGGGAAGGAATTTTCCCCAACATCCAATCTAAACCATCCCTGGCACAACCTGAGGCAGTTTCCTCTTGTCCTAGAGCAGGAGAAACTCAGGACTGGATCCAGGAGACAAAGGGCACAAAGGGCACAGCATAGCATGAAAATGGAATTGTGGGAGCCCAGAACATGCCGACCCCCTTCTCCATCCACCTCCAAAATCAGCCCTCGCTTCCCACCAGCTCCTGCATCACCTCCCGTGCTGAATTCCCTTTGCCAAGCCCGGAGAGGAGGACACTGGTTCAGCTCCTGCTGGGTTTGGTGCCAATCCCTCCCTGCGGCACAGCCCCAAATCCCTCAACATCCCACACGGAGAGAGGGGACAGCCCATCCCAAAATCCAGCTCCACGGCCCTACCCTGCGGGAGATCTTGATCTTCTTGGTGCAGCCATGGAACAGATCCTCGAGGGACACGTAGAGGTCCCGGATGACAGGGGGGTCCTGCCGGAGCGCCCCCCGGCCCCGGGGCCCCCCGAAGGGCAGGAGCACCTCCGAGCCATCCTCGGCAAAGAATTCTGCAGGAGGGAGCACAGGGATGGCCCCTCCCTCAGGTCAGAGCCAGGGGGGGCCTCAGGGGTCTTCGTCTCCCTTCTTCTCCTACCCCAAACCACCCGAAGTGGTTTTTTTCCAGGAGTGTTTCCGCCTTACTCATGTTTATGGCAGCCTTGTCCCCCTAATCCCTCTTTTTGGTGGGAATCCTCCCAGGAAAGGTCGCAGGAGCTGACAGCCTGAACATGCACCTCCAGCCCTCTCTCCCACCCACGGCTGGGGGAAGTCAGGATCTAAACTCCAGTTACCAGAGGGATCCCAGAGCAGTTGGGCAGGGAAACATCCCTGGAAAGCTTAAAGCTCCAAGCATGGAATCACAGCAACTATGGATGGAGTCTCAGCTGCCCGCCTCAGAATCCCCCATCCTACCTGCAAAGGGGTTGTCCCCACCAAAGAACTCCTTGAAGGTTTTCTCGGGGTTGTTGTGGAACACGTATCCCACGCTCCAGGGGTTGTCACTGGCCAGCTCCAGGGGGATGCCACCCTTGAGCCCCTCTTCTCCAAACTTGTCGTAGATGCCTTTCTTCATGGCTTAGGGAACAAGGAGGGGTTGGGAATGGGGGAGAGCCTCAGCCTGAGATCCGGGATTTGCTTGGGTGGAGGTGGCATAAGGGGGTTCCCAGCAATGGGTGGGATGGATGTCGGAGCGTGTGCCAGCTCCCAGCTGACCTGTGGGTCACACAGCTGGTGGCACCTCCCTGGGGTGCCAGGAACCAGGGATTCACACCCACTTCCAGCCCCTCCTGCCCCTAAAATC
>NW_021940498.1:7733165-7735062 GCF_001715985.3 Manacus vitellinus | reverse complement strand
CCCTTTAGGCCCTGCAAGGGGCTCTCAGCTCTCCCTGGATCCTTCTCTTCTCCAGGTGAACCCCCCCAGCTCTCCCAGCCTGGCTCCAGAGCAGAGGGGCTCCAGCCCTCAGAGCCCTCTGGACTCTCTGTAGGGGACAGCAGAGACCCCATCCTCACATCCAGCCCTTCCCAGCCCTCTCAGACCGTTCACCCCCGCCCCAGTCCCGCTGTGGGGCACACGGGGAGGCCAAGTGCAGCCACCCACGAGGTCGCCCCCGCTCCCACCGCTCCCCCCCGGGCTCCCAGAACTCCCCCGTTCCCGGGGGTCCCTCACGCCTTCTTGATGTCGTCGGCGGTGGCCCCGCGGTCCAGCTCCAACAAGGCGTAGTAATCCACGCCCATGGCGTCCCGTTGCTATGGCGAACGCGGCACTTCCTGTTCGCGCCGCGCGGGGCATCACGGGAGTTGTAGTTCTTCCGTCACTTCCGCACTCTGACCCCCCCATCCCTCCCCTCCTCTCTTTTTTCCTATAAACCTCCCAAATTTCCTCGTGAAATTCCTTTCCCACACCGGTGTTATCAAAGCAGCCGCTTTATTTCACTCCATACTGTGACACAGTCACTTTCAGCACCCCCCCACCTCCCATTTATTTATTTTCCCCCCCTACAAACAGCAAAAAAAAACCCCAAAACAACTCCATTGCAACACAACATCATCTCTACATTAAAATTTGATCCCAGTTGTGTTGAAGGCAGAAATATGATCAGCCACCAAAACACTCTGTCACCACAAGAGCCTCAAATTGTGCATACGCATCCCAGGAAAATCAGCTTGGAAGAGCCATCTTGACACATTTCCTCACTATTTGGTCCCTTCAAACACTTAAAGGTCAGAAAGCTGGTATCTCCTCACTATCCCATCTCTGCAGCACGTGTAAATCTCCTTCTCCCAAGAAGCCACCTGGGGAAGAGGGGAAAAAAAAGCAGTTTTTACACAGGAAGTGACACTTCCACATAAAATCCTACTTTTTCCCTCAGGATCTTTCCAGAATCCTTAATCCACACTTTTTATAGAAACACAGCCCTGCCAGAGCCATTTTAACTCCACAGTTCTGCTCCTGCACGACGGAGATGAAGCCAGGGAATACCACAGAGGATTTGTTTATGCAAAACACTGGGAATATTCAGGAGGAAAATCTAAAGATAAGCTCAAAAAGTCAACTGTGTGAAGGAACTTGCTGAGGGAAAAGGCAGCTTTCCCTCTTCCAGGTTCTCCTCAGGGACACTCCGTACTCCTTACCTTGTACACGGGGTCGCAGTCAGCCTCAGTGAGATCCAGGACATAATCCAGGTCTTGCTGGAGGATGAAGCAGGTGCCATCCCCTGGAAGGGAGGGACATCAGCCAATTAGGGAGATGAGCAGTTAATTGCAGACAGAAATTCCAGCGGGAAAAGGCTCCAATGGGTGAGATGCACCTTGGAGGCCCCGTTTTGGAGGGACACAAGGCAAAGGGGCAAGAGGACAATTCCCAAAGAGCACAGAGTTCCTTGGTTCCACTACAGGATTTCTCCCAGAACAGCACTGGAATTACCTTGGCTGGCAATGAATCCATCTTGGTATGGGAGCAGAGAAAGCACCGGTGCTCCTGACCTGTGGATGACCTGGATTGGAGCGCTGGAAAAAAGAGCAGAAACGAGGGATGAGGATTATTTCCCAGAGAGGCTGTCGCCGAGAGAAGTGTCCAAGGCCGGGTTGGACAGGGCTTGGAGCAACCTGGGATAGTGAGAGGTGTCCCTGCCCATGGCAGAGGGGTGGAATGGGATGAGCCTTAAGGTCCCTTCCAACCCAAACCATTCCATGATTCTCTTCAGGGAACACCAATAAAACTCCACAGCTCAGTTCCAGTCCTACACTGG
>NW_021940498.1:7728845-7732720 GCF_001715985.3 Manacus vitellinus | reverse complement strand
TTATATTATTAATATGTTATATATAATTATATTATTATAATGAATAATCACATAGATATTAAAAAAGCAATAATCTGCAAGGTAAGGCTATGCCAAGAGGACCCTTTGTCATGGCTCAAGATGGAAAAGCTTTTCGGAAACTAAGGAATCTGCCTGGAACCTGTAGTCTTTTAGGAGGCACCTTCCAGAGAACATCCCATTGGATCACCCACCTGAGCAGCAGGAACCTCTCCAGTGCTTCCCAAGAGAAAAAACTGGCTGCCAGAGGCTCTGGAGCTTCTGGTGCCACAGGACGCACCCCTTGGAAGTGGCACTGCCTGCCAGCCCCCTCCATCCAGCTCTTTTCCCACCAAACCCTGGTTGTTTAAAGCCTTGCAGCCCCAGGCACTCACTCACTTTGTGTTCCTCACATCCAGCTGGTAGATGTTCCCATCCTGAGTCCCTGCCAGGATATAGGTGCTCGAGAGGAACGTGCAGCAGTTGAAGGCGTCAGATCCCACAAAGAGGAACACCTGGAAATTTGGGAACGAACCGAGTGTGAACCTCGGTGGAAAATGGAGCTGGGATAACACTGACCATTTTACCTGTCTAGGTTTATCCTGGCTCAATTCCTCATCTCAATGCTCTGGCAATCCCAGATCCTTACCGGCTGCCTGCTCTGCAGTCCCACTCCCTGAAGCTTCTTGTCCTCCCGGGCCAGCAGCAGGATTTTCCCTTCTGTCCCGATCTCACGCTCACCTGGCAAAAGGACAGCAGGTCATTCCAGCAACAGATCCTGATGGGATCAAATCCTGAGTTTGGATCACTGCCACTGAACTTGGGGCAACATTCCCCCAGATCCCAAGACACCAGGAAGGCCGGTAATTGAGCAGAGCTCAGTTTAGTCCCCCAAACTGCTCGATAAGGCTCAACTGCTGCCCAGGACTGGAGTGCTCTGCTCCCTTCCCAAGGGATTCCTGGTGACAAACCTCAGCAGTTTGGGACAGGGAAGTGAAGGGGAATTTTCAGAGGAAGAGCCTTACTGGGAGGATTTTCGGGCGCGCCCAGGTTCAGGGAGTCGTCGGCAGTGCCTACGGCGATGCCGTTCACGGGGGAGCCACAGTCGGCAATGACACCCAGACAGGCGGATTTCCCGCAGTCCCAGAGCCGGGCAGTGCCATCCCTGGAGCAGGACAGGACATTCCTGCCTCGATCCACAATGGCAGTGTCCAAAATCCCTGCATGGAAGCAAAGGCCGTGTTCAGACACACACAAAAAGCACCTCGTTTCCCAAGCCGAACCCAACGCCCCAAGCCACTGTTCCCAGTGACACCAGTCACACACAGGCAAGTTGTGCCTCTAGGAAAAGGTGCCTGTGGAAGGAAGCAGCTCTCAGAAAACCTTACAGCGTGGGAGCCACCACTTGGCACAAAGGGAAGACATTATCCATCAAATGATCAGCAACACCTCACTTCAGACTGAGCTGACACTGCACAAAATTAATTTGGGCAGAAAACAGCCTGGCCTGGCACTCTTAAATGTTCCCAAGTTCATCCCTGGATAATCCCCAAAGCAGCATCCCTGTTATGCATCTACAGCAACACCCAAAGAGCAGCTTGTGCAGGTGCTAAGATCCCCTAACTACTTTATTTTACTGTGGGCAGTCAAATCTGGATGTGAAAAATGACACAGTGGCTTTTTAGCAGGGAACAGTCAGATGGTCAGGAGATTTAATTTGACACTTTCCTTACAGAAGGAGTCATTAAACTTGACAAGGATAAGCCAAGCAGAGTGACTGCAGCAGCTTGGGCTGGAGGTATAGGCAGGGAATAAAGTCACCCCGAGAGCCACGGCCAAGGCACTGTCCCAACACTGCCACGGTTCGGGTACAGGACACCTGTGCCAAAGCCTTTTGAATCTACACAAAGGGACTATGGAATTGGAAGGGACCTCAAAAACATTCTAGTTCCAATCACCAAATTGCTTTAGGACAATGCTAGGTTCAGTGTAAGATGGGTTTTTGAGTTAATCAAGTTTAGGAGTTTATTAATCTCTCAGTCAAGCCCGGCACCTCATGAGACAGAAAACCAGAGCCTGCCCAGAGCAGTTGGTTGCTCAGGGAACAGATAATTTTGGGCAGTGTTTTGGGCATCTGATGCCACATCCACACCTCACTTGGACTTGCTCAGGATAACCCAAGGGCTCCAGTTGCCATCCCTTGGGAAGGAACCACCTGCCACAAGCAGACCGTGGCCACTGTGCTCTGGGCCAGGTGTAAACAAGAGCAGAACAGGTGCCTGCCTAAGCACGGGCCTAAATCCTTAACCCTCCCAGTGGAGGGTCCTGGAAACCAAATCTTCTTTCCAGAGATTACCTGAGTATCCTCCCAGCTGCTCTTGTCCTGCTTTACTCCCTTTAACCAGCACAGGGAGCTGCAAGTCCATAATAATAAACTGCTGTATGGTTTTCCGGGCAAGGAAAAAACCAAACAAAAACCAAAAGGAAGAGGCCCTGGCGCTACTGAAGGTGAGCAGGATAACCTGAGAGCAAGCAGGAGGCATTCCCAGAGCAGGCAGCAAAGCTCCTGGAAGCAGGATGGAGCTCTGGAGAGCTGAGACTGCCCTGGAGGAGCAGAATCCCTGTGCCTCCACCTCTGGAGCAACAGCCTGCTGTATTGCACCCTCCCTCTTTTTAAATTAATTAAGAAAAAACAGGTTGGAGAGAGAAACAAGTTTCTTCTACTACAAAGAATTTCCAACCTTTCTATTCAAGTTCTGGGAGCTTAAAAAAGGTACTGGTGACTGAACATCAGCCCTGGGGTGCAAGGCAAGTTCACACTCAGGAGACGAAGCATTTCAAAGGCTCTGTACCTCCTTTGTGACCTTTAAATGTCACTACACAGCTGGCATCCTCTGCTGACCAGATCTTTAGCTGGGCATCCATTCCCCCACTCAGCACCACGAGGCCAGATGGGAAAAACCTGCAACAATTCACATCATACACATGGCCTTCCAATAGTCTCTGGAAAAACAAAGAACTGTGTGCTAGTTCCATTGTCATCACCTTCATGCCAAGCAATCTTGGAGCTGTGACACTGGAAAACTTGGAATTCCCACGTGGACAAGAGGATTAAGCTCAAATCCTTGGGGTTTGTGTTGCTTGTCTGAATTTGAGGTGAAGAGGTGACACTTTGGGCTTCCCTCTGCCACTTGAGCAGCTAATTATGTAGCAAAGGACACTAAATTTGCTTCTAATTACAGGTTAAATGTCTTTATCCTCTGCCAAACAAGGAGCTGAAGGTCAAGCTCCACAAGAAGCACCTTCACTGAGCAGGCTGATAAGACAGGATGTGGTTAATCCAGCACAGAAACGTTTTTTTAAAAATTTCCTTTTTAATGTCTTCTTTTACAATTTCTTTAATAATCTATAATCTTCTTTAATAATTTCTTTTTTAATAATCTTCTCTACTGCAGAACAAATTCAGTGCTTGTACCACAGCTGCTGCACCCTCCCTGTTATTCCTAAGCCGTTCCATTTTCGCCCTGGGACTCTAGATTGCTGAGCAACATTTCTCCTTGGGAGAAGACACCCTTCCCAACAGATTTGACTTAAAGCCTCCAAGATGGGAAATCTCAATCAGCTTTTCATTCGAAAGCCAGATTTTTCCCAGGGTGTGAACAGCCTGACCAAAGTCAGGGCCAAAGGACCTCAGCAATGTCCCACCCAACACGAAACATCAAATTCAGATGCTCTTACTCTTATTTCTCCGTTGGCAGCCTGCCAGATTTTCATGGTCCCATCTGTGCTGGTGGATACACCAAGTCCTCCACCGCTGGAAATGTCAAGACAGGTGATCTGCAGGAGGGGAAAAGCACCAAAAATTAGCTTTATAGAGC
>NW_021940498.1:7724503-7728381 GCF_001715985.3 Manacus vitellinus | reverse complement strand
CTGCCCAGGGAGGTTTGGAGTGCCCATCCCTGGAGGTGTCCAAGGAAGGACTGGCCGTGGCACTCAGTGCTCTGGGCTGGGGGACAAGGTGGGCATCGGGCACAGGGTGGACTCGATGATCTCGGAGGTCTTTTCCAACCTTAAGGATTCTGCGATTCCGGTAATTGCATTTGCACTGCAGTTTTTTAATTGCGTTCGCAGTCCGTGCATTGGGAGAAAACGCTGCAGCGTGAAATCCCAGGCAGGAACAAGAAACGCGGATGACCATTGGAAGGGAAGGTTCCAGTCACGACAGGGTTAACTTTTCCGGCGGTAGGAGGGGCAAGGCCAGGATGGAATGCGATCCCGCCGCTCCATGCGCGGGCGGGACAAACAGGAAACGCGGGAAAACGCGTTTCCTCCTTCCCGGCCGCATCCCGCGTGGTCGCTCCTCGTTCCATCCATTGCTGTTCCCAGTGAGTTGTTCTTATCTCAGCCCCCGTCCTTTGCCTTTTGGGCCTCCAATTCCCCTCTCCAGCCACCGGCTGGAATTCGGGAATTCCATTCTTAAACCACCCCAGCCTAATTCGGGGGCAGGAAGGGTTGGGATAGAACAGATCTGCCCGCAGCGGGTCGGGGACGATTCGGATCCCAGCATTGGCCGTATTAGGAACTGGCAATGGATACAGGGTGGCTGCACCTGTACCTGTGCGTTATGCTCTTTAGCCCTTATTATAAACACCCGCTCGAGCCCATCCTGAAGTACTATCCCAGAGCAAAGAAAGTTCTCATCGCCGTTTTGGTGCTGTTCGCTGCGACAGTAATTTGTGACGTGACGCTCTGCGTCCACCAGTCCATTAATAAACCTGCCCAGCCCGAGGGGAGAACAGGGAAGGGCTATTTTCTCCAGCTTTTCCACCGCTATTACTCCTTCAGGACGTACACAAGAGCTTTTGAATTGCCTTTCAGTGTTATGCAAAGCATCCTCCTTTTGCTGTGTCTGCCGAGTTTCCTCGGCACGGTCTCCTACGTGCTTAGAGGCGCGGTCCGCACCGTGTTTAGAAAGATAAGAGGATTTTTTAGCAGGGCCTTCCCGGCGCTTGTCCCCAGGGCGTGTAATCAGGAGTGGCAGGGAAGGTGGGAGAAAATCGGCCAGCTTTTGGAGGACTATTTTCCTTCGATGCTTTGGAGGTTCACCCCTGAAGAACTACAGGACCCTGATAAAATGGCAGAATACTTGAAAGAAAAATGCCGTGACAATTGCAGAGAGGAGCGACTCATTGCCCTGTGCTGGGCCATGGCCAGTGCTTACCGGGCACTGCTGGATGCCAGGCAGCTCCCCTGGGGGCAAGAGAGAACAACTCTCAGCGTGGCCACTCAAACTCCAGCTCTAGGGAAGAAATCCGAGAGCAAATCAGTGGCCACTCAAACTGCAGCTGAACCCCTGCCAGAAGCAGTTGCCCCTGCCCTGAAGAAATCCAAGAGCAAATCAGTTCCCCTGGTGAGGGATGAAGAGGAAACGGGGTCCTCAGAAGAAGAGGAGGCAGGGGCAGCGCTGAGCCTGCAATGCCCATGCCTGGATAGGCTGCGCCATATCCGGAAGTATTTCCGGCGCCAGCTGAACGAGTCGGTGCTGGCCTGGCTGGCGCGGTGCTGGGCCTTCGGGGCACAGGATATAATACTGGATGGCAGAGAAGCCAGGCAGCTGGGATGCCTGGCCTGGAAAGTGCACATTGACAAGGGGATCGGGAAGACGGCAGAACCCCTCAGCCTCTGGAAGAGGCTCCTGTCCAGCGTGAAGGAATGGCGTCCTGCCAAGAATGATCTGTTTGTGCCCAGGAACACGTGGAGGTACCTGAAGGAAGGTGTCCAGTACCTGAGGGAATTGGCTGTGCTGCAGGTGCTCTACGAGGGGACTGTGAGGGAGGAGTTCCCCCTGGATCCGGGGAAAGCCTTCTGTACGTTCTACACGTGGCACAGGCTCCGAGAAAGCGCTCCATGGCCTTACTCCAAGACATTCCCAACCATCGGATGGAGCGCGCGGCTCACGGTGAACAGACTGGCCGCCCGTCTCTGCCAGTACGATGAAGAGCTCTCTCGCCTCGCAGGGGTTAAGTTCTTTCCTTGGTTCAAGGACCGTGATTATTATCCCTGCAGAGTATGCCATGAGATGCTAGGCAAAGACAGGTGTGAACTGGAATGTGGGCATGAATTCCACAGGGAATGCATCAGAATGGCGGTCTCCCAGCTTTGCGGCATCTGCCCCATCTGCCGCAGCCCTGCTATCCTTGCTGAAGACATCCCTGAGCTGCCTGGATGGAACAGCTCCAGCAAACTCAAAGTCAGAGTTTTCATTGCGGAAGAGCTTTAGAAGAGCTCCCGAAGAAAAGTGTTGGAAGAGAGCGAGGTCTCAAAGAATGCACTGGATTGGTTTCGTAAGGCTCAGAAATCCAGTGAAAAAAATGGGAATGAGCCCCATGTTTGTGTGTGTAGATGTAGCTGGGAGGGGTAGGATCTGGGCACGATGCAGATGGGTTACAATAAGGGGTGGGAATGTCCTGGTTTTGCCTAGGACAGGGTTCAATTTTACAGGGATCCCAGGGATATTTGGGTGGCACACTGTGAGGGTTCCCATGTGGATTGTTCCCTGGCCTGTACAGTTAATTGGTATTTTTGTTTCTGTTTGTTTCCTTATTCCACTGCTGTTCCCAGTAAATTGTTCATCGTTCTTATCTAAATCCCTGATCTTTTGTGCCTCCAATTCCCCTCTCCATCCATTGGGAACACTACATTGGGGAATACCCTTCCTAAACCACTACAAGATCACAGTTCCATGTCCATTCCAACCCCACACACACCAATCCACGCTCCAGTCCCCCCCCAGCACGAGGACACCATGGTCAGGGATGTGTTGTGAAGAGTTCCCAGTCACCCCCAGGGATTCCCCTCCCACCTCACAGGATACTCACACTTTTCTGATGAATCCTAGAAAAAGTTGTGTACGGAGCCAGGAACTTTGTGGACACATTTTCATGAGGACAAGAAATGAGGATGCTTTTCTAAGGAAGGAAAGAGAGGGGGAAAAAAAGGAATTAGAGGTGCTGTTGATCCTGCTGAGGAAGAGCTGTGACCTGGAGCCAGCTGGGGGATCCCAGAGCCTGGAAACCCATGGAAAGGTCAGTGCTGGGCTGGTCTCCCAAGGATGCAGGTGGGAAGGGACACAGAGCCCCATCCCTGTGGGATGTCCTGGAGCAGCCCCAGGGCTGTGCCTAGAGGGAGGTTAGGATGGCTGGACAGGACCCTGCAGGGTGACAGCTTTGGGCTGTCAGTGTGTCCCCTCTTCGTGTCACCCCCCCACACGCAGCCCTGGCACCTTGGTGACTTCCTGAACCAGGAATCCCTCGGAGGCTGCTATGTCTGGGATGCCCTCGGAACTGAGCCCGCGGCGGGTGACGCTGCCGTACAGGGTGGGCTTCCCTGGGGGAAAAGGGGCAGCCCTGAGACCCCACAACACAGAGACCCCCCAAGGCACAGAGACCCTTAGCCCACCCTCCCTGACCACAGGGACCCCAAACACCCCCAACCCTTCCTAAGCCACAGGGACCCCAAACAACTCCAATCTCTCCTACCCCACACAGACCCTAAACACCACCAACCCTTCCTAATTCAGAGGGATCCCCCCATAGTCCCCTTCCCCTCCTAACCCACAGGGACCCCAAAACGACCCCATTAATGACAGGACCCCACCTCCTCTTAAACCGCAGAGACCCCCCCAACCACCTGCATCCACTCCTCACCCAGAGGGTCCCCAAGTGCTCCCACCTCCCCCAACCCACAGGGACACAAAATTCCCCCAGCCCCTCCTAACCCCCAGGGATCCCAATAATCTTCACCCCCTC
>NW_021940498.1:7717124-7723329 GCF_001715985.3 Manacus vitellinus | reverse complement strand
GGGGGTGCTGAGCAAGCCACGCGTGGGGGGTGCACACGTTACGGGGGTGCTGGGCACTTCATGGCGGGTGGGCACCCCTGGGGTTAAGGCGTGGTCGGGTAGGGGGGGGGGGTCAGGAGGATGCTTGAGGACCACGGTGGGGGTGAGGTGCGATGGGGAGGGTGCTGAGCGCCCGTTTTGGGGGTCCTGGGTGTCCATAGGGGGGCTGAGCCCCTCCTGGGGGGTGCACAGAGCACAGGATGCCCCCCCAGATAACACCCCCTACTCCCTCCCTCCTTCCCAGTTCTCCCATGGCCAAGCCGGGACACTCCTGGAGCCGTGCACCAGCGGGGAAGGAGGAGGATGAGGAGGGTGAGGACCCCCTGGATGCCAGGATCGCCCGGACGGGCTGCCTGGAGCAGCACCGGGAGCTGCAGGAGTGCATGGAACAGCACCGGGATTGGCGGCACTGCCAGACACAGCTCCGGGCATTCGGAGCCTGCATGGCCCGGCGGGACCAGCGGGAACAGGGACAGAGCCGGGCACACCCTGCACAGTGACACCACTCGGGACCCCCAGGAATGGGGGAGCTGTGCCTTTCACCCCCCTTTTTTTGCGTGATTTTTTTTTTTTTTACCCAAGTGCCAGGAAATCCACGTGGGAAATTAAATCTGGGAATTTAATCGTCTTCATCGGTACCTGCAGCAAAGCGGGAAGGGCAGAGGGGTTTGGAGGATGTGGCCTCAATCTGCACCAGGCTGGACATCAGGAGGAATTTTTTCATGGAAAGGGTGATCAGGCATTGGAAGGGGCTGCCCAGGGAGGTGGTGGAGTCCCCATCCCTGAAAGTTTTTAAGGAAAGACTGGACGTGGCACTCAGTGCTTTGGGCTGGGGACAAGGTGGGGACTGGCCACAGGGTGAACTCAGTGATCCCAGAGGGCTTTTCCAACCTTAATGATTCCCTGGTTGTGGATTTCCAGCCCCAAATGTCCCTGGCTCCACAACAGCCCTGCCATGGATTTCCACTCCACGTCCCAAGGCTTTTCCCAGCACCAATAACCTCCTGTCCCACCGAATGGGATTTTGGGGATGAGATTTATCTCCAGGGAAGCCCCAGGATAATTAGGAGTGGGGGAAAAAAGGATCCTCCTCTGTCTACCACTTCCTGGCAAATAAGGCAAGAGAAACAAAGCAAAATTGCCTTTTGGAGGCTGGAAAGGGAAGGACATCCCTGGCTTTTGCCAGAAGGAACTTCCCAGGCTGTTCCCCAGAAAGGTGGGTGCTGGGTTCCCCAAAATTACAGCAGGATCAGGAGCACAAGCAACACCTGGACAGCCCCAGTTTGGGGGAGAGTGTTATATGAGTTACCCTCCCTGTGT
This sequence comes from Manacus vitellinus, assembly GCF_001715985.3. NCBI lineage: Eukaryota > Metazoa > Chordata > Aves > Passeriformes > Pipridae > Manacus > Manacus vitellinus. Next base: position 7,721,970 of record NW_021940498.1, on the reverse strand, counting down.
TTAGTGGAAGGTCCTTAAAAAGTGGGGAAAAAAACTTCCAAACAAACCAGTTTGGAATAGTTTTCTCTTGGAATCCACCAAATCTGCTTAGAACAGAATTCCTGGGATTGTTGCAGCACAGCATTATTCACCTGCAGAGATTTCTGCAGAAATTCCCACCTGTCAAAAGCAGAACAGGAATAAAAGAATAAGGAAGAACTGAAGGAATGTAAAGCCACATTCCATAGTGTGGAATTCCATTGCTCCCAGTACAAACCAGTCAGGTATAAACACATTATTCATCTTTATTGAGACAACCAACAGTGGGAATTCTTCCAATTCACCGAGTTCTCAGCACAGTGCTCATGGAATCCCCTTCTGGAGGCTGGAGCAGCCCCTGGATGGAGCAGTTTTCCTCACTCAGCCTATCTGTGCCAGCAGCTCTTCCAGCTCTGGCCGAGCCTTCAATCTGCTCTTGAAGTCGGCTTCTGTGTGCTGTGGAGGGAGGGAAAACCATCCAAGGAAATCAGGATTAACAGGAAAAACTAAAGGCTGAAATGCCCTGGGAGTGGGAAGTCACTCAGTGCTGGAAAACTGTTGGGCTTCTCACAAAACCCAAGTTTACCCCCCCACTCCAGAGGGAATTCCATCAAAACAGGGCACAGCGTTTGGGTTTCCTGTCTCAGCTTTGCTCCCAACTGTTCCATGAAGCTCCTGGGCATTCCAGGACAAGTGGTGGAGCAATGCTGGAGTGAAACATGCCCTTTGGACTCACGGGGAATGCGTGGCAGCAAAGGAAAGGAACCTGCAACCTGCCATCTCCTGTGGATCTGTGGGACTGGCTGGGAAGTGGCACCAATTAGAGGAGGCTAAATGGGGAAGGAAGTGCTCCTCAGGAATTGGAAGCAGTGGGTTTTCATGGAGAAGGGAGGGCCTGGCTCTGGGAGATCCTGGATACCCTAAGCCCAGAGCAGGAGCAGCCTCAGGGCCAGGTCTGGATCCTCAAAGGAAATTCCTGACATGGATCATCTCTGCTTCCTGAAAGGAAGGGCACTGGGAAATGCAAACATACCTGTTTGATGAGGAGATGGACCCCCTCGGGCTGGTTACTCTGGATAACCTCCAGGAGTATTGGAGCAAATGTGGAACTCAAACCACTGATCTGAGGGAAGGAATGACATAGCTCCAGGACAACCATCCCAGGACAGTTTGGGTTGGAAGGGACATTAAACATCATCCCATTCCACCCCCTGCCACAGGCAGGGACACCTTCCACTAGCCCAGGTTGCTCCAACCTGGCCTTGAACACTTCCAGGGACCCGGGGGCAGCCACAGCTTCTCTGGGAAAACCATTCCAGGGCCTCACCCCCCTCACAGGGAAGAATTTCTTCCCCATATCCCATCTAACCCTGTGCTTTGTCCACGTGAAGCCATTCCCCCTTGTCCTGTCCCTCCATCCCTTGTCCCCAGTCCCTCTCCAGCTCTCCTGGAGCCCCTTTAGGCCCTGGAAGGGGCTCTGGGGTCTTTTGAAGCTGTTCCTAACAGTATTTTTAAATTTCATGGAATTTTTCCAATCATCCATCCTTAAACATGGCTTTTCTACCTCTTGTATGGAGCATTCTGCAGAAAATAGGTAATAAATGTGGTGCCTGAAATTACATAAAGCCAGGAAACCTCTTCCTGCTTCCACTTTGGGGGGAACTTTCAGTAAGAGATCAAATTAAGACTTTATGCCCAAATTACACCTTTCAGCTCCAACAGTGGAGGGGTTTGGAGAGCCTGTGCTGCAGGAGAACCACAGGAATATCAGGAAACAGCAGTTCCTACCTGGACAACCCTCTGGTGGGTGGTAAGGACTGCATCCAGCTGCATCTTGGATCCTTTCTCTTCCAGGAACAGCACCTCGTTGGTTTTGGTGGGCATGGCATAGCTGGGGGAGCCAGAGGGCAGAGCTTAGGACAGGCAGGACATTCCAGAGACCTCAGCATCCCTATCCCCATTTCCACAGCACCAATTACATCCTTCTGCACACCTTTTCCACTAAAATTTTCACTCCAAGGGCAAATCCTTCCTTTCTGGACACACTGAACCAGGTCCAACCTCAGAGGGCGGAACTGAAAATCCACATTTTGGAGAATCCACCACTGTTTTCATTCCCTCATGGCAACTCAGGGCTTCTCCCAGTGCCTGCAGCTCCTTGGGAGCACTTCAGCACTGAGGCGTTTCCTTACATCCCTCAGGCATTAAATCCCAAGCTGCTGTTGGGATAATCCTGTTTGGGATCTAGTGTTTACCTAAAGCATCCTCTGCTCCCAAAGTGAAGCAGCAGGAAGCTCATCCAGCACCTCAAGGGCTTTCCCAAGTTCATTCCAGTTTGGATCACCAACATCACTCACTGCACAGAGCCTGGATCAAACACCATGAAGGAAAACCAGCAGGAAATGTCAGCAATACTTAAGCCAGATTTAAAGCCTTAAACAATAACATTAAACCCAGAGGCTTAAAGCCTTTCTTCAGAGGAATGAGATGGAGCCAGGTATTTTTTTCCTTGCTGGAACAAGCCCACTTGAACCTTTCTCGTGAATAAACACACAAAACTGCAGGAACACAGAAAGAGAACAGGGGGTGGAGGAGAGGTTTGGATTTACATCCACGTGGGAATCAGAAGGACTGGATGGTGGCCCTGGTCTCCAAGGTGTCCCTTACCTCTCGTTGACCTTGATGGAGAGCCTGTTGCAGAGCCTGTGGACATACTGGGCAAAGTGCTCCACCAGGCACATGTCATAGGAAGTCATCTGGATGTTGACATCTCCATATTCAAACTCAGTGCCAGGATTGATCTCCTTCATCTGCACTCTGTCCTTTTTCTTCTTTGGAGTCTGTTTTCCAAAATAAAATAAAACAGGGAGTTTGAGCGACGCTGGAAATAAATCCCCGCCGGGTTTCCTGTGGGGCTTCTCCTCTGACAGGGGTTTGTCAGCCACATCCCAGCCCATCTGTGCTCCCTCTCCCTGCCTAAAAACTGGGATGGCATTATCCTGACAGCTCTTCTCAGCTCTCAGTTCTTGCATGGCAGCACCACAGGAAAAATATCCCAGAGAAAACACGTCCGTATTTTTAATTTCTTCCAGAGAAAATTAATTTCTCCCAGAGGTAAAAAAAAAAAAAAAAAAAAAAAGGGAGTAGAAACAGCAGGAGTACAACTCCTTTTTCTTTCAGGTCCTGTCCACAAGGCAGCTGGCTTGGTGGTGTTTTCTCCTTCCACAAAAAGTGGTTGTCTTTCCAGGGAATGTCAAAAGGTGACATGAAAACAGGACCTGCTCACAATAATTCAGGTGTGAAATTCAGCAGGAGGAAGAAATTTCTCCCTCCCAAGGGAATTTCCACAGGAATGTGCTGGACAAAATGAAGGCTGTGAGCGGGGGAACTTCATGGAATCATGGAATGGTTTGGGTTGGAAGGCATTTTAAAGCTCATCCAGTGCCATTCCCAACCTTCTGCTATCCAGGGTGCTCCAACCTGGCCTTGGGCACTCCGAGGGATGGGGCAGCCACAGCTTCTCTGGGAATTTCATCCCAGCCCCTCACCACCCTCATAGGGAAGAATTCCTTCCCAATATCCCATCTAAACCCTGTGTTTTGTCCATGTGAATCCATGCCCCTTGTCCTGTCCCTCCAGGAACGTCACACAACACTTTTCCCCAAGAGAAGCAGCAGGAAATGATGCCATTATTCCCTCTGGATGTGATTTATCAGCCATGGAATTCATAAAATAATTCCTTCTGCCTACCTCTGGTGGGAGCAGGTATTTATACCTCCCAATTCCATGAGCAGGATGGGATCTGTAGGATCTGTGGCAACTCAGGAGAGCAGCACCTGGAAATGGAAGCCAAATTCCTGCCCCAACTCACAGCTCGGTGTGGGCAGCCACAAATAAGGAAGGAAGAGATTAAAAATATTCACTTCTCAGGTGAACTCTCAAGGAAACAACAAGAAAGAATAAAAGAGGCTGTGGGTAGTTTGGGAGACCAGGAAAATGTTACAAAAAAAGAAGAAAATGTTAGGAAAGAACATATGGAAGTGGAAGAGCATCAGCTCAGGTTATTTAACCAGCCCAAAATTGGCTAAAAACCCCCTAAAATTAAAAGGAAACACAAATTCTCCATTTATTTGGATTAACAACAGACTTTACCTGCAGTACACAGATGGTTTTCTCTGGGTGTTGCTGCTCTGGAGGAAACAAGACAATGATTAAAAGCTCTGTAAGAAACAAGATAATTATTAAAGGCTGTGATTTCCTCCACCCATGGAAAAATATGTGGCAAATCTCCTTTGGCCATTTTTGGGGTGTTTTTAATGCCTGTTATTGTGTTTTACTCCCTGGTTTCAGGCACTCACCTGCTAAGGGCAAATAGCTGCCTGAGCATCGCTCCCTTCTCCCAGCACAGCACCTGGAATGGCCGAAACACAAAGAGAGTGGCAGATCCTCAGGGAATTGTCACCAACACCCCCAGATTACAGCAGGGACAGGAGCCAGGGAACGGCTGGAGCTGTGTCAGGGCAGGGTTAGGCTGGATATCAGGGAAAGGTGATGGGGCACTGAACAGGCTCCCAGGCCCATCCCTTCCCTGTGTGTCCTCTATTCCCGTTCCCATTCCCGATCCCCGTACCTTCGGCACCGCCGCCATTATCCTATCGTCGGTCCGTCGCTCAAACCGTTCCCCCACTGGGCCCTGGTACACCAAGACCGGGTCCGCCCCGCCCCGCGGCTCCCGCCTCGCGTTCCGCCCATCGACAATTCCAATTTTCGGGCAGCCCCGAGTTCCGCCCGCCGAGGCCTCACAGAGGGGGCAGTTTCTGGACAACGC
>NW_021940498.1:7713611-7716759 GCF_001715985.3 Manacus vitellinus | reverse complement strand
GGTGAGGCCATCTTGAGTGTGGGTCTGGCGGCCATCTTGAGTGTGGCGTCGCGGCGGCCATTTACTTCGTCCTTTATTTTTATTTCTTTATTTATGTCTTTAGAATGACTAAATCCTGAGTGGAGGAAGGCTGGGCTGGGACGGACCTCCTCCCTGATTTCCCAGCGGCGAGAGAGAAGGAGGGCACGGGGGTCTGCCTGGGAAGAGATGGACGCTGTGCGGTCCTTGGAGCCCCCCCAATCCTGGACAGCCTGGAGTTGTCTCAGGAAAACCCATCCCATGCCAAATTGCCTCCTCCTGCCTCTTCCACACAAACCATCCTTTCTCCCAGGCTCTTCCCTGCTCCCTTCTCTCCTGCCTAGCCCCGCTTTTCCCCCTCCTTCCATGGCCGATGCTCCAGAGCCCCCATCTCAGATCTGTTCCTCCTGGGTGGATCAGCTGGAATTTTGTGTGAGGACTCATTCCCTCTCCAATTGCTCTTGGCTGGAGCTGTCAGGGCTCCTGGTGGACTTTCTCCCTCCAGTTCATCTGAGTTCATCCACGTGGCAAGTCTCCTAGTGCCTTTGTTTCCTGGAGGGAACGTGGAGGGGGCAGAGGGAACTCACCTCACCTTTGCTCCCTCCTCCACAACTCAAGGACACAGATTCCCAGCTCCAAGGTGTGTTTCCCTGGTGCTCCCGGCCCGTGACAGAAGGGCCTACGTGGATGTTGTCCTGCCCTTTGATCCCACCTGGCAAGCCCCAGGCAGGGGGAATGATGCTCGAGGAAGGAGCCAGATCTGGGTTAAGGCCGGCACTCCCATTCCAGAAAACCTGGGCTTCTCCTCCCAGGAACTTTGAATCCCCAGAGGAAACTGAGGAGGGGCTGCTGTGCCTGGAGGGGACTGGCTGGGCCTGTGTGTTTGGGGAAGTTGTGATGAGCACCACCATTAAGAGCACATCCAAGATGACTCCTTATTCCATGCCCTCAAATGCTGGGTGCCCATGGAATGGGGCTGCACCCCTTAATTCTCTCTGCCTCTCCTGGAAGCAGATCACTCCTCTCTCCATGACAGCATCTTTCTCATCTCTCCTGCTCTTGATTTTCCCTGGATACAAAGATAGTGCTGCTCTTGGCAGCTTGTTCTAGTGGCTGAGCAGCCTCCCTGTTGGGAACATGGCCCTTATTTCCAACTAAAATGTGCCTTTCTTTGCCTTTTGGATGTTTCACAGCCAGGGAGCAGAATCCCTGTTGCAGGAGCACAACCTCCCAACCTTTCTGTGACATTTGGAAAGAGAAGCTGAGGTGACTCAATGATTTCCTTTTTTATGTAATGCACTAAAAAAACCACCAGGCAGCTTTTCCTACTTTTTTAAAGGCTTCCCAGGCTGCAGAGAGGGATTGTTTCATCCATCCTCTTCTGCCTCACTGCAGGTTTCTCCCTGCCACGGAGCTGGATGTGCCCACACAGCCAGAATTCTGGCACCTGCCCCTCCTCAAGCAGCAACCTGGAGGAGCAAAGCTGCCCTGGGAGAGTTGAGATCCAGCACCTGGAAGTTTCCACTTCTTTTCAGGCTTGTCCCACGACAAAAACAATCCAAAAGTGTTTAAACACACCGTGGAAGAAAACCTCTGTTTTTCTGTGTCTCCTCCTCTGCCTTCAGCCATTGTTTTCCATGGGATCTGCAGGAAAGATCCCAGAATCCACCCTGACACATAAACAAGGACAATATATGTATTTAAAATTTGAAATTATTTAAAGCAGGTCTTTGACAGTCTGGATTCCCCTTGGTGCAGGAGAGCAGCCACACAACTGCTATGGATGTGCTCCCAGGTGCTGGGTGTGGAGCTGGATGTGAGCTCTTGCTCCTGCTCAGATCTTCATTAAAACTTGTTCAAATTTAATCACCTGGTTAAAGACACTTTTTCCTCTTTTAGTTCACTGGCAGTTCAAGGCCTGGAAAAAAAAAGCAAAACAACACCTTGGAGAAGCAGTGAATCACGTTAAGGGAGTATAAATGAAACAATCAAAAACAGAAAGGGTTTCAAAGCAGGGGATTAAACAAGCATTTCCCTGACCATCAGAGCAGAGAGGCTCTAGAACAATCCCCCGAATGGGAAAAAAGGTGGACAACCTACTCGATTGCAGGTGGAAAATACCCTGTGGAGCTTTATTTGGACCTTGTTGAGTAGATTGCAAGAGATTTGGACCAACATGAATACGACCATAGGGCAAGAGCTGCAGACCCCGGGGGGCTCTGTCATCCAGCATGTTCTTGTTTCAGTGGGATATTCAGTGGAAGCAGCAGGTGAAGCCCCAGGAAACCCCCAAAATCACATTTTGTGTTCACATTCCAGCCAGAGAGTCTCAATCAGGACAGGATTGCACCAGTGTGGGAGAGGAGGGAGCAAGGCTGCACTGACAGGAGACACCCCAAAGCCAAGGTTTAACCAGGAAGGGCCAGGATGCAGCTGGGAACCTCCTAATGCGCTGAACCTTGAGGGCAAAATGGGGAGAAATGGGCAAAAAATACCTATAAAGGGAGAGCTGGCCCCAAGGTGGAGGGTCCCCTGCAAAAGGATGAGTGGGAATCATTGACCTTCCCAGGAATGTCACCCTCTCTGAGGGATGTGCTGGGGACATCGTGGAGCGAGGCTCTCTGGAGATGCTCTGAGAGGAATATCTGTATCCATTTGGGATTAAGCCTTTGGTTTGAAGGACTGTGCTGGTTCCTCCCCGGAGCCCGTGTGGGCTGGGCACATCCTTGTGCTGCGCTGATGCCGAGGCTGTTTCGGTGACGTGGTGAAAAGGGGTTTTATTGCAGCTGGAGAACTGGTGGGAGCTCCCACAGCAACCAAAATGGCCCAGATCTGTCCCAAAAAGGGCTCCAAGGGCTGGATTCCCTCTGCTCTGGGACAGGCTGGGAGCGCTGGGGATGTTCACCTGGAGAAGGGTCTGGGGAGAGCTGAGAGCTCCTTCCAGGGCCTAAAGGGGCTCCAGGAGAGCTGGAGGGGGACTTGGGACAAGGGATGGAGGGACAGGACAAGGGAAATGGATTCACATGGACAAAGCACAGCGTTAGATGGGATACTGGGAAGGAATTCTTGGCTGTGAGGGTGGGGAGGGGCTGGAATGGTTTTCCCAGAAAAACTGTGGCTGCCCCATCCC
>NW_021940498.1:7693145-7712761 GCF_001715985.3 Manacus vitellinus | reverse complement strand
AGCCTCCTGGGGGTCTGAGAGTATCACCCTCCTCATCCTCCCTGGCACCCACCCACCCTATGTCCTGGGGGTCCCTGACACCCACCTACCCTCCTGGGAGCCTGAGGTGTTCAGCTCTGGTTTAACACCCCCACCCCACCCCCCAAAGCCTGTCTGATTCAGGAACAGTTGCTGATTCATTTGATCCCGGCCCCTCTGGTTTTTGGGGGGTAGGAGCCTCAATCCTCGCTGTTTTCCGTGTAAATACAACGTTTTTCCATAATGGAGTTCTGTCTTGGCAGAGCAACGCTCTGAATATTTAATTCAGCCAGTGAGGTTTTCTTGCCTGTCTCTGGAATGAAAAAAAAACCACCCAACCTAAACGCTGTCTCCTCCTTCCTGAGCGGAAGGCCTCTCTCTCCATTACTGCATTCCACATTTTCCCTTGGAAGAGTTTTCTGAAAAGAGCAAAAAAGCTCCTTTATCAGCTGCTTTGTGTAATCCTGGTGAGATACTGAGCGATCTTTGACATAATGAGGAGGTGCAGAATATTTCTGTCTCAGGGCGGGGTGTTTGCTCCCTCAGCCACCTTTGGTCTCTGTGTGAGAGATGATGAAATACTTGGATTTTTTTTATTTTTTGGGGGGGGAGAAAGGACTTATATCTTGGTATTTCCTCACTCACGTGGATGAGCTTGATGATAAAGCTGTCATTGAAATTATTCACCTATACATTGGTGGGTTTCTTTAGTCTGCCTTTAATCCTTTTTTATTTTGTGGTTTTGGGGTTGAAACAGCTCTTTTTCGTGTCAGGAATTTGGAGAGCACAGGTGCAACTTGGGTATTTATTATTTTTGGGGGGGTTAGTCACCTGATGTACTTGCTGAGGTGATGTTTGGCCAGCCATTTTATGAGGATTTTGGAAGAGGGTCATGTGTAGAAAATGCTGGTTTGTTGTGGGGTTTTTTGTTTGTTTGTTTGTTTTCCCCAGGTATTTGACAACAGCAATTTTAAATATTAGCAATGCGTTTGCAAAATGTTTGGCTTGTATTCCTGTGTTTCTGAGCTTCAGTATCCCGAAGCTTTTCCTGCATGGAAGGTTGTGGCACCTGGTGCAGCTCTTAAATCTGAGCAGCTCTTTTACACGTGCATTTCTTGTCTCTTGCAGCAGACATAACGTCAGATATCTCCTTCCTGTAGGAATTTTTTCCCCTCTCAGCTCATCATCTTTGTTTGTACTGGGAGGTTTTAAATAATTCCTGGTCATGGCATCAAATGTGAGGAGGAGAGAAAGGATTCTGTGGGTACAGCAGAGCAAGATGCTCCTGAGTGGATATTCATCCCTGCGACTGCTGCCTTGGCCGGGGCTTAGGGATGGGTGGGAGCTGATTTGAATCCAGGGCCTGGCCAGCAGCTGCAGTCCTGCCTTTGTCTGGGATGCTGGGGATGGATGATTCCATGCCTGCTCCGTGCTCAGTGTGTCCCTGCATCCCGTGGGTGCTGCAGCGTGGGCACGTTCCAGCACGGAGCTCATGGATGAGTCTGTGCTGGAGACACGGCTTTTCCTGAATTGAATCTCCTCAGACGTCTCTGCCATGATGTCATTCCCTGCCATTTTTTATTTTTTTTCCTGCCCAGAGGGAGCATAGCTCCCATTCCAAATAATGTTTGGAAATCATTGCAGAAGAATCTCTGCTGCTGCAAGAAAGGGAGTTGGAGTGGGCTGTGCTCACACCTTTGTTTGGAAGGGCGAGGGAATTGCAGGAATAAAAGTTTTACAAAAGCAGGTTTTGCATCTGAGGGGATCTTTGTACAACTGTTGCTCTGGGTTGGTGCATTGGCTCCCTGTTTGGCTGGAAGGTTTGTGTGCCCTGTTGGAAGGCCAGAATTAGAGGTATCCCACTGCTGCTGCTGGGGAGGCTGAGTGCTCCTGCTCTGTGTGCATCCAAGGGCTCCAGGATGACAAATGGAATGTCACAAAGGGCTGCCATGGCTGTGAGCTGCCTCAGCAGCCAGAGCTGTACACGGCCTCTCCAACAAATGCTATGGCTAAGGAAATCTGCACTGCAATTCCTTCCAGGGTCTGCAGTGGTACAGCCTCGTTCCGTGGCAGATTTGGGAGTGTTTTATTCCTGTCTGGAGTGGGGTTGCACAGTGGATGCAGTGCCTGGTTTTCTCCGCTCCCCTCAGCCATGTTGTGGGAGTCCAGTGCTGTATTCCCATGGACTGCAGTGATCCTGCCTCCTCCTGCTGTTCACCACTAGCTGCAGGTTCTTTTTCCTGTGCTAAGGTGCTGATTTTCCCTGCTCCTTGCTCCCCAAAATCTCCAGGGTTTGTCCCCCAGCCCCTCCCCAGCCCAGCCCTGCCGCATGTGCTGGGGATGCATCATGAGCCTGCAACATCATCCGTGTCCAGCCAGGAGAACCTTCTCCTCCTCCTCCTCTCTTTCCATCCCTTATTTTTTTTAACTTACACCAGCAACTTCCCCAGCACTCCCCTTAATTGAATTACTCTCCTCAATGATTGAAGATTATACAGAGTGTAGCAGTTTTAAATATGCTAATCTTTGCTGAAAAGACAGGGAGAGCTCTGTGCTGGGGGATTAGATGGAGCTATTGTGTGTGGGGAAGTGTGTTTCTTACTGCCTTTGATCTGCTTTTATCAGGTGGGTTTTGTCAGCCCTAATACCTCAGGTTTGAGGAATTCTGGTTTCTGGGTCACACCAGTTAATGTACACATCACCTATATTGGGGTGGCTTGCAGAAAATACGATACAGATTCAAATATTAATAATTATTGCATAGGAACACCTCTACTTCTTCATAAATGGATTTTTTTTTTTTTTTTTGATTGAATGGGCAGAACTGAATGCAACAGAAATATTTGCCCATCACGTGAGTTTATGCTGCATCTTCCATTGGTGAGCAGGTGTGAAGGGCACCAGTGTGTCCAAAAGGAGTCCCTCTTGTCTCTCTCTCTGTGGTGGCATTTCTGCATTGAGGAAGATCCTGGAGAAAATTACAACCATTTTTTAATCAGGAACTGAGAGTTTTAATATCGCAAAGATAGGGGCAGTGTAATAACTCATGGACTATAACTGTTTGGAGAGCACTAACGAGCTGTGCTGTTGCATAACTGCTGGTCCAGGCCCTGCTGAGCAGTGTGTGTTTTACTGGATGGCTGGAGAACTGCGGGTGCTTCGAGTGTAACCTGAAGCTGGTGTCACCCTGCCCACGGTCCTGCAGGGACTGCCATCCCTGTGCAACTTAAAACTCCCTTGGTTTTAAGGAATTCTCGGCTTACCAGCTCCAGAGAGCTGTTGGTTTGTCCCACTGGTGGTTTAAAACTCATCCCCTTCCCTCCTGTTTAATTTCTTGGTGCTGGTTTTCCATTGGATATTTGGGGTTGTATTTGGACTGTGTGAATTTTCCAGGGGTTATTGAACTTGGGTTTCTTGGGTACATGTGGAATATCAGCAATGCATCCCAACAAAGGGGAAATCAGGCAGAAACACCAGGGTGGAGGAACAGCATGGATGAACCAGGAGCTCCTGGACAACCTCAAAGCCAAAAGGGAAGTCCACAGAGGGTGGGAGCAGGGACAAGTGGCCTGGGAGGAACCACAGGAATTGCTGGGAGAAGAGAAGGCTCCAGGGAGACCTGAGAGCCCCTTCCAGGGCCTGAAGGGGCTCTGGGAGAGCTGGAGAGGGACTTGGAACAAGAGATGGAGGGACAGGACAAAGGGAATTGGCTTCCCACTGCCAGAGGGCAGGGATAGATGGGATATTGGGAAGGAATTCCTGGCTGTGAGGGTGGGGAGGCCCTGGCACAGGTTGCCCAGAAAAGCTGTGGCTGCCTCTGGATCCCTGGAAGTGTCCAAGGCCAGGTTGGAGCAACCTGGGCTAGTGGGAGGTGTCCCTGCCATCCCAAACCAGCCTGTCGTTCTTTCCCAGTGTAACCTGCTTGGGGTCTGATCCCTCCTCGCTGTCCTAAGGACCTTGAATTCCACCATTTCTCTTTTCCACCATTCCTCTTTCCCCCCATCCCTTCCTGCAGCGGTGCCTGCCAGAGAAAAAGGCCTCAGTGTTTTGTGGTGCCTGTTCTCGTGGTGCCTTTTGATCCCTGGCTATTTGTGGAAGCCTCTGAAGGAGCTGCATCTGCTCTGGAAAGGAGCAGTAGCTGTGCCTTTCTCTGCTCTGGTATCTTTTCTGTCTGCAACTGAGAAATAATTTGGGATTTTAACCAAATGATCATCTTGTCCCTTGATGTGACACAGTCTGTTGAGTGGTATGGTGGTACCTGGCATTTGATCCATGCTCTGCAAAGCCCAGGTCTGAAGGTTTTGGTGGAAATGTAAATGGGAGTAATGGAGAAACAAAGGTAAGGAACCTCCTCTGAGGCCACCTCAGCAGACAATGGAGCACTTGGGAATTATCAGAGCCATTTTTTTCAGCTTCACTGATGGTTAAAAACCTGTCTCCTGTAACGAATTTGTGAGGAAATAGCTGCCTTCTCCTTACCTGGTAATTTAGTGCAGATGTTTAAAGGCTTTTTGTTGCCTTCATGCACATCCAAGTACCTGTTGTGTTCACTAATGATGATAAAACCCCAAATAACCACTCCAGGACGAGCCAACTAAAGCTCTCCATGCTTTGACTGTGGCTCAGAAGGAATCACATTTGGCTGTCTCAGATTTTTCAAGTCACCCCTCAGAATTCACCTGTGAGTCCTGTTACCTGTAAACCAGTTACCTTGTGATACATGGATGTTTCTGAAAGGATATGGGAATGCTGACCCATCTCTGGGATGGAGCAGGGAAGAGACCTCAGAGGTGGGACAAGGGTTGGACTTGATGATCTCAGAGGGCTTCTCCATCCCAGATGATTCTGTGATTCTCTAAAAGCACTGTTTTGAAAATTAAGCGATATAATCAAAGCAATTCTATTTTTGACACATTAGTATAAATTATTTATGGAAGTAGTCTAAATGAAAAATGAGTGTCTTGGCAAACAAAATGTGGCCTTGCAGTGAAAGTAAAATTTTTCAGGCCCTTTTGCTTGGTTTATTCACTGAGCTTAACACAGAGTTGAAAAGCTAAATGGATTCTTTGTTTTCCCCTCAGCATAACCCAAACTCTTCTGACTCTAATATACTGAAAGGCCCAGGGACAGTGAGCAGTTGAATCAATTATTTTACAGCAGGTATTTGTCTTTTATGTGCAAACCACGATGGGCTAAATATGTTTTGGAATATTGGAGTGATATTAACTGGAAAAAAAAAAGGACTTTTTTTATGTGTTTTCAGTACTATTTTACTCTTATCCAAATGCATCACAAGGAAAAAGATAATCTGGGAAGCAAATATTATGTGAAATTAAATGTAAATAAGTTCTTGTCCTCAGCGGGAGCTCCGGGTTGTGGAGCCCCTTGCTGGCTTCTGGCTGCCTCCTGTGGAGTCTGGAAAAGGGAATTCAGCCTTCCACTTGGGAAGGAAGTCCTTATTCAGCTGTCCAGCACAATGGTGCATTTGTTTAATTGGAGTTCTTAGAGTGAGGGTGGAACTTTCCTTTTTTTGTTCCCCTGTCAGCGCGTCCTTTCTGCTGGAAAACCGGGATGAGTCCGCGCTGCCGGAATGCCAGAGCTTGGTTTTCCGAGTGCCTTGGACTTGTGGCATGCCCAGGGTGATGGCAGCTGGTTTAGTTCCAGCGGGAAGCTGAGGGATGCATCCTGGGATGTCTTGGAGTTTGACTTCCAAAGTATTTTTCCAAAGCCAAGCACCAAATTCTGACGTGAAAAATTCTGATGGTGGTTAGAACCTGACAAAGTGAGGATGTTCTCCAAAGTTTTTTCCTTCTCCTTAGGCATTTTTGCCCATGGCAGTTGCTTCCATTTTAATGCTTGGATTTGGGGCTCATGGAAGAGGATCCATGCCTTGAGTGGCTGCCAGCATTCCCTGGAGATGCCACCCAGCTATTCCAAGCTTCACAGGCTCGTGGTGTTCTCTCAGCCAGACTTGTGTAGGTGTTCCCAACACACAGAATTCAGGCTTTGCTTTAAATCCAAAGCGTGTTTGTCCAGAATGGAAAGGGTTGGGGAGAAATGCTGGAGCAGGTTTGTTTTCAGCTGCACCGAGGGAAGGGGCAGGTTTGAAACCTGCTGAGGAGAAAATGTTCCTTCAGCTGGTCTCTTTGCCTTGAGTTGGGATCACTCAAACCTCTGTACTGGTGACATTTGTGCCACACAAGTGCCATTTGTCCCGCTAAGGGACTTTGTAATGATTTGCTTCCAGAAGGAGCAAATCAGCAACTGCTGCAGGAAAAAAACCCAAACCAACCCACTCCAGCATTTCTGTAATTAAAGCAGAGGGCAGTTAATTCCCTGCTTCCTGTCCGTGCCTCTGTCTAGGTCTGAGTTACAGCCAGGTCATTCTCCCAGTGTTCCTGATCTGTGCCACGCAAGGGGAAGGGGAATTAGAGCTGGAATAGCTGTGAACTAAAAGGAGAGGGGCCCTGGGAGGGTGGCAAAGCTCCAAGCAGTGGCTGATGCCGGATTGACAGGATCCCTGTCACTCTGAGCTTCGCCAAGGGGTGTAGGGAGCTGCTGCTGGAGTTGGGAAGAGAGAATTCCCGCTCACAGGGTGGGAGTTTGGCCCTGCAGAGGCTCTGGAGCTGCCCAGGAACGGGCAGGCAGTTGGATCAATGGGAGTGCAGGAGTGTTTCTCTGCAACTTCCTTTGGTTTAGTGGAGATGTTGCCTTTTCTGGGAGTAGGAAATATTCCCTCATTGCTGTCCTGCTGGCACAGGAATGGCCATGAGAACCCTCTGTGGCAGTAACAGGAGGGTTTTATTTAATTATTTAATAATCCCAGACTGAAGGGATCTGAACTGGATGGGTGATGGAATCACCCAGTGGAGGAGGAAGTGGAGGGAACATTCCCTTTCCAAGGAAGTTCTGCTTCCTTTTTGGCTTTCCTGGACAGCAGTGTCCAGCTCTCCATGCTGGAGCTTTGCTGCCTCCTTTGCCTTGTCTGCATTCCCTGTTTATTTTTTCACTTCCCCTTATTTGTTGCTGAAGCAGTTTTTTGGGGGTTGTGTCCTCGGCTCTCTCAAAATGGCTGGAAAATCACTGTCCCTGCCTAAAAACCAGGATGGGTCTACTGCTGCTGGTTGGGATAAAGCTGGAGGTGAATCCCTCAGCAGCTGGAGACAGCTGGAGTTTGGTGGATCATTGCAAGGAAATCCTTCCCTGTTTCATTTCCTGACCTTGGAATGCCGTACACAGGCTTGCTCTTCCAGTTCCTGTGATCCCTTCTGAGCTTCCCAAGCTGCCTCTTGATATCAGTCCTTCATCTGTTCAACTCATAATTATGGCCCTCTTCTTTCTGTGCTTCCGACTTCCCAGTGGAGTCATCTTTGGTCTTTTTTCCCTGAACACTCACCAGAGTGGCTTTTATCCACCATCCTACAATCCTGACCATGATTCTCTTCCACTTTTTTCTATTTTTAGCTGCTCTTAGACCACAACGTGCCTTTCCCCCCCCTGACACTGCATAAACAGCAGGCAGATCAAACGCTCGTGTCCCACAAAAGTGACCTCTTTATTTGGATGCTCTAGTGCAGCAGGAGACTTGAAAAGGAGCTTTTCCCAGGGACAAAAAACCCCCAACTTTTCCAATCTTGTCTCACCTGCTGCTTTGGGGTTAAAATACTTCCCCCCTCTCACTATCCAAAGGGCTGAGAGGTTTCCCTCTGTGGGTTTGGTGGACTCTGGGCTGTCACAGTGAGTAATTTACAGGTAAATATAAATTCCTTGGCCTTGGGGATGCTAAAAGTTCACTTCAAATGGTTGGTGGAGACTTGCACAGCTAAGAATGAGTCAAAGCTGTGAGACCTGGCTCCAGATCCCAGGAAGGGCAAAGTCCCAGGAAGGTCAAAGATCTGGTTCCAGATCCCAGGAAGAGCAAAGGCTTTCCAGTGTTACCTTTTGGGAAGTGGAGGAGGGGAAGAAATGTCCTATAGGAGACCTTTGGATGTTTTGTTTCTGTGCTTTTCCCTGGATTTGGTGCTTCTGAACTACTTCCTAAAACACCTGACTCAAGAACCAAGCTGTGGTGCACTTAAAGCTGTTTTTTTTTTAGGCAGGGCAGCCTGAAGATCCCAAATTATCTTCTGTGCACACTTGTATGAGGAATTGCCCACAAATCTTTTCTGTGTCATAAGAAATATTAGAGTTAAATAGGAACTTCTCTGGTCCTTAGAGCTCTTATATGAAGGGATTTTTCTTCTAGAAAATAGCAGAGGAGAATATTTATTTCAAGGTTCTGCTGGAGAAGAATGTTTATTTCAAGGCATTGGATCCCAGCTGGGGTGTAGATCATTCTTCTCTAAAGAATTTTATGCTCCAAACCCAGTTTCTCACAGAAACACTTCCTTTTTTTTTTTCCCCCATACTTGAATTGCACAATTCTTTTTGGAACAGCCTTTTTCTAGAAAAGATCAGAATAAAATAAACACCAACCAAACTTGTTGCATTTACAATTTGGAACCAATTTTCTGTCTTTTAAAGGCTTAACTTTTTAATTTTTAAAATTATTGTTGATGGGTATCAAACCTTGGGTCTGCAGACCCTTCAGGCTCCGTGACCTCTTCCCAAGGCTCTTGGGAAGGGACAAGTTCGTTGTCAGCTGGCTTAAATTCCCTAAAGAGTGTCTGTGTCTCAGTTAGGAAGTTTTTAGGAGGCTGTCCATTGAAAGGTTGGGAATTGTGCTGGGTTAACATCAGCTGAGCTTGGAGTTCTTAATTTGGGGGGCAGGTGGAGCAGGAGTGCCTGTGCTGGTGGCAATTCCCAAGAGGAAAAGCTGGCACAGCTCAGGAGCAGAGTCCTGAAGGCGGAACAGGCAGTGTGGTGTCAGGATATTCCTTGAATCCTTAACCTAAAGGATCTGTGGGATGCTTTGGCCACATGTCCGAGGACAGCAGAGTTTCTCAAACTGTGCTAATCTCAGTTTCCACATGGTTTGGTAGAAACCAAACCATGGTTTTGTATTTTCTGCTGCTAAAAATACAGACTGTGGTTGGTTTTATTTCCTGAAACCCTCTGTGCTGCCTTGTCCACAGCCTGATATATCCCCGTGCTCTGGTTTTTCCAGCTCTTTTCCTGCCTTGCTGTGGGGTTGCATCACGTGTGTGTCGATGTGCAGCTCCGTTATTTTCGCACCATTCCCCAGGTGTTCTGCACACACATCCCTGTCAGCTCGGGTCACACATCCCCAGAGCTGAGCTGTGCTTGAGGAATCTGCTCTGGGTGCTTTTTTCCCCCCTCACAAGCTGCCTTAAATCAGGACTGTTTTGGGATTTTCCTTCTGAGGGAACACTGGCCTGCGTCTGCCTGGAGAAGGAGTTTGGGGGAGCTCCTGTGGAAGTTCCTCTGCACCTCCCGTGGGGAAGGAGCAGAGGTCAAGTCCTGGTCCTTCCCGTGCTGCCCAGAACATGGGGGGTTCTGGGAATAACATGGAATCCCTGAGGAAGAAGCTGTATGGAGCCCCCTTTTTCTCCCTCACCTTTTTTCTCCTCTCTTTTTTCTCCCCCCTTTCCCCTCCCTATTCCCCCCCTTATCTGCCTTCAGCTCATTAGATTATCCTTAATTTATTAATTAACGTGGGGCAGGGGAGGTTATATGGGAATGGAGGACAGAGATTGTACTTTGGAGAGGATGGAGAGCTCTAGAACCCAAAGAAACTTCTGGATACTCCTGGAAGTCCAGGTCTGTGCTGTGCCCTTTCATTCCAGGCTTCTTTGAGGTTCTTCTCCAGTTCCTTTGAGGGCCTCGAATCCCAGATTTCTGCAATACACCTGTTTTGAATAGGGAACAGGAGAATATTGGCTTTTCCTTGTAGGGAGCAGGAACCCCTCTGGGAAGGGGTTTAAAGTGGAGTAGAGAAGTTCCAAACAAAGCAGAAATAAATCCACTCAGATCCTGGGCTGGATTTGGAGCCAAGAAAGGGAGGAAGATGCTTAATCATTTTAAGTGTTCAGGAATAACAACGTGGGGAAATGTTGCTGAATGAGCACTTTGAGCAGGAAGTATGAAGCTTAAATTTATGGGAATATTTTATCAGAGACTTCAGGCTGTTCCAGTTGGAAGGGACCTTAAAATGTCCATTTTGTCCAACTGCCTGACCAGTTCAGGGTGAGCTTTCCCCAATCTCCTTCCTTAAGGATGCAAAATTCAGGGATTAGATTTGTTTTGAAGGAAACAAGGTAGGCAAGAGCTCACCTGCCCTTCTGGGTCTGTTTATGATCTGAAAGGATGAGAATTAGCCCAGGAAAACTGTTTTTCTCCCTATTCCTCAGTAGTTCCAGCAGAGGAAAAGTCTCAATCTTCCCAAACAAGACAATCCTGTGTTTCTGTTTTGGCCCTGAGTGGACTGGAGCAGTTCCAAGTGGAGGGTGAATCACTCAGCTCCCGTGTGTGCCTGGAACAGCCATTAAAATGTTCATTTGACGTTATCACAAACCCCATTTTGATCCTGTGGAGGAATCCAGAGGTTTGAACCTCTTGGCTCACGGTGAGCTCTTCCAGGTTTTTATCCCTGGCTCTCAACTTCCTGATCCATTTGCCATGTCTGAATAGAATCTCCTCAGTGTTCGGTAGCTGAAAACACCTCTATAATGAGTTAATTAACCCCTTTTGAGCTGTTTTTAAATACTTCTTGTCCTGTTTGCAGCATTTAATGAATGTTTTCTGTAGGGACTCTCCTTGGATTAGTCAAACCCTTTGAATCTTATGATGCAATTGCTGGAGCTGCTTTGCCTGGATAGTTCCCAAGGGGAAAAATTCTGATTTTATTACTTGAAGAGAAAATCAACTACTTAGTCTAGAAATTTCTTGAAGGACTTCCATAAAAGTTCCTCAAATATCACCAATAACTGTCAGATATCGGCGTCTTTTTTAACCCCCATTTCTAATTTTTTTCCGTAATAATTTTTTAAAATAATATTTTAAAATAATTTTAATAAATGAACTTGGTTTTCCTTCTTTTAGATAATGTGTGAGGTACTCTCTAGTGCCAGGGATGAAGTGTGTCCATGCCATCAGCATTCCAGGTCCTATCCAGTGAAGTGGGAAGGAGAACAGCTCAAACTTGAGGGCGAACAAGTAGCTGAAGGTTAAAGCTGGATTGCTCCAAGTCAAGTGACAGGAATTGGGATATTCTTGGATGTTTTTGCAGATGTTCCAGCTACTCAAATATTTCCCCTTTATTAGGCAGCTTTAACAGTAATCCTGGGATATTCTGGGATTTGGCTGCCTCCTAAGTGGAGGTTTTCCTCCTTTTTTCCTTTTTTCATTGGGAAGTGGTGAGGACGTGGTAACCTTCAAACATTCAACACTCAGAGGGAGTTTAAATTCCTCTTGGTGTACCTGCAGTGGCTTCACTAAACAGATTCCATGGGAATGTGCTAAAGGAGCAGGATCCATGTAGCTGGTCAGCGATATCTTTGATTTTCCCTCAATTTGGGGCCTCTCCTGAAGGACAGAAGATGCTGGTTTAGTTGTGAAAACTAAAATGAAGGTATTTTATTCACCCCAACAGTCCCACCCTGTCCCTGAGAGTGTTCTCCAAATATTCCTTGAGCTCTGGCAGCCTTGGGGCCTTGAGAACCTTTTCCCAATATCCATCCCGAGCCTCCCTGCCACAGCTCCGTGGGCAGTTGGAACAACAAACCAACCCCAACCAAAGCACCACCCAGTTAATGAACAAACACAGTTAAAATTAAAGGCAGATTAAATATTTAATGACCCAAACTCACCTTCTTTTGGCTTTAATCCCTGGATTTGGCCTTGAAACCCTTGATTGGGCTCCAGGTGATTCCAGGGGTATTAAATGGCTCAATAATGAATGTGTTGCTTCACCAAAATGCTCAGGGGTGGAACTTCACAAGAGCTCTTTGAAACGACCCAACCCAAGGGATAAAACCTTTTGGGGGAGATGCAGCTTGGAAGTGAAATTCCCACTGGATTTTGTGTACCATTAATGCAAAGAAGTGGGAATATTTAAGGAAAATTATCCATTCTTTGCTTGGGCTCCCAGGGTGTTTGTGTAGCTGCGTTTCTGCCTGGGCTGGAGGGTGGGGATGAGGTGTCTCCAAGAGCATTTCTTTGTCTCCATGTGCTCACAGCAAAGCTGGAATAACCTGGGACAAAGTTGGAATAACCTGGGACAAAGTTAAGGAGAGTTGTTCTGAAATTCCAACCCAAAGCCCACAGTCCCAAATGGATATTTTATCCAAAAATGGAGTTCTTAAGGAAATGTTGAGCCAGGGCGGTGTTGGGGTTGTTGGAGCAGTAGCTGAACAGGCTGGTTTGGTGAGAACTGAATAATAACTGTCCCCTGACTCCTTGAACCCCTGGCTATGGCCCAGCTCAGCCCTTCCCACCTGGAGGACACTGGGATAGCAGCTGGAAGGACACAGCTGTGTTGCACCAGCTTTTCCTGGGCATCCAGGTGTCCTTTTGGAGCCTGGATTAACTTTTAGTCACTGACCTGCTGAGGATATAAATTCCATTGACTGTTTCTCCAGTGGGACCTGTAGAACTGTTTTCCACGTGTTGTTCAGTGCCTGTTTTAGCAGTGGAATTGCGCAGGATTGATTCATTCTTTGACTTTTAAACTGAGTCTTGTAAACCCTCAGACTTGCAGATCCTGGTACCTCACACGGGCTCTGGGGCAGGCACCTATTCCCAACTGGAACGATGAGGACTTCAAGCCAAAAACTAATATTATTCCTCCTTCCTTTCCTATTATTCCATCATCCTCCAACTCCTGCCTCCCAAATCTGGGCTTAAGTGGTTTTTTCCCATGTGCTGGATGAACTTCAGTGGTTAAAGTTGAGCCCAGAAGGGGGGACTTTGCAGCACCTGCTGCTGTTCATCAGCTGGAAACCAAACCCACTTCTGAGGTGCAGGAGGAGCTTCCCAATAACATCTCCCAATTTTTACTTAAACTCTTCTTCCCGGCTGAGTTGCTGGTCAGCTCCACCTGGAATTCCCACAGCTGGGAGCTCCTTCCTCCCCTCTCGGTGCCAAGAAGTTTTTGAGTCGAGACTGTGGTCATGTGGACTTGTGTACTGCTAAATCTTTCCTCTTCCTTAGCTCTGTGGGCATCCAGCCCTGGGCAGGAGATCCCTGGGATGCGCTTCCCAGTGTTTTCCAGCACTGTGAGAGTTTCGTGAAGTGCTGCTTTGTGTCACCAGTGTTTCTGGCTGAGGCTCCCAAAGCATTTCTGAGGCATTTTGTGAGCAGTTCAGATAAAGTCCTTTTGGAGAAGATTTAAAACCTAATTGGGAACTTGTTTGAAACTGTGTAAGAGAAAAGGGAAAGCAGGATCTTCAGGATGTGGTGGAGGAATACCCTCCTGAGTCTGTAAATGTTGGGATTTCTTTTTCATTCCTGGAAAATAATAAGAGGCTTTGAAATGTTAAGGTGGCCTGTGAGTGCCTTTAGTTTCATATCCATGAAAACCTGAGCGTATCCATGACTCCTGGGACACAGTTGGATCCTCGTGGTGTCCTTTGGGTTCTCCATGTTTTGGTGACACTTGTGGATGGTCCTCAGGTACCTTTTAGGAGCTGAAACTGTTTGGGACCTTTCTTTCGGGTGTTTTATCCCCTCCCTCCTATGACTTGGGCAAAATTCCCAAGTCTCCTTTTGTTTTCCTTACCTGTGGAGTTCTTGATCTTCTTGTTACCTTAGTTTGGGTTTGCTCTTCCTCACGTGAATGAAACCACATTCACCATGCACGGAATTAGGGAGATTCCATCACTCCTCCTGCTGTTCCCTGGTTTTCCAGGTGTTTTATGTGCACATTTCCTTCACCCCATCACAGCATTCCCAAGACCCTTCCCCCAAGCCAGAGCTCCTGGTTTTCTTGGCTGTGGGAAGTGGGAGACACTTTCTGGCTCTGCAGAAAACCAGACAAGGGGCTTCATCTTTACAACACAAGGCCTAGATTTTAAAGTGAATTTTTTCCATTTTTTTTTTTTTTACTTTATTAACAGAATAATCAAATTATTCCATGTAATGGATCTGCTCCTTCCTGTTCAGCAGTGAGGGGCTGCCTCTTGTTTGTTCTTTTCTGCACTGTGGTAAAAAAAACAACCAGTTTTTTTAATATGAAAAAAATTACAGTTTAAGCTTAATTGTTTAAAAAAAGCTCCAAAGCCTGTAACCTGAGTGGTTTTGAGTTCAGTTGGAGTTTGATTTCTTGGTGGCTCTGCCTGATTTGTTTGCATTGTGCTCCTTCCTATATTTCCCATTTTGGGAGGGAAAGCAGAGCTAATTACTGCCAAACCCCACAAGAGTTAATGAAGCTATTTATCACCATGTATTTTTGGGCTTGGGGTGGATCCCAGAGGAAATCTTCCCTGTGCATTAATAATCAGGGATATTGTTCTACTTTTATCAACTCTGCCAGTGCTGATTAGGATTTACTTGGTGGGAAAGAGCCCTGAGTTTGTCATGAAGGTTGTAAAGAGTCTGCACCAGTTTTTATTGATTTCTTTGATCCTTCCAAACCCAAAATATATAAAATATATATACATTGTATATATATTTTTTATTTTTATATATATATATTATATGCAAAAGGGGAGCCTTTTCCAGCTTTGTGTGTCCAGGCTGTGCCTTCTTCCTTGGAATCAGTCCTAACATCTGGCTTAATCTATCCCTGAGAAATACAGATACCAGCTAAAACTAACTGGCATCTCCCTCTGGAAAAAGTGCAGTGCTAAAAAAAAATGGGATTCTGACATGTCTAAAGGAAGCAAACAGGCCACTGACTTAAAAAACAAGATGGATAGTAGAAAATAATGGATAATAGAAAATAATGGGTAGTAGAAAAAAGATGGATAATAGGAAGTAATGGATAATAGAAAATACATTTTCCTGCCTCTTCCTTTTCCCTTCAGCTCCTGCCAAGCCTTAAATACAAGTGACAATTCTCTGCTTCTCTTGCTGGTTTTAAGATGCCTGGAGACAGGATCAAACACATCCATATGGTGCTGAATACTTGGAGCAGTGGCACAGCAGCCTTTTATCCAGTTGGCCTTCAGCATCCAGCTGTCAGCTGGAAAAAGCTGATTTTTTAACATGTCATGGCTGGGAAAAGATGGGATCCTTTGGGAAAAATCGCTGCTCTGCCTGTGAATGAAAACCACAGGAGGGAGTTTGCACAGGATGATCCTTAAAGGTCTAAATTTTGCCAAAAATCTGAAGGAAGCTGAGGTGGTGTATGACAGGAATTAGATCAGGAAAAATCTACACTGTGAAATTAGGAATAAAATGAAACCCTTTTCATTTAAGGAAGAACAGAGCAGTGTTTTAATGGCTTTAATTAACTGTGCGTTCCCAGGTACGGGGGCTGAGATATCAACAGCGTTCCAGAGATTTAATCCCAAGTGTCTCTCTCCAGATGTGGAGCTAATCTGAGGATTAGAACTTCACATTTAAGACACGAACAGCCTCGAGCTGGTGGGTTTGGAAAAGAGAGGAAGTAAATCCTCAGGTTCTGCTGATTTCTCTGCCTTGTATTAAATTTGATGTAAAACCAGGATGGGGGATGTAGTTCCAGGCCTTGCTGGGCACTGGGAAAAACCACTTTCTAGGTCACAAAAGTGCCTTGACCTCCATTTCCTCCTGCCTGGGATGAGTTGTGGTGGAAAACAGCACTGGAGGAATGAAAATTAATGAGCTTTTCACACTCACACACATTTTCACAGCCAGTCACTGAAGTGTTAATCACTTGATTGCTGCTTGGTGGAGGTAAAGGAGTAATTGGGCCCTTTTTGGGAATGCTGGAAGGGAAAGATCAGGAATGAAAACTCTTGTTTCTGTGGGTTATTGCCCAGGATTGGAAAGATTGACTGGAACTAAAACCTCTTTTTGCTCTTATGTCACTTGGGTTGGAACTAAATTATATTTCTCATTGCTTCTCAGTAACAAGGGCAGGGCTTCCAGGTCCTAAATGTGTGGGACACTTGCATCATTTGGGACATGGTTTGGAATTAGGGTTATTAACTTCAATTAGAAGCCATTACAAAGGGGCATTTGGTGCTGGCCAGGGTTAAATCTTTGCCTCCTGAGTGACAAAAGGCTCAAGGAGCTGCAAATTCCACTGTTTTTTTCCAGAGCTATAACAAGTGGAGTAGTAAATCTGTCGGAAAATCAAATGATCCCCTCTGTCCAGGCAAGGAAAAGCAGGTGAAATGCAGGATCAGAGTTGAAAATGGTGCTGCTTCCTTTGTGTCCCTGCTCTTACAGTGCATCCCAGCCATTCCCCCCCCAGCTCTGGGTGTGCTCAGCTGCTGTGGGGAGGTGTCATTCCCTGTTACATCATCCCAGTTCATTCCATTCCTGCTTCCCTTCCTGCTGCTCTGCACCAGCCACTCCTAAATATTCATGGGCACTTCCCACCAGCCACTGAGGCTCCTCTCCTTGGCTCAGGGGCTGCTCCACTTCAATACATGCAGCTTTTTTTTGAGCAGCTGCTGAGCTAAAAGGCTGATGTCACACTTGCTGCTTCGGGAACTTGCTGGGATATGAAGGATTTCAAAGGTTTGCCCCGGGAATTCTCCCGTCACAAAGAGCCAGGTGAAGTTGGAGGCACCTGATTGTCAGAGAAAAGTGGGAATTTCTTCCTCAGCAGCAAAATTCTGGGTTAATTTGTCATAATGAGTAAATCTCTGCACCTTGAGCTCTAATAAAACTGTCTCAGTTTGCCTTGGAAAGCCCAGTTTGGTTGGAATCTCTGTAAGGATTAAGGGAATTGAATTCACCATGGGAAAATAAGCAACTTTTTGCTCAGGATCTCTCAGTCCTTAAAAATATCAGGGCTCTGTGTTGAGAGGAAAGAGGGTGTTTCTGAGCCCAGTTTGGTTGTTCCACTGGTTCGTGGATCAGGAATGTCAAATATGGGATGAGACAAAAATAAATAGTTGATATGACTCCTGAAATCCCAGGATGGTTTGGGTTGGAAGGGACATGGAGGATTATCCTGGGCTGGGACACCTTCCACTAGACCAGGTTGCTCCTGCCCAACACTTCCAAGGATGGGGCATCCATGTGCTTCAGGATTGGACTTCCCAACGTCTCTCACATTTTCCAGAAGCTTCTGTGGAGTTAATTTTGATTGTTTTTAATATAAGTAGCCTTGGAGTAACTGTGGGGGTGTCTGGGATTAGTTATTTCTTACTGTTTCATCAGCTGCTGGCTGACAAATGGCAATGGAAAACTGGGAAAGGCAAAGCAGGCCTTTCCCTGTAGTTCACCAAGGTGCTGTGGGAATGCAGCAGGAATATGGGAATCCTCCAGTGCCAGTCCCTGAATTTACCACGTGTTTTGTGGGGACAGGCCCATGATTCCCAAACTGAGTGCTCCAGGCA
Organism: Manacus vitellinus; assembly: GCF_001715985.3. Taxonomy (NCBI): domain Eukaryota; kingdom Metazoa; phylum Chordata; class Aves; order Passeriformes; family Pipridae; genus Manacus; species Manacus vitellinus. Next base: position 7,695,347 of record NW_021940498.1, on the reverse strand, counting down.
ATCCCTGAGGCCAAAGGGATTGATCCACGGCTGTATCAAACAGTTTCCAGTAGTCCTTTTAATTAAAGCTTTGTTGTGGTGGTGACCTGAAAAAGAAATGAGAGATTGGCAGGGATTCATCCAAGGTCAGTTGTTTGATGTTATTGATCCTCTCTGCCTTCCTGGAGGTGCTTTTGGAGGGACGATGCCATAAAACTGCACAAATGAACTGCCAAAAACCCCTTTCTGAGATGGTTTTCCTGTTCCCTGTCCTTCTTTCCCCCTAAAATCACGGGCAAACTGCTGCCAGCAGCATCTCTGTGGCTGTTTTTCCCTGGAGCAGGTTCTGTTTCTAAGTTCTTGGAGAACTTTGGCTTATTTTTGGACTGATTTTTGCCACGTGGGTGTGTTTTTGTAGCCCCGTGGTAGCTCCTGGTCCCCATTCCTGGAGGGATTTAACAGCCCTGTGGATGTGGCACTTGGGGTTAGTGGTGCCCTTGGGGATGGTTGGACTTTGATCCTGGTGGTCTTTCCCAACCAAACTGATTCTGTGCATCTATTATTTATATTTTTTGCATTTTAGAAGCATCCTCGTGGACCAAAACGTCCAAAGAAACACTTAAATATCCATGTTTTCCGTCCCCAGAGCTCCTGTGTAGAAAAATCCAGCTGCAAATTTCCTCTGCCAGAGGAAAAATGGGACTAAAATAGAAAGGACAAAACTGCTGGAAGACTTTGTGTTCCAAAATGTGCTCCCTGTGCTTCGCTCCCTCGGAAGGATTCACTGGCAGCACTTTAATTTCCGCTGCCCGCTCCCTGTGTTTGATCTCTCCAGGAGCTTTAGTCCCATTGTTTGCTCTGTTTGGAAGGAATATCAGAAATAGAGTCAGTTCAAATCAAGGTGAGTCGCCTCTGGCAGGAATGAAAGACAAGATATTTAAGGGAGAAAAGGATGGAACAGCTCTAATTCCAGAAATGATGCAAACCACACCTGGGTTTTGTTTAACTCTCGGGATATCCTGCATTAATTCCCTAAATCAACCCCCAAATTCCTTCTTGAAAAGCCCCATCTTTATAACAGCACAACAATATAATTTATAAGCTGAGCTGGGAATAAATTCTCCTAAAAGAGGCTGTTGGAGCCATTTTATTGGGACATAAAGGAGCCTTTGCTGGCTGGTGAAATGCAGGAACCACTGAAGTGGCACCAAAGCCACTTGCACAATTTTGGTAGTGTTACCAGGACAAAATGTTCTTATTCCCTGGGATCAATGGAGGCAGCCTCTCATTCCAGCAGCCAGCCAAGCCAGCCTTGGAAAATGGATGAGAAATGGGCATTTAATGCTGCCCTTTGCTCTGAAAAAATAAACAAACCTGTGTTTTATATATGTATTTCTATATATTTTTATAGAAATCTGCAGTGATACTTTTCATAATTAAAAATATCCCTTTTTTTTCTGCCAGACTCCATAATTTTAGTTGTAAACAAAACTATTTAGAGGGCTCCAGGGATGGATTTCCAAAGGTTTATCCTTTGCAGGCTTTCTGCTGCTTCTATTTTTTTTTCTTGATTTTATTTCTTTTTTTTTTTTTTTAATTTATTGAGAACTTAAGAATGCAGAGCATTGGCTCAGGTGGTCCTTTGGTGGGATCTCATCTCCCATCAGGAAAAAAAATGCAGGATAAAGGAGGTTTGACAACAGAGCAGGAGTGGAATCCATGGGGGAAAAAAAATCCTTTAATTAGAGCAAGGAGAGGCCTTTTGCCTCTGCTCTGAGATGGACTGGGTGCTGTCCCCAAATTCCTCACTGTGGATAAACTCAGGGATTTTTAAAAAATTAATTAACTAATTAATTAATCAATTAAAGCCGGTTGGATCTTCGTTATCCAAGCCTGGGAGAGGTGAAGTTTTCCAGCTCTCCAGTGGAAAGGCTGGATGTGGTGATCACTTTTAAGATTATTTTGCTCTGCAGATATTGTTGGGTTTTTTTCTTGATTGCTGGTCTGAACTCTGAGACTGAAGTGTGACTTTTCCAGGGGAATCCTTGTCCAAGATGTATGAGAGAGGCAAACATTCCGAAGGAAATGAAAAGGGCTGTCAGTCCTCACGCAGTCCAAGGGGCACAATCCCAGTTTTCCTGGGTGGGTCTCTCCTGACCGTTCCTTTGCAGACTCTGGCAAGGAGTGTCCTCCTAATCCTGTGCTGGCAGGGAATGATCCGTG
>NW_021940498.1:7659138-7692135 GCF_001715985.3 Manacus vitellinus | reverse complement strand
GGGAGGTGTCCCTGCCCGTGGCAGGGGTTGGAATTGGATGTTGAGGTCCCTTCCAGTCCACCCCATCCCATGATTTTATTATCAAAGCACTTTAACAATGACATCCGAACCACAACTGTGGGATGAGGAGCTGTTTGATGTGGAATTTTTCCTGCATAAAAAGTTGGAAGGAGCCAGTTTGAAGCTGTTGCTCGGCCCTTTAATGACAGAAAAATGTCCACAATTGATCCAGGTCCCGTGTGGAAACAAAGGGTTCCTTTGGATAATCACTTGGCTTTCCTCTGCTTCCAAAAATTCTGAATGCCTTGGGTGTAAATTCCTGCTGTGGAATGACACCTGACAACTCTGCATTCCAAGGAAGGGAGGAGGATCCACTGTTCGAATAAATAGGTTATTCCAGAGTTCAATAACCTCCATTTCCAAGTTCATGCCTGTTCTGGGAGGACTGTGCTTGGACTTGGATTTTAGCTGTTAAATCCTGATCTCCAGAGGGAAAAGCAGCTGGAAACCCCTTTTCCTGGGCACTTCTATCCCTCACCTTTCAGGTGTTTGGTGGGAATTGTGCAAACTGCCTTTCATTTTTTTGCCAAAAGCTTCCTACTCAGCTCCTGAATTGGGGTTTTCCCCCATTCCCAGCATTTCCTCCCTTACCTTTATCCCTCCAAGAATAATGTTATCCTTATTTTTTTTAATTATCCCAGCAGCATAGCAGGAATATTTTGCCCTTTCTGCTGACTAATTCTGCCCTGGACACGCTTGTGTGTGGAATTTTTTCCAAGAGATTAAATTATCTCCCTGGGTTAAAACCAACCCACTGCTTAATGAAACCGAGCTGAAATCTTGCCTGTCTTATCCCCTTCCTTTGGGCAGAATCCCTGGATTACTTATCCAGTTGTTTCCCATCTGTATTTCAAGCAGCTGCTTCTTCTTGTCTCCATGTTATCCTTGTGCTGCTTCTCCCTATGGAGCTTCATTCCCCTCCTGAGGTCACTCCTGCATTTTCCGGGATTATTTGGAATAAAATAAAACTCATCCATGTCTCCCTGCTCAGCACACACAGAATTCCCAGGCTTTGGTTCCCAGGGCTCCGTGTGGGAGAAAGATGCTCAACAGAACTTAACAATACATGGATTTCTCCCTGTTTTCATTCCTTGCTCAAGCTCCTTGGGACAGGGTTTTTTAGGAGCATGGCTTAGGATAACCAGCATATCCATCCACATCCCTTTGGCAAAGGATGGGATATGAATCCCAAGGTGATTCATCCCACTGTTTTTTGTAGGGCTGGGAATAGTTTGTGCCATTGGCAGTAGGGAATATTGACATTGGGAATATTCCAGGCTTGGAATAAACAAGTCTTCTGTTTATATAACCTAAACTTGTAGCAGAGGAGCCCCTGATTTTTTGTTCCCTTTAATTATAGGTACAATGGGAATTGTGGGCTTTCACTTCTGCCAGGATTTAAAGAAGGAAAAAAGTCCCTTTTCTGGGATTTTTCAAGGGAGTTGGTTGAGTTCTTTTAAAAAGCAGGAATGGTGATGCCTCAGTAGTGATGGAATTAGAGCTGTGAGCAGTTGGTATTAATACCAACTGGATCTGGTGCCTGTCAACATTCTGGTGGGAATGTCTGTTTGGAAAAGACATGTCTTGGATCCAAGTCCATTAAGCCACTTTGTCCAAATGTTTGTTGGAGCAGATATTTAAATATAAACAAGCCAAGCAGCACCTTATTGTTCCCTTCTCTCTGGGAAAGGAGTGAAGGGAGGGCAGGGAAGCTCCAGGAATAAACAGGGTGTTTTCAGGTTTATAATTTAGGGATAGACCCAATCCAAGACATGTCAGGTACAGCTGGAAAGGGAAAAATTGCCTGGAGTACTTCAGTGTCCTTCAGGGGTTGTGGCTTAGCAGAGCAAATAATTCCAGGGCTTTGATTGGAGCTGGAAAGAATTGAATTTGTCTGTTTGCATCAGTGGCCACGTGAGGAAAACCAGTTTGTGGTGCTGCAAATCGATTCCTGGGATTTACAGCCTGTGCTGGAGCGGGAAGGGATTGGATTTGCTCACCCCTGTGCTGAGGATCATCCCTGGATCTGGGATGAAACACAGCAGCTCAAGGCTGTTTGTCCTGCACACCTATGGGACAAATAACCAGGGAGTCAGGATTCCTGCCCATCTGGGATGTGCTGCTTCCCAAAACCTCCTCCCAGAAGGGAGTATTTGCTTCCCCTTTGCAGAGGCAGCTTTTGAACTTTTGGGGGAGGGGGAGCAGAATATGTGAGAAACTCACCTGGGAATTCAGATTTTGGGTTGGGAAAATCTCTTCTCTCAAAGGCAGTTGGTTCCCTCCGGATTAAAATGCTGCTCAATTGTGATCCAAGAGATTTTGGTGAAAAAATCCTGCACCAGAAATCAAAGAATCCTCACAGGGTGGTTTGGGTAGGAAGGGACCTTAATCATGGCTTAATCCCCCTGTTCTCCTGCTGGGCACCCTGGCAGAGAACTAAAATCTCTGGAAAATTGCTTGGAAAACACAAGCTCTACCTCTGTGCCCCTTTTTCCTGCCTTTTCCCTGCACCTGCAGGGTTTGGTGTCCAGCAAAAGTCACTGAGCTCCTCTCCTCTGCCAGTGGGATTCCAGCTTCCAGGAGGTTGGGAGAAAGCAGTGGGAAGTGGTGTATCCTTGAGTAACTCCAGTTGCTTCTGGAATTCTCTGCCTGCAGTTAAGAGGATTTATACAAAGTGAAGTGAGGCAGGTTGGGATACTCCACTTCCCAGGGGGATCTTGTTGATCCCTTCCAGCTGAAGGTGTTGGAGAAGGAAAAAATTATCCATAAAATATGAATGAGAAGAGCTTTTTGTTAATAATAATGAGTTTTAAGGGTTGTCAGGCCTGTTAAATTTGTTCATTTAGTTCAGTTCAAGTCTGGTAGAAATTCTTTCAATTTTCATCTCAAATCACCGATATTTAAGGATGAAACAGATGCTTGGGAATGATACAGGAAATAAAAACGTGTCTCCCAGTGACTTTGCAGTTGTAAAATCAAATAACTGCTCTTTTCCTTGCAGGAAGTTTCACTGCACACTCTGGATCTATTGGACACAGTAAATAATTTTTAAATTGTGTGCTTACAGCTGGAATTGTTCCTTGAATCCATGTTTTTTTTCCTTCTTGCAGTGGGGAAGACTTCCTTGATCACCAGGTTCATGTATGACAGCTTTGACAACACCTACCAGGTAAATTAATCCCTATTATTGCCTTGTCCAAGTGGGTTCTGTGGCAGGAAGAGGCCATTCTGTAGGAGTTGGGACACTGATTAAAGTCTGAACTTGTGAAATCTTAATTTTAACCACCTGCAGTGGCACTTCAGGGTTGGATTCTGCTGGATGAGCTGTGGTTCTACAGGAATACCCAAGGAATAGTTAAGTCTTCCATGTTTTTTTTTCCCCACCATTTGTTCCCAGACCATCCCAGATCTAATCCCTGTGTGGGGAAAACTTAACAGGTACTCAGCTCTTTTATAAAACAAGTTGTCACAAGCTAGAAAATCATAAAAAACGGAGAAAAAAAAATTAGAAAATTAGCTTTGTCCATTCCAGGATTGTTCCAGTCATTGTTTCCCACTCCCAGAATTCAGGATGAGCTCGAAAAGGTGGGAAGCTCTAAAAATACTTGAGTTTTCTAAAGTGTGTCTCTTGCAGGCAGAACGTGTTTCATGACTTGGTTACAGGTGGTGACATTCTGGATACACTGAACTGAGAAAAATCTGTTCCCTGAGGCATGGGAAGGTTTTTTTAGGGGGCTGGGAGGAGGAGGAATGGGAGGAAAAAAAGGAAAAATGTCACTCTTCTGTTGCTTGGTGTCCACCCAGGGATCTTGTTTCAACCACAGCAAGAAATCTTAATGGTTGACAAGAAAAATTCAATTTAGGGATCACTGATGGGTGTCTGGTTTGGGTGTTACTGGAGTTGTTTTAGTGCCATTCATCCAAAAACCTCTCTTTGACTGATGTCATCACTGAGGTGGGGCCATATGTCCTATTTTTGATCTGGAAGAAGGAATCAGTCATAAAAAACCCCAGTAATTTGGGCAGACTCACAGTGAGTGTTGGTGTCAAACCCAAAACCACATTTTTCGATGCCCAGGATTCCGGAGAGAATTCCAAAGCCAGGGTTTAACGATCCCAAACCAGGATTGTGGTTGAGTGCAGCTGGAGGTGAGTTCAGGGCTGATTCTGAGCTCGGGATCCATTTTGCAGACGTATTTTCCTGGAATGTGTCATTTGAACGAGGGGTTTTGTGTTCAGCTGTTCAAAACAGAAAGCTGTGTTTGATAAAATCCCTGCTGGGCATTGGTTGCCTTTTGCTCCCTGCTGGATAAAGGAATTCTGTTGCCCCTGTGTTTATTGATAAGAAGGTGCTGGACTGTCAGAAACCCAAACAACTGGAATAAACCTGTGCCACTGGAGGTGTGTGTCTTACTGGGAGTGATTCCCCCCCCATGGACATGCTGGGAATGATTTCCCTCGTTCTCTGGCACCGTACATGACGTGCCGTGGAATTGCTGTTTTAATAAAAATCTGGGATACAGGGAGTACTGGAATCCTTTCCCTGGATTGTGTCCTGGTGGGACAGGCTGGGAGAACTGGGGTTGTCCAGCCTGGATAAGAAAAGCTCCAGGGAGACCTCAGAGCCCCTTCCAGTGCCTAAAGGGGCTCCAGGAGAGGAGGGAAGAAGGATTTACCCTCCCTGCAGCCTTGGAAAATGGGATGAAGGTCATGTATTTAAGAAGCAGCTCTCAATAGCACTTTAGTTTCCTTAAAACATTTATTCAGGATGTCCCACAGGAAGCTCCCAGTGGTGTCTGGAATTTGGGTGCAGTGAAGATGAGCCAAGCTTTAGTTTTTAGGGGCCATGTGTCCACGTGCCCATGTGTTGTTGAAGATTTCTGCCCTAATCTGAGGGGAAAAAGGGAAGAGCCATGAAGGTATTTGGCAGCTGGGAAGAAGACAATGTGCCCACATACCCTGGTTGAGTTGGAGGACACTAATTTGGGTCATTCCTAAAGAACTGTATGGATTAAACTGTCAATATGCATAAATTGAAGTTAATAACCTTTTGTGCTTCAAGAAACTGGTCTGGTTGTGGAGATATTAAAGAAATCGCTCATTGAATGGAGCTGTAAGTGAGAAAAGCAGCCCATTTTTCCTGCAAGGTGCTGATTTACCCCTGGAAATCCCTGCAGGTGTCCTGCCATTTGATTTAAGAGCTCTTGGTTTTCTCATCTCTTCCCAGGCAACAATTGGCATCGACTTCCTATCGAAAACCATGTACTTGGAGGATCGAACAGTGAGTGAGCTTTTGTTGTCCTTGCACAGTGGGGATGAGGAGCAGCATCTGTTTTGGGCAGCCCCCAGTTGTGAGATCACTTGGAAGCACAGCCTGAGCCTTCATCTCCCAGCTGCTTCCAGCCTGACAAGTGGAGACGCAGCAGTGGGAGACGGGAATCCATTTGGTTCCTGCTCGAGGGCCATTTGACAGCAGCTCTTTAGTGTCACCCCGTGTGAGGAGAGAGAGGAGACAGAGAATTGGAGGGGTGCAAACAGTGGGAATTCAGACCCCTTCAGGTTTTGATGCCACAAAAAGGATAAAATCTAAACTGCCAAATGTGGCCAGTTAATATTCCTTGATTAAAACGAGGGTGGCTCTGGTGGTGACCCCTGAATGATCCCTGACTCTCAGCTTGGTGCAGCCTGAGCTCCTGGAATGACATCACTCCTCTCTGGAAGCAAACATGGGGTTTAAAATGAGCTCGGATCCTTAATTAAGAAGTTCATCTGCTGAGCTGTTTGCAGAAGCAAAGCTGTGCAGTGCTGCAGGAGCTCATGGTGGATATAAACCTCCAGGAAATGGGATTGCATGGGAGGTGCCTGAGGGGTGGATGTGCTTTCCAAACCCAAACTGGCCCCTGCACACGTTGCTTTTAAGTGTATCTTGCCTTTTCTTCCAGCACCTGGATGGTAAGAGACGTTCAGCCCCATCTGTGGGCACCTTACCTTGCAGTTCAGGGCTATAGCTGGCATTTTATCCTCCTTGGAAAACTGACAGGAGCAGGTTTTCCAGCTTTTCCACCAGCAACCATCCTTCAAGCTACTGGAGGTTGCCTTTGTGAGTCCTGAGGAAGGACAAGAGCAGAGCATGAAACTCCTGTGTGGGGAGAACTGCATGGGAACAGTTCATGGAATTATAGAGTCATTTAGGTTGGAAAATCCCTCTAATTCCATCGAGTCCAGCACTTCCAGGCCCACCACTAACCCCTGCCCCCAAGTGCCACATCCACAGAGCTTGTGAGCCCTTCCAGGGATAGTAGTGGATCTACAGGCCTTTGGAGCCCTTCCAGGGCTTGGTGGTTGGTCCATCTGGTTAATCCTTAAGGTTAATCCTTAAGGAATTCAACTTTTCAAGCTCTACACAGTCTGAAGTTCTTCCCTTCTGAGCCCTTCCAGGGCTGGTAGTGGATCCACAGGCCTTTGGAGCCCTTCCGTGGATGGTGGTGGATCCACAGGCCTTTTGAGTGCTTCCAGGGATGGTGATGGATCCACAGGCCTTTGGAGCCCTTCCATGGATGGTGATGGATCCACAGGCCTTTTGAGTGCTTCCGTGGATGGTGGTGAATCCACAGGCCTTTGGAGCCCTTCCATGGATGGTGGTGAATCCACAGGCCTTTGGAGCCCTTCCATGGATGGTGGTGAATCCACAAGCCTTTGGAGCCCTTCCATGGATGGTGGTGAATCCACAGGCCTTTGGAGCCCTTCCATGGATGGTGGTGGATCCACAGGCCTTTTGAGTGCTTCCAGGGATGGTGATTCCACCATTTAGCCATAGTTTTCTTGTTGATCCTTGAAAGCCAAGTGATTTTGCTCACCAGGGAAGCATTTTTCAGGAAGCTGAGCTCCTTGCACCCCCTCAGTTTTGCTGCTGCCGATCCCTCGGGAGACGTCACCGCGAGGCGCCAGCGCCCCTGCATGAGTTTCCTCTCACTTTATTCAGTCTTTTCCCACGCTAAACCCTCTTTCCTCTCTCATTTTTGTGGCAGTTTGGCTCTTTTAACTCTCTCCCGCCCACAGATCAGGTTGCAGCTGTGGGATACCGCGGGGCAGGAGCGTTTCCGTAGCCTCATTCCCAGTTACATCCGCGACTCGGCCGCTGCCGTAGTAGTTTACGATATCACAAGTAGGTATTTCTGCACCGGGGTTTGACCTTCCTTGTGCTTATTTTTCTTGCTTGTTTGACTGATTTTGTTAGGTACGGTTGCAATTGTGGGACACAGCAGGTCAAGAGCGGTTCAGGAGCTTGATCCCTAGCTACATTCGTGACTCCACTGTTGCAGTTGTTGTTTATGATATCACAAGTGAGTGGGGGGAATTCTGCATTTCTAATCCTCTGCCCCTTCCATCCTTTAGCTTAGCTTTGCATGTCCTCTCATGTCATCTGCTTGATCTTCGTCCCGGCATGGAAATAAATGTGGTTTTTTTTCTTGTTTTGCTGCTGGTGTAACGTATAAATGTCTCACAGTAACATCATTTTAACCCTTCCCTACTCTGGTCACCTCGAGCCTGCCTGCTTCCTTTCATCTGCTTCTTAATCATAACATCACTGTGACTTTGGGTCTTCATGGATATCTGAATTCCTCAATTGGAGACTTTCTGTAGCTTGCTTCACTTCATTTACCCTCTCCCACCAAAAAACTCTGGGAATGGGCTGGCGGGGAACACGCATTAACATCCCATTTTCCCTGGAATTTGTCACTCTCACACTCTGCAATGTATAAAAGTTGCCACCAAGCCCTCCCCCTTTAACAATTGCTCTCTCATTTCTTACTAAGGTATGTACATTTTTGTCAACTAAAAATATTAGTGCTTTTTTCAACCCTCTTCCTTCTGTCCCTCCCCTCAGTCCAGACACCCCTTAACTTACTGACAAAGAGCAGGAGTTGTGTTTTAGGAGAGAACTAAATTCCAGGCTGAGAACAGCGGCCTAATTCTACACGAGGGCAGAAGTGCTTTGATTTATAAATACTAGAAGATTACTGAAGGAGTCAGGGCTTTGCCTAGAAAAGCTTTAATTGTTAAAAATACCACTTCCATTTGAGCTAAAATTACAGGTGAAATTTTTTACTGACCTGGCAAATTCCACATTACCGAGTGGTAAAGAGAAGAATTAAGACACTGGCAAATGATCAAGTCTTGGCTGTCTAACACAATATATAACTTTGCAGTAAAAGCCATTAAAGAAATCAATATTTTGCAAGAACTGCTGCAGAAACCCCCCCTTTTAAAGTACTAAAACTACTTTGGCAGCTCAGATGCTCTTTGTGTAACACTGAGCTCCATGGCAGCTTCCCTCCAACTCCTTTTTCCTCATGGGATTCAACTTTTCAAGCCCCACACAGTCTGAAATTCTTCCCTTGCAGCTCTTAAGGATGCAGCATTAAATTAAAATGCCTGTGAAAAGGTTAAATTTCTCTCTCTTGTTCTGTGCAAGTGATTTGGAAGTTGTTTTGAAGGCGAGTGTTCAATGCCCCAGGAGCTGCTGGTGTGTTGTAAAACCCTGGGATTGCCTAGGGAAATAAAAGGTGATTAAAGTGTACGGGATTCATAATTGGGATTGAGGACTTTGGAGGAGCAATGGAACTGCACGAGCACAAGCCACGGGCAGAAGGCACAGATTAACCCCTATTCTCTAGAGAAAATAGTTCATATTTTATTTTATAAATAAAGGAGCTGAAACACGGGGAGAAGACTCATTTTAGATGCTGTCAAAGGCAAAATCATAGATAGACTCAGTTCCCTCCCTGGCTTTGAGTCCCCTGTGATGAAGCACCTGAAATTAATGCCAAAGTTTTCACATCCTGTAGTGGGGGAGATTCAGGGTTTCACTTGCTGGGTCTTCATCCCAATTCCGCAGAAATGGAGCTTTGATTTCAGATGCTAGCTGTTTTTCCTAGGGCTGTGAGGGGTTCCTGCAGTGATAATCCTCTCCACTGTTCCCTGATAGATGTAAACTCGTTCCAGCAAACAACAAAATGGATTGATGACGTCAGAACGGAACGGGGCAGTGACGTCATCATCATGCTGGTGGGGAACAAAACAGATCTAGCAGATAAAAGGTATGGAGGAATCATGAACTCATCTTTTAAATACTCTTCTTACTCTGCTGCTGGTTTAGAAGGGGTTTTTAAATGTGTTTTTGCTCCCAAAATGCTCGAGCTTGTTTTAGTTCTGACTCGAGAAATCTCGATTTTAAACCCCCTTTTGTGTGGTTAAACCGCATTTCCAGCGGCAGAATTTGGTTAAACCAAGTTTTCCAGCTGGGAATGAGTTGAGAAACCACCACCAACTTGTTCAGGATAAAACAGAGTGTTAACTCCAACCTGCATCAGTAAATGAATAAACTGATGACAAGGATTTATTCTTAATAAATCTGCTCAGAAAGAAATGATAGGTGCAAATATAAATCCCATCTAAATTATGGTTGCTCCCTTTTGAGACTCCTCAGGGCTTCTCAGAAGTTTGCAAGCTGAATTATTTTTATTAGATGTTGTACATCTTCAGCTTTTGCTGTGTTTGCTGCTTATTTTGGGTTTATGGTATTAACACAAATGATAAAGGGCCACAGAGCCAAACCTATGGATTCTGGATTTGATCAAAATCCCTGTTTCCTTGAGATCACTTCCTTCAGATTTATGGCCTCCTATTAAGAATTATATAAAAATAAAAATATATATATAACCCCTAAGATACCTCATGATTTTTGTTTGGCAGCTCTTGAACCCAAATTTCCCCCCTTGTTTTAGCTCTAACAGGATGATTAATGAGAGGGACACCTATCCAAGGAAAAAAGGGGACAAAATTCCTTCCATGTGAGATGGTTACACTTGGACTTTGGTTAAAACAGTTTGTTCTTGATGATCATTTTTGAATGTTAAAGGGCACTGATGGATAATTGTTCAGATGGGGATTTAGGGGGAGTCTGGTTGGCTTTTCCATGGGAATGCTGGGAGCCAGATGTGCCCTGGGAGTCTGTCTGGTAGCTGAAGTGATGATACCTGTCATGCAGGGGAAAAAAAACATTGAATGCTTTCAGAACTGCAATAATCTTAATTTTTTTTCCTGACTCTGTGTTGTCTCCCCCAGACAAGTGTCCATCGAGGAAGGAGAGAGAAAAGCCAAAGAGTTGAATGTAATGTTCATTGAAACTAGTGCAAAAGCAGGATACAATGTAAAACAGGTGAGTGGCTCCTGCCAAAACACCCCCGTGGGACCAGGACTTCCCCTGGGAAAACTTGGACAGAGGGATGTGTTTGTAGTCCATGCACAGCAAGGAACATCTCAGAGTTGGGTTGTTGGCCGAGGTTCAGGAGGATCCCTGACCTTGGGACTTCTTTCCATGTGATGGAAGAAGCTTTGTGAGTGAAGGATCATCCATTCCTGGATTTCTGGTAATCCAGATTTGGGGTTTAGACTGAAAGGGAGCCAAAAAGTTGGGGAAACACAGGTCTGAGGGCTGTTCCTGATCCCCTTTCAGGGAATGAACCACTCCAGGAGGAGCCTGGTGGCTTGAAATGCTGCCAGTGCACAAGGAGTGTGAACTGGGATTCCCACTCTGCTGGGAGGCACTGGAAGTGGGAGCAAATGTTCCTGGAGAGCCAAAGCTGTTTATTTCTAGTAGATGCTGAGCTACTTTTGATGAGGAAAGCAGTGAAATGATGGGATATTGGGAAGGAATTCCTGGCTGGGAGGGTGGGGAGGCCCTGGCATCTCAGGGTTGCTTCAGAGAGAGCTGTGGGCCTGTGCCCATCCCTGGGAGTGTCCAAGGCCAGTTTGAGCAACCTGGGCCAGTGGAAGGTGTCCCTGCCCATGGCAGGGGGTGGAATGAGATGAGCTTTGAGGTCCCTTCCAGCCCCAACCACCCTGGGATTCCATGTGTGTGTGTATCCTTACATTCTATTTTATACATGTAGTCGCCCAGTTCGTGTGCAGAATGGTCCCAGTAGCTGCTAAAATAGGATTATAAACTCCTTTGTCCATGATAGACAGGACTGAAGGGGCTGTTATTAAAATGTCCCTTGACTTTGTGTAGAAGTAGTAAAATTATTCCCTCTCTAATGGAATAATTAGATGTGTTATCTCAGTGCTGAGATCCAGTGCATTAGCAGCCATGGAAGTGCTGCATTCCAGGCTCCACAATTATCCTGCCACAACACAGGCTGGTAATTAAGGTTTGGATCTTTGCTGCAGTCCTTAATGAGTGCTTAGGCCTGGGGGTGTGCCCTGGAGAGCAAAGACACGAGTGGTTATTCAAAAAGAGCTAAAAATGGATTTTTCCTCTCAGTTTTGATCCTTGTTGCAGGCATGGATTGGAATTCTCAATGATTTCAAAGCTGCAGAATATTTGTAACTCTCATTTTTTATTAGTTTAAGAAGTGGTGGTTGAAACAATTCTCAGAGGATAAGACTTAATACCACTACTTGCAGAGGTTCCTGTTTTCTTGCAGCTTCTCTACTGAATTGTATGAATTTATTTTAACTTAGTAACTTATTTATCTAATTTATTTACCAATAAATTTTCCCCCTTGGCTACATCTGCTGAATGGACCCCCTCCCTTTAATAAGATCTTTAATCAGCTGAGTGCAAATCTGACCTTCCCATAACTGATAACTAAGAAGATATTTTAATTCTGTAGAACAATCCCAGTCCAAGTTAATTTTCATGCAGGATTTTTAATTCAAGTGTCAAATTATTTTAGGTACAAATACAGTCGTATTTTGACCACATAAAATGAAATTTTATTTTTTGATTACCTGAAATGAAATTTTCTGTTTTGACTACATGAAATGGAATTTTATTTTTTGACTACATGAAGTGAAATTTTATATTTTGACTGCATGAAATGAACTTTTATTTTTTGACTGCATGAAATGAACTTTTATTATCTAACTGCATGAAATAAACTTTTATTTTTTTGACTGCATGAAATGAACCTTTATATTTCGACTGCATAAAATGAACTTTTATTTTTTTGACTGCATGAAATGAAATTTTTTACTACATGAAATGAAATTTTATGTCAAAATTAAGATATTAGCTATTAAATACTAATGTAAAGGTGAGTTTTGGAGTAGTTGGTGATTCACTGGTTTGTCACTAAGGTGCAGGTTCAGATTTAGGAATTAATTAACAGCTTGGATACTGTCAGTGGAACGTGTGGATTAGGGAATATGAGCTGTTTGTTTTGGAGGTTTGTTTTTTTTTCTACCTTCCATGTAAAATTCCTGCCTGCCAGTATAGAAACTTCCCAGGGGCCTTCAGATGGAGAAGTGGATAACTTGCTTTGTTGAACGCCTTTAATTCATTCTGGCAGCCCTGAAAAGGCTTTAAAAGACTTTGGGATCCCTGCTCTGTCTCCACAGCCTGTGTTTCAGGGAATCTCATTGTCAGGCCCTGGATTTCATGCCCAGAATGTGTCAGGGTTGGTTTTGCTGCCCTGTCGAAGGAGAGGGGAGGGAGAGCCCTTGAATTCCTGCTTCCAGCAGTACCTGGCACATTCCATATTGGCTCTCCAGGAGCCACAGGCTGGATGTGGCCCTTGGCAGAGGAACTTTCTCATGGCAGCAGCTGAAGGGACGTGGCCCCTCACTCACCCCGGGCTCTTTCTCCTCCTCTCCCTTGATTTCTGTCCGTGTGATGGCCAAGAATTATTCCCAGAGTTGCAGAGAATGAGAATTAAGGAAAGAGTTTTGTTTGCTTTGCGTCGGTTTCTTGCCTGGCTTTTCCATCTGGGCAGGGATCTTCCTGTCCTTCCCATATTGCTGCAGGAGGGTGCCAGGGAAAACTGCTTTATCCTACAGTCCTTTGTGACCCTGATCCCTGGGGATTTACTGGCTGCAGTGGGAGGAAAGGCACAGTCTGGCAAATCTTGAGACTAACAGTGAGAGATGAGGGTTTTTCCCCATGGTTTAATCGGGAAGGAGGTTGCAGAGAGACTTTGTGTGGCTCTTTTAGTCTTTCAGCTGCTGCATTTGGGAAAAAGAAGTCCTGAATGCCCCTCAATATGTGTGTTTTTATACCCACAGAAACATTTAAACATATCTGTGTGTATATAGTCCCTGTGACAAACATTTAAACATATCTATGTGTGTGTAGCCCCTGGGTCTGTGTCAGGCCCTGTGGGAAGGCAGCTTCCTAATCATCAGGAAGTTCCCGTAATTGGATTTCTCTCCACATATGCTGTGGCTGATAAGGCAGAAGGTTAATAAGAGTGAAAGTTGATTTTCTTAGTTGCCAAATTCCTATTTTTAGTCACATAATTCAGGGAAAAAATGCAGCTAAAAGCATCGTTTTATTCCTGGTCTTAATGTAAAGCAAGGATTAGCGTGTTTTAAACGGCCTTCCTGTCAGCAGCTTGGTTTAAATGCAGCAATTCCAGCTGGTTCCTTCAGCTGAGGATTTTTTAGACTCCCCAACCCTTTCCCTCTATACATTCCCCTCATTGCTTTCTATGTATTGTACAGGGAATAAATGGAATCCCAGAATGGTTTGGGTGGAAGGGAAGTTAAAGCTCATCCAGTCCCACGGGCAGGGACACCTTCCACTAGCCCAGGTTGCTTCAGCCTGGCCTTGGACCCTTCCAAACCTTCTGTGCCAAGGACTGGGTCAAAATGCTCTTTAAGATTCCATCAGTGAGGAATCCATCTTGTTGGCCTGTGAGAATTTCCCTGAGGTTTTCCGGGAGCCCGAAAAGTTCTGGATTGTGGCAGAGGTTCATGGAAACAGAGGGGTGTGCTGAGCTTTGTTACTGTGGAGTTGGGGCCTGAAATCAGTGAGTGACATCAAGGAGTGACTTCTCAGAGCCCTGTCCTTGTCCTGGACCACATTCCAGTGTGTGCCAGACTTCCCTGCAAAGATCCCAGCCAGACCTGGGGGCTTGGTCTCGTTGAGCTTGGAGGGGACTTGTCCAGTTGTCTTAATGTCTCCCCAGCACCATTTGGGAGCCAAACTGGTAAAGAGCCTTGGACACAGATCCAAAAGCTGCTCAGGTACCCACATTCCTGATGTGAACAGGCTGGCAGGGGCGTGGCTCGGTTTTCTGTGGAAAGTGGGTCACTGGGAATAAGTGGTTTAGCTTTGTGTCATTTGAGGAGAGGCAGGAAAACATGGAATAATGGAACACAGCAAGGCTGACGTCAGACCCAACAGCAGGCATTCTGAGATCCTGCGCTGCCATCGGGGTGGGAACACACTGAGGGATGGGGATCTGGAGGGCTTGGAAGCAGCTGCTGCCCTGGAGCTTGATAAGCCAGAAGTACAGAGTAGTAACATTGTCTGTAATAGGGGAAAAATATTAAGGAATATTAAAGGATTTCTGTCTGGGTGTGTGCTGGGTGCATCCCGATGGGATCAGGACTCTGCCAGGGCTGTTCTCCCAAGGGAAGAACCAATTAGGTGGTCATTTCATAACCCTGATGGATGGTAAAGCTGTTATCTGTCCTTCCATCCATCTGATCTGTCCTGTCCTTGCCCCAGGCATGTGGAAAAGAGATCATTGCTGTCCTTGTGTGGTTCCCACAAACTGAACGTGGCAGGGATCACCCTGAGCTGAGGGACAGCCCAGAGCTGGGCTGTTCCCAGGCAGGGGTTGTTCTGGGATCAGGGAATTCCAGTGAATTCTTGTGCATTAATCTGTAGGCTGAAGAAAAACCATGTGGTGGGAGCTACAAGGCTGAGCCTCAGGGACAGATAGGAAATGCAGGAGAGGGAATCAGTCCCGTTCCTTCTGGACTCTCACCCTCCTTCAAGTGGAATAAAACTAGGAAGGGAGTTTGAACCCAAAGTCTGCTGGGAAACTGGAGCTGGTGTTCAAGTGAGGGGCGGAACTGCTTTGGGATGGCAAATGCCAAATTGTTTTGTGCTTCAGACCCCGAGTGTGGACGTGGGATAACGATGGCACCAAAAGGTGAGGCTTAGGATTGGGCACATTCCTTTGTCTGGATCACAGGGAACCTCCGTAACAGCAGAGACTGTGCCGTTTCCAAGGAATAAAGGTTATATTTGGTGTCAGGCTGTTTTGGGCTGAGCAGTGCAAATAGTGCTGGGGGATGTGTGGAGTCATTGTTTGAACTGTATCTTCCTGGGGGTTTGGATTGTTTTCATCTGTTCCCCGTGTGGTTTCTTGCAGCTTTTCCGACGTGTGGCAGCTGCCTTGCCTGGGATGGAAAGCACACAAGACAAAAGTAGAGAAGACAGTATCCTTTATGCAGCTGTGCCAGGCATTCCCTGGAGGAAAACCCACTGCAGCCAGCTTGTGGACATCCCAAAAACAGGGGGAATAGGGGCAAGTAACCTCCGAGCTTGGAGCACTGAGGGAAGAGGATTGGTGGGGTGGGAGGTTGGGCTTGGGGGTGTTGAGGGTGGAGGCAGCAGGGGAAGGATGAGGGCGTATGGGTGGAAGTATGGGAAGGTGCAGACAGATCCAGAGGAATTCTTTGCTTGGTGCTTGAACAGTTTGGATGTGGGGTGGGGGAAAACAGCTGCAAAGAGGCCGAAAGGAAACCCCTGTGGCTCTTGCAGATCTGACTGACAGAATCCCAGAACAATCGTCTGCAGGTCCCTTCTCCAACCCTGCTGCTCACAGCAAGGCTCATTCCAAAATCTAGGCCAGTTTCTCAGGGTCACATCCAGGGAAACTCAGGAAATCTCCAAGGATGGAGGTCCCATAACCTCCCAGGGCAGCCTGTGACAGTGCTGGAGCCCAGGCAGCATCTGTGTGGTGTGAGGGAGGACAGGACTCAACTGATGGCATGAGGGCTGGAAAAGGGATAAAGGTCTCTGCATGAACTGGAATCCCTTACCTGGCCAGGTGGGTGTGTTTGGAACAGGAACTTTTCCAGGGCTGTTGGTTTTCTTTGCAGCTGGGAAATGGAGGAGAAATGGTGCCTTGGAGGAAGGACGTGGAAGGAACGGTAGGAGGGGGACGAGCTCGGTGCTGAGATTCCATCAGAGTGCAGGGAAGAGGATTTGGGAAGCTGTGGATGGCACAGCTGAGGCACAGCTTTGTGCTTTGATCAAAACCTCGTTATGCAGGTTCCCAGAAGGTTAATGAGCAACAATCTTTATTAATGAGGTGGGGGTAGAGTGCACAGGCTCTATCAGGGAGTTTGATCACCAGGCTCTAAGTGGAAGTGCAATGAGGGCACTTGGAATTGGCTTCCTGCAGCCTGCAGATAGCAGCAATGGAATGGGATTATTGGGGGTGGATTTTCCATCAGCTTTTTTTGCAGGACATGGAGAGTTCAGGGATCTCAGACCACTCGTGCTCAGAGATGGAGCTAGCAGGGAATCTCTGACTTAAATACCCAGCGAGCTCAGAGCAGCCAGATGGACCAAATATTTGAATTATTGGTCTCTTGTTTCCCTTCCCATGTTTATTTTCTCCAAACCTCTCTAAAACCAGCTTCACCCCCCTGAGGGGACAAGCTGGAAGTCCCAGCAGTGTGATCTCTGTGTTCCCTGATAAGGGAAACACTGGGATTGGGGATTAGCATTCAAAGCTCCTCCTGGGAAAGGCTCCTTGAGGTTGGAACTGGAGGGCATCCGTTGGGATGCAGAGTGCTGCAGAGGGAGCAGCTTGTCACAGGTTCAGAGCAGCCAGCTCTGCAGTGTCCTTGTGGGATATCAGCTGGCATTGGGAGGAGGAATTCAGGCTTTGCTGGCTGGTGGTGGGGTGAGCAGAGAGGTTTGACTGGAGCAGGGATGGATGGGAATGTTCAGGATGGCACATGGGGGGTTAGGGGTGTGCACAGCCTGAGGAGGAACAGCCTTGCTGGAATGTGCTGCTGGGGCTTCTGACAGAGCACACCATCTCTCTGGAATCATGGAATCACAGGATGGTTCGGCTTGGAAGGGACCTTAAAGCCCATCCAGTCCCACCCCTGCCATGGGCAAGGACACCTTCCACTAGCCCAGGGTGTCCAACCTGGCCTTGGACAGGCCTGGCCTTATGATACTTCCAGGGATGGGATACCCACTATTCCAACCCTCTCCTGCCTGTCCCAGAGCCGAGTGTGGACAGGGGAGGCAGAGGGAAGTACTTGCCTGTTGCCTGTGGAGCAGAGGAGCAGGAGTTTGGGAAGGAAGTGAGCTGTCCCTTCCTGGGTTCCTCGAGGCTCCTGCCACCTCCAGAGCTTCCATGTTCTCCTGGGTGCCTGCTGCTCTCTGGGCTGGAATACTGAATCCAGCATTGATTCCACACTGGGGGTTTCCAGGCTGGGACTGGTTCCCTCTGAACAAGCGACAGGATAAGAGGAAACAACTTCAGGTTGTGCCACAGGAGGTTTAAGTTGGATATTAGGGAAAGTTTTTTCCCTGAAAGGGTGGTCAGACACTGACACAGCTGCCCAGGGCAGGGATGGAGTCCCCATTCCTGGAGGGATTTAACAGCCATGTGGATGTGGCACTTGGGAGCAGGGGTCAGTGGTGGCCTGGGCAGTGCTGCAGAATGGTTGGACTTGATGGTCTTGGAGGTCTTCTCCAACCTAAATGCTTCTGTGATTCTGTGGAAACAGTGATTAGACCCTTCAGGGTATCCACACATCTTTAATTCCTGCAGCAGGAGATCCCTGGGATTGCTGGGAAGAGCAGACTCTGATCAGAGACAACTTTGGGGGCTGACGTTGTTTCTCCGCATATTTGTCGTGGGCACGAGGGTGTGGTGAGAAACCTTGATCTCAGCTTTGCTTTGGAGCTGGTCTTTCCAAGTCTTCCAGGGAACACTGAAATTCCAGGGAAACACTGAAATTTGGGGGGAACGCTGAAATTCCAGGGAAATACTGAAAACACCAGTGAGGGAAACAGAGCTGGAGACCCGTTTGCCTTAACTCCCTCCTTCCAGTGATTGACATAAAACTGGAAAAGCCTCAAGAGCAGCCTGTCAGTGAAGGAGGCTGTTCCTGCTAATCCCATGTGGCTCCCACCTTTCTCCAGAACATCACTGCTCCCCCTCCCTGTCCTCTCCATTGACTGCAGTGTGAATATTGGCTTGAACCTCCCCCTTCCCGTGATAACGTATCCCAGTTCCTCATCGCTGCCTGTCTCGTGGAGATGATTATTGGCTTCACAAGCACACACACACACACACACACACAGAGAAAAATGTCAGTGTCTTCATTATTTATAAGAAAAAAAAAAAAAGCCAAAATATCCCAGCGTATCCTAGTTATAACTTTAAAAAAAATGGGGAAAAAAAAAGAAAAAAAAGAGACAAAAATAGGTACAATTTCTTAATATTTGTTCCTTTTTTAATATGTTATGATACCGCACTTTGGAATGAGGGCGACCGAGTAAGTTTGGGATTGGACTTAGATGGGATGTTATGTGCAGAAGAAGGCTTGCAAATCTGACCCATTGGAGTTCTCTGAGGATCTGGGAATGCGTAGACAGCGGGAATCGTGGGCAGAGGCGGCGCATGCCGAGGGCTAAACGCTTCTCCTTGATAATCCAACAACAAAGTAAACCCAAGCTCTTAATTCCCTTGAGCGGAGCGAGTCTGCCTGGTGTCCAAACCCCACCCCAGCAGGGCTTTGACACCACCACAGGCTGCTGGAGTTGGGAATTCCACATTTCCAAGGAAGCGTGCTGGGAAATCCGGAGAGGGGCTCTCTGAGCGGGATGAGTGGCTTCTGGAGGATTTTTGGGGAGGGGAGGAATGGGTGGATGTGCATTAGCAAAACACTTGCAGGAAACAGGGAAATAATGTTTCGAGTGCAAGATGAGTTTTAAGAGCCGTTTTTTTTTTTCCTTTGTAAGTAGAAAACACGGATGAAGTGAATTATTCCTGCCTGAGAGACAGGAACGGAATGTTCCAGGTGTTTGGAGGAGGAAGCATTTTGCTTCTTTTTCTTTTTCTTTTTTTTTTTTTTTTTTAAGGGGAAATAGTGAAATCAGGACTGGCACTAAAACCTGCCAAAGCTGATCGAAACCTTGGAAATTTGGGAGAGAGAGGGAAGAGCAGGTGGCTGCCCCAGCAGAGAGGGAATTGCTCCTGCATTTCCAGAGCGTAGGTCGGTGGGGGAAGGGGGTGTTTACTTTGATCCTACAGAAATCTAGTTGAGACAACTTAGATGGAAAGGGAGGGACTTGAGTAGGATGGAAACCAACTTCTGATTATGCAGATTTATGCCTTTATTTTTTAGCTTTTTGGGGTTTTTTTATGTTCAGTCTTCCGAGTCGGTTTAGTTCGGTTCACTAGAGCTGTATAGTTTGGTTAAACAAGTAGCAATTCAGTTTTCTATTGAACTAAGCTTCCAAGTAACCATTTTTTTTTTCTTTGGTATTTATTTCTTGGCTTAATTTGTTTTTGTTTTTTTTTACTCTGTTCAGTACTGATTTTGTGGGTTTTTTTTTTTCCTTTGGCTGAGGAATCTGTTGTAGAGCTTTTGCTGGTGTTGCTGGATGTAGCTCCCCGAGACCCACAGAATGGAACACACTAGAAGTGCACCCTTTTAATCTTTACTAGTTCATTGTGAAGTTGCTGTGTAAGTTAATAAAAAAACCACACCTGTAAATACCTTGTTTGCTGGGCAGATCTGGCCGAGTTGCAGGGAAGGAATTCCTGAGTCTGGGTTGCGATTGCTGCTTAGAAGGACAATTGCCAGGGAATATTCAGGCTCCTCCTTGGTTCTCCTTGCCCTTTTCCCTGCCACTTAAAATGGGGGAGAGGAAGGGAAATCGTCCTCACCACCACTTCCCACCAGGAAACGGGCATAAAAGAGTTGGAATTCTTCATTCCTGAGGGGCTCGTGCCCTGCCCTGGGTTTCTGGCAACTCTGCACAACAATAACTCTAAGGCAGAACGAGATGTAAAAGTGCTTTTCTAATGCAATATTAAAGGCATTAAAGGAGTTTTTTTGACGTGGCATGTCTTGAAATAAACATCAATGATATGTGACAAAGGACCATTCTTTCTTTAAAAAGAACCTGTCTGGGGGAAGGAAACCTGGCTGCTTTTCCTGTGTTGTACTGTCCTTATCCGTGCAGAAACGCCTCATCCCGCTGCTTCTTCCTTGGCTTTCTTCTTCCTTTGGTTCTTCATGCAGCTTCTCCTGGTCCTCAGTTGGCTGTTTCCCACCAGCACATCCTTGGTTTTCTTGCTTCTGGTAGACCCAAGCCCTGTCTGCTTCCCGTGGTCCCAAGCTTTAAGCACTGGATTTGCAAGGAGCTGGCTGAGCCCGGGGGTTTCCCAGCTTTTCCTGCAAGACTTGAGAGCAGGTTTGGCCATGATTCCCGCTAAACAAAGGTCTGGAGAGCAGCATTCCCACAGCTCCCTGGGGCTGCAGGAACATGGATGAGGGTGTGGTTTGGCACTTCTCCCCCACGAGGTCCCTGGGTGTGCTCAGGTACGTTCTGATAGTCCTTGCTGTTAGTCCATGCTTAACGTGCCCACAGCCCTAATCCCAGTTTTCCAGAGAAAACACACTTCCAAAGGGAGCACAGAAGCAACATGATCTTTATGTTTTTGTTTTTGTTTTTTTTTTACCATCTGGTTTCAGGTTTTAGTTTTCCTTTGCTCCTTGGGAACTGTGGGAACAGACCTTTCTAGTGCTGCCTTTGGTGTGATTTTTGGGGTGAGGGTCTCGGCTCTGTTTCTTTTCCCCTCCTTGCTCTGCCCTGCTCATTGTACAGCCCCATCACGCAGCTTTTCCATGCCTCACCTTTTGTCTTGATAAAAGTAGTTGAAGAAATTGTGTAAGGGGGTGGTGGGGGGGGAAAGGTTCGTTTTCTTCATGTTGGAATGTCACTGGTACCTCAGCTCTGTTTGATAATGGCGACGACGACAACAGAACAAATCCTTAGCGCTTGAACTAAATAAATACCTGTCTCATTGGAAAGCTCTGGGTCTCTTCTCTCCATCACAACACAGGTGGGAGGTGCAGCTCCGGATTTGGGGGCTGGAAGTGCCGCAGGAGGAGTTTTTTAAGGGCAACAGGAATTTTTTGGGGGGTTTCTTTGCAGAGGGAAGACATGGAGTTGTGCATTTGCTGTTCCTCCGGTTCCACGCGGTGTCTCTGCCATTTTCCAGCTGTGCCTTTCTGGGCCTTTCCCGCTCTTGACATCCAGCTGTTCCCTTTCCAAGGGCCTCAGCTTCCCTGGGACACGGGTGGACCAACCCCACCTTCCCTGAGGAGGATCCTCCTTAAGCCTTGGAGCTGGGCAGGCGGGGCCGGGGAGGTGAGTACCAGTAACAGATGCTCGTGGATGAGTTATCCTTGTCTTTCCTGGAGTAGAGAATCATGGAATCACAGGATGGTTGGCTTGGAAGGGAGTCCCAACCTGCTGCCATGGGCAGGGACATCTTCCACACGGCTTGCTCCAAGCCCCTGGTCAGTAGAGAAGGGAATTCCCTGGATTTGGTGTGGGAACGCCAGCATCCCAACGTCAATCACTTGGTGAAGGGCTGTGAATCAACTAATTGGGAAGCTGTGGGGATGTGCTGGAATTCAGGGATATGGGAAGAGCCATGTGGGGACAAGTCACTGGAGAAGGTTTTTGTCACGGGGTAATTTCTCTTCCTTGTACTTGGCACCTCCAGGTCCTGGGAGCCTTTGGAAACCCCACATTCCTCTCTGGGCAGTGGGTTTGGGATGGAAGGAACCAAGTGGGATGTCAGAGGGTGGTGTCTCCAAAGTGTGACAGTCCCAATTCCTCTTTGGAATTGAGCCTTGGGTCTGCCACCTCAGACACTGAGATCCCAATTTCCCTCCTCTGAAGGGGGGCTGGATTAAACTGCAGGGAAAGGGTGGGGGGCTCCCAGAGGGTGCTGGTCCCGGTGGGTCGAGCTCTGCTCCCAGCCCTGCTCCAAACTCCGACAGGGAGCATCTGGCTCAGCCTGGACGGTGCTTGTGGCTTTTTTTGCCCGCTGATGGGATCAGCCGTGATTTTTCCAGGCTGGAGCATCCACAGCATCCTCCTGGCAGCGTCTGCAGAGCCGCTGCAGCCGCCGGCGCCGTCCTCTGGCTGCAGCTGTGCTTCCAGCGGCGGAATCCTCGGCAGAGCGGAGCGCGGGGGCTCTCCCGACCTGCTGCGGCAGCTCCTTTTTCCATGCTGGGCATGTCCCAGCTCCGGAAGGAAGATAAATGGGATGGGCAGGCTGCGGCACAGGCAGCTGCAAACAGCCGGCCCTCTCCTCCCATCTGCATTCCCTCCTCCCCTGCCGTTCTCCCACTGCCTGAGCCGGGATTTCCAGGCTTGCTGGGCTTCGTTTTCACCGGTTCAATGGGTCTTTCATTGATTTAATTGACTTTTCTTCAATTGGCAAAAATACCTATTTTATCCCCCTGCCCCTTTAACCACCTTTCCCTTCACCATCCTGAGCAGGCAGCAAAGTGGCTTTTTATAAGAAATTTGGGATCCTCTTATAGGAGCAGGATGTAAATGCCGGGCACGGGTGTATCGGGAATGAAACCTCAGTGGAATTGCAGTGCTGGGAGCAGCTCTGCCCTTCCCGGGAGGATGAGCAGGAGGGAAGGGCTGAAGGCAGCTGGATGATGATGCTCCTGCTGCCCCACAGCTCTGCCTCGGGGTGCTGTTCCCAAATTTTCCAGGCGAGGGAGAAAATGGGATTGATTGATTGCTGCTGGTGGTTTGGCACCAGCCTTTCCCGTGTTTATCTGAGCTCGGGAGGAAATCTGAGTGGAAGTTTGAGGGTGGAATTTGAGCTTGGGTGGAAATTCAAGGTTCGATCCTGACATTTCCCGAGCTGCTTGATTTCCAGGGAAGTGTGTTTGGATCCCAGCGAGGGTCACATGGCCCCCAGCTGATTTCTGTGTTGTGGGATATTGTGGGATTCATCTTTCCAGGCAGTTTAGGGGCACATTTGGGCCTGTGAATCCTGCTGTGTCCATCCTTGTTTCCAAGGAATTTGGGAGTTGTTCTAAGCTTTGCTCAATGTCTGGATCTTCGTCAGCTCTCCCTACTGGGAGAGAGGAGTCATGTGAGTCTGGATTGGAGTTGGGAATGGAGCATCTTATCCCTAATTTCTGTTCCTCAGCACTTCTTTTCCCTCTGGTCCTGCCCGGTGGCAGCACCATGAGCTCCCGGGAAGCCCCTTTCCTGAGCGGAGCAGAGCCCAGTCCAGGTGGTTTTGTGGACTGTGGGTCTGGTGTTTGTGCTTCCAGACTGATTTTTGAAACGTTTAATTGCTCCTTTGTTCAGCTTCCTAGTGCAGGGCCTGACTACCATCAGCTCATCCCACCGGAATCGCTGCTGGAGGCACATGCTGATCCATCACTGCCCTTTCCATGGATTGCTCCATGCCCCTGGGTCTTTGGGAGACCAGCACAGCAGGAGAGAAGCGGGATCAGCCCTGGGATGTTCAGGTACCACAGGAAAGGGGAGTCTGGGAGTCTGAGCTGGGGCAGCAGCTGGACGTGGCCTAGGAAGGAGGGAGGATTTCTGGGTCACGTTGCTCTTGAAAAACTTCCAGATGTTGTGCACCTTGTTTAGTGAATTGTGGAATGGTTTGGGTTGGAAGGGTTTAAATTAGATATTAAGAAGAAATTCAGCCTTGGAGCTGAGCTATCCCTGGCTCTTCCCAGTACCTTGGAACTCTGGGAGGGATGGGAGATGGACACAATGGGCAGGGACACCTCCCACTTGCCCAGGTTGCTCCAAGCCCCGTCCAACCTGGCCTTGGACACTTCCAGGGATGGGGCAGCCACAGCTTCTCTGGGCAACCTGGGCCAGGGCCTCCCCACCCTCCCAGCCAAGAATTCCTTCCCAATATCCCATCTATCCCTGCCCTCTGGCTGTGAGTGTCAGATCAGCTTCCGAGGAGGTGACAGTGGCTTGGACATGGAGAGGGCAGAAGGGATGAAAAGACAGGGGTGTGTGTGGGGCCGTATCCTTCTCCTTTCCTGCCCTTGGGAGCTGGTGTTTTATGGTGGGATTAACCCAGGGATGGCAGTGCCTGTCACTGCACCGGTCCCTTCCCAAGCAGAGACACCTCATCCCACAAATCCAGAATGCAAAGGAGCTGCTCTGCCAGTGCAGGATGGTGGTTCCCCTGCACAGAAGCAGGATTTTTGGGACAGCTTTGTCCCTTCTGTGCCTCTTTGGGGTCTTTATGGCATGTTCAGAGGCTGGGGTGGGATCCCTGGGGATGCTCCAGCCCCGCTCCTGTGAGGAGCTGAGGCGTTTTGGAGCCTTCCCACTGCCCTCGGGGCTCCCAGCTGGAAAGGGAGGGAGGTAAAGGGGTGCAGGAGGAGACAGGGGAGCTGGTGCTGTGCAGCTCTTGAGGGGGACACAACCCTTCCCACCCTCTGGAATGGCCCAGGCTGAGCAGCCCCTCCTCCACCTCACTCACCACAGGCCAGGGCTGGTTTTTCGCTGCCTTTATTAGACCGCACAGGGGGTTGTGTTTTTATTCCCTTCCCGGGAGCAGATGCAGCAGGAGGAAGGCAGGGAAGGCAGGAGAGGATGAGGATGTGCGTGGGGATATCCCAAACCCCCTCAGTGCAGGGATGAGCTGATCCAGGGCTTTACTGGCAGAGCTGGGTGCTGGTGTCACTGGTGGTTCTTTATCCAGCTGTGGGGTCTGTTTGTAATTCCTACATTTGTTTAATGTCAGTGCTGTCTCCAGGATAAAACCTTGGTTGTAAGGGTGATGCTCAGCAGCTGCTCCTCATCCCCTTCCTGTGCCATTCCCTGTGCTGCCCAAAAAACCCAGGAGCTGCTGCTTGTCCCCAGGCCTGACCATGTGTGTCCCCTCTATCCCAAATCCCAGCTGAGAAGTTGGGAGCTTGGCTGCCAGGAAGGATCCTGGTCCCCAGGGAGAGCTGCCCTTCTCCCCCTCCTAAAAATCAGGGTGCTGCGTGTCCCTCCCACTTGGCTAGGATATTCCCTGGGCTCTTCCCAGCTCAGTTCCCAGGGGTTTAACTCCAGTTCCTGGGGGTTTTGCACCATTTCTCCAGCTTGGCTGGGCCCAGGGGACTGGTGTGGTGCTGGAAAGGGGTGGGAATCCTGCAAAGGTTTTCATCTTCCTTAATCCTTTACCCCTCTCTTGAGCATCCCTGTGGCTGCCCCATGTGTCAGCTCCTGCTCCAGTGCTGGAGTCTCTCCCAGAAAAAGCCCCTAAAAAGCCTCTTCATGGAGCTCACCCAGCCAAAAAGAAATCCAGCCACTTCCCCCAAATTAACTCCCCCTTGCTCCCAAATCCAGGTATTTGTGCAGCCAGCTCCCTCTAGAGATTCGGGGTGAGGAACTGCACCCCCCCTCTGCCGACAGCCCCGGCAGCTCCCAGGCCCTTTCCCGCTGGGAATCGGATGCTGTGGAGTTCTGGGGTGGGTTTCAGGGGGTCTCTGAAGCATGGGGGGGGTTATTCAATGCAGAAGCTGGGGCTGGCGGGAGGGTGGGTGTGGGGTCTCTGCCCCCGGGGTTTTGGGTGGGGGCTCAGGGCAGATTCCAAGCCAGGGGTGAGTTAAACTGGGCTGGGGGTGCTGCGACCTGGTTAGGGGGGCCGTGCCCCAGTCTGGGGGGGCTCCTAAAACCAGCAGGGCATCCACATGAAGGAGCCCAGGGCGGCGCCGGTGGCCGCCCCCGCCAGCAGCCCCAGCGCCATCTGGTCCCCGGACACGCGGTAGGGATCCTCCCGCACGATGACGTGGGTCACCCCGGGACCTGCCAGGGAAAACGGGGAGGAAGGGGGTGAGCCAGGGGGGCACCGCCCTCCCGGCACCCCCCAGTGCCACCAGCAGGGCCACCCACCTCCGTACTGGTGGCCGTAGTGGCCCGAGCTGATGTAGGCGGCCTGGTGCGAGTCCAGCGGCACCGTCTGGTAATAGTCGTCGTCGTAGGGGTCGTACACGTGCACCTGGGGCAGGGGTCAGCAGGGAGGGCTCGGGGGCTGTGCCCCCCTGTCACCCCGGGTGGACAAGGGCGGGGGCCGCTTGGGACCCTTGTGCTGCTGCTGGGGGATCCGGAGGGGCCGAAGGGCTGGGGCAGCCTGGGCTCAGCATCGGCATCGTCTGCCTCTGCTCAGCCACCCTGGGTCTGCTGCCCCTCACTCTGACCCTGCCCTGGCACCTTAGCGGTGTCCCTGTCACCTTAGTGGTGTCCCTGTCACCTTAGCGTTGTCCCTGTCACCTTAACTGTGTTCCTGTCACCTTAACTGTGTTCCACCAACTCAGCTCTGCCCCCATTCCTCTTAACAGTGTCCCTGT
Source organism: Manacus vitellinus (assembly GCF_001715985.3). NCBI lineage: Eukaryota > Metazoa > Chordata > Aves > Passeriformes > Pipridae > Manacus > Manacus vitellinus. Next base: position 7,665,870 of record NW_021940498.1, on the reverse strand, counting down.
CACCTTACCTGTGTCCCTGTCACCTTGCTGATGTCCCTGTCACTTTAACTTTGCTCCCATTCCCTTTAAGAGTGTCCCTATCACCTTAACTGTGTCCTACCACCCCAGCTCTGCCCCCGCTCCCCTTAATGGTGTCCCACTCCCTTTAACTGTGTCCCTGTCACCTCAACTCTGCTCCCATTCCTCTTAATGGTGTTTCTGTCACCTCAGCTGTGTCCCTGTCACTCAGTGGTGTCCTACCAGCTTAACTCTGCCCCCATTCCCCTTAGTGAAGTCCTGTTCCCCTTAGGTGTGTCCCGGTCACCTCAGCTCTGCTCCCATTCCCCTTAACTGTGTCCCCATAGCCCTGTGTCCCCTGCCACCTTAACTCTGCCCTGTCACCCCCCCTGCACTGCACAGGGTCCCCTTGGCTCTGTCCCCTCCCACCAGTGATGGTATCCAAAACTTCCCCCCTTCTTCCCTGTGGCTCCAGGGACTTCCCTCCCTGTGCCCCCCTGTGCATGAGGGGTCTCGAGGAGCCCCCCCAAGCTCTGGGTCAGCCCTGGGTGAGGGCTGGGGTTGGGGTAACCTGCCCCCCTCCATCCCAAATCCCAAATCCCAGGGTGGGATGTGCCCCTGCTCTGGGGCACGAAGCCTCACCGGGGTGGATTTAGCCTCCAGCACAGCCATCTTCCAAGCGCTGCAACAAAACAGAGGGACTTGGATTTGGGGTGCTGGGGGTGGGAATTGTCCCTGTTCCTCCCCTGGGGACCTGGATGTGGCACTAATCCCTAATTCCCTGTTGAGGAGTGCTGGGATAACAGGTGAGGATGGGAAGGTGCCAGGAGGTGCCAAACACCACAGGGCAGTTCCTGGGAATGGGCTCGGCTAAAACCAGGGCAGGCAGGAATATGGCATCCAAATTTAGGGGGAAAAGCAGGTAATGGGAGAATTTCCATCCAGCTGGGGCCAAACTCAGTTAATCAAGCTCAGCTTGGCCATGGTTGAACTGTCCCTCCATCCCAGCTCAGCTGAAGCTTTCCCACTTTTAATTTTTTACAGTTAAAAAAAGCTTTTATTAAAAAGCCCAGTTTTATAAAAATAAATGTTTAACCTTATTTCCAATTTTTTTTTTTAGAAATCGAGAGAAGGGGAGCAGTGCTAAAAACAGGGGTTTGCCTAAAGCCAGAGGGGACTTCACATTCCCACTATTTATCCCTATTAACCAATGGAAACCCTTTTCCAGGGATCCTCAGTCGGGCCAAGAGGGGATTTGTGATCCATGAGGAAATCCCACCCCACAGGGGACGGACTGCTTAAAAACAGCTGCTTCTGCCTCGGGATTATCCAGCGGGAAACCCAAACCTCCTCCTGCGCCTTTTGCCTCGTGAGTGGGTTTGAGGGAACAGGGGCTGTGGGAGGGAGTTTAGCCACGGGTGGGACATGGTGGGAGCAGCACAGGGCTCTTCCCAGGCTGGGATAATCGGGATGAGAAGGGCCTCGAGGGGGTGGCAGCTTACACGGCGTCGTCCTGGCTCTCGGCGCACAGCGTGGTCTTGGAGCCGTCCCGCAGCACCACGGTCAGGAGGCATTCCCGGCTCCTCCCCTCGGGAGGCTGCACGTCTGGGAATGTGAGGGCAGGGATCAATCTCAGCTAAGACCCAAGACCCTCCCTGTCCGCCCCTGGGCTCCAAATCCCCCTGGCACAAGAGCTGATGGATGCAGCGTTAAATGACTGCACTGGGGGATTCATTTGGGCTCTGTCGGGATCCTAAAGGTTAAAAGGAACACGAGGATTGGGCTGGTGGGCAGAAACCTCCACCCCCAGGGCAGAAAGGATGTGGAAGGGCAAGAAACTGCCAAAAATGTGCCCGAGCTGCATCTGCTTTGAACTTGCCAGAGGGCACTCAAATTTCGTAGGAACGGGAGACGCTCCTCACTGGGTTTGCACCACGAGCTCCAGCAGGAACAAAACCTTAAATCCATGAGGCTCCTGTGCCTTGCCCTGTTTTCCAGGCTCAGCAGGACCCTTGGGGTGAGCACACAAAGCTTTGGGATTGTGCTCCCACGGCAGCTCCAGCCCCAGAAAGGCTCTTTGTGCAGCAGCCGTGGGCTGTGGGGCCCAGCCAAGCCGGGCTTTGTTCTCCCTGTTTGTGCGAGACGGAGACGGATGAGTCAGGAACGTGGGATCATGTTTTCAACAAGCACAAACCAGAAGGAGAGTCCCTCCTTCCTTCCCTCCTTCCTTATGGAAAAGCAATGGGAGAGAAGATGCAATGAGCATCTCCTGGGGGATGGCTTGGGAAAGGAGTGAATGAGGCAGCCCGGGTTAATTTTGGGGTATCCTGGATGTGCACGGGCAGAGCAGGATTTGGAAGGGTTACAGCCACCTGGAGAGCCCTGGGATGGGGTTGGGAATGTGGGGCTTGGCTCACCCTTGCACTCCCGGCCGATCCGGACGTCCCGGCAGCTGTACTTGATGTGGATCCGGCCGTCCATGTCCCGCTGTGTCTCATCGTGGTAGTAAACCAGGCTGCCATCCAGGTACAGCACAAACCAGTTCCTCTTCCAGCGGCGCAGGATGGAGCCTGGTGGCACGGGGAGGAGGTGAAGGACCCCGGTGATCCCGCTGGGACACAACCAGCTCACTCACAAGACCCCTGTGCCATCCTCCGGACTCGCAGCCGGATCCCTCCAGCTCCCGCGAGCCGCTGGACACCTGTGCCTGGCACGGGCATCCAGAGCACCATGACCAGGTGGCTTTGAATTTCAAGGGGCTGCCAAAAAAGCCATCAGGGTGTCTTGGAGCTGCCCGGGAAGGGCTCCAGCCCCGGACACGGAGCCGTGTGTCTGTTCCCGTGGCAGCGGCCCCTCTCCCCGCTTACGTAAATCCCACAATCTCCCTGCCGTGGATTAACCGCCCAGGTCGGGGCTCCTCGTGTCCCCCCACTCCCTGCCTCTTCCCAGCATCTCAAAACCTCTCCTGGTTCTTTTTCAGGGAGGGCTCCCAGCCTGGAAAGCCGAAGGGTCGCACTTACTCTGCCGCCAAAGCCAACCGCTCTTCACCAGCGCCATGGCTGCCCGAGGGTGTCCCGGATCCGCTGGCACGGGAAAAATAACGGGGTTAAAACAGCAGCTCCTGCCTCTCCCCCCGGCTCTCACCTCCCTCCAGCCTGCGGGAGGGAAGTGGGGTGGGGATTCACTCTTGTTGCTCCTGGTTTTTTCGGGGGATGAGCTCAGCGCGCGGGTTAATCGGGGTTAGACAGACGCGGGATTTCGTCATGTGGGAAACGTCGCGAAGGCAGGAGGAGGAACTCCAGCCACCTTGCTCTCTGCCTCTAATCCCATTGGGATTTAGGGATTATCAGCCCGTGGAGGTAAGTGGAGAAATCCGGGCCGTGGATGCAAACAGGCAGTGGCTCCCCACGGCCCCAGTAACTTTCCACGGGCAACGACACCTGCACTTGTTTGTTTTCCCTGCCTGGGTGGAAATTAGTCCATAAAAAGGCCATGAAGTCATCGCTCCCCAGGTCCCTGAGCAGAGCCAGCACCCCAGGGACAGGCAAGAGCTGTTCCCTGGCCATGCCTTCCCCTCCCATCCACCACTCAGCTGGGAATCCCAGTGCTGGGAGCTCAGTGCTCTGGGATGGCCTCCAGGACCACCTGGCTGGATCCCCACTGGGTCTGGGGGCACAGGAAGGCGCAGCCTCCCTTTCCCGCTCCCCCCCTGTAACTCTGGGTTACCCAACACCTGAATCTCTGAGTATCCACATCCCCAGGAAGTTTGCAGCCTGGCACTGTCACCCCTCCCTGCCCACACTCCTGGGAGCTCACAGCCCATGGATACACCTCTATCCCCTGGTACCCTCCCCCAGGTCTCCCCATCCCTCTCATCTCTATCCCGCCCTCATCCTGCTCTACTTGCAGCCCCTTGGAGCCCACATCCCACCTCCCCTGGCACCTTTTCCCCCTGTACCCCCACCCCGCAGTACTGGCACCCCCTGGCACTCCCACCGCTCCGGTAATTCCCATCCCGGTACTTCCCATCTCTGGTACCCCCCATCCCCAGTATCCCCATCCGTGGTACCCCGTCCGCGGTACCTCCACCCCTATATCCCCATCCCTGGTATCCCCATCCCAAGTATCCCCATCCCGGGTATCCCCATCCCGGGTATCCCCAACCCAAGTATCCCCATCCCCGGTCCCCCGCGCCCGCGGAGCTCTCCGCGCATCCCTCACCGGGCGAGGCGTTGATCTCCGCCTGCGGGATGCGCTGCGCTCCTGCTCCCGCCGCCGGCCTGTCCCGCCCGCGTCCGGATCGCCGGAGCTTGTAGTCCGAGGATCAGCACTCCCAAAGCGCCGGCCATAGCGGGAAACAGTGCCGCTTCCCACGGCGGTTATTCCGGAAAAGCCGGCGCGCGCTGCCCTGCGCGGCGGGGACGGTGCCACCGGGGATGCGCGTGGTGGATCCAGCACCTCCCATCCCCTCAAATCCCGTCTTTTCCTCGGGAGCCGGAGCGCATCCAGGGATGTGGGTGCCCTCAGGAGGGGGATCAGCCCAAACGGGAGCCCCAAAGCCATGGACGGGGTGCCCGGGGGGTGAGGGGGGGGCTCCTGCCCCACTCAGAATGGGAATGGGGAGAGGAGATGCTCGGGGGATGCAGGATTTCCCTCCGGAGCTGGGAATGGCTCTGAGGAGGCGTCTCCTGCCGTGAAGCACAAGTTGGGAACAACCCAACATTTTAAGCACCAGAGTGCTCATCTGAGTTAAATTCCCAAGTGGAGGGAACAATCCTCAGGGCCAAAATCAAGGCCTTCTGCTGGAATTAAAACCATCCCGAGCTCTGGAGACGAATGGGGTCAAGTCACACCTGCCCAAAGGGCTGGAAAAGCTCCTGGAATTACACGTTGTTGGAACCCTCCACCCTGCTCCGGACAGCAGAGGCATTCCCAGGGAAACACACGGGCATTTCTGGGAGCAGGCAGGATCTCTGTGTGGACAGGGATGTGCTTCTGTCGGGAAAGGCCTGTGGTGGAAGTCCAGAGTCTCCCCCAAAAGCTGCCCAGGGAAGGAAACAGCACATTTCCTACAGCTCCACTCACCTGCTGGGAACAGGCCTGGGATACCTCATGGAGCAGAATTCCCAGTGTCCAGCTGCTGTTCTTTGCCTTCAAACACAAGTCAGGTGCAGTCAAGGCTGGGCTTTATAAAGGTGTTTATTAAGTACATGGCAGCCCTTAATATATATGAACCCCCCCCAATAATATGAAACAATACATAAAAAATTCTATTCCAGCAGTTTTTTCCACAGAAAGCCCTTTCCTCTCCTCTCCCTCTAGCACCAGCTTTGCAGAAGGAATTAAATTAATCCAGCAGGGCTGGATGATCCCAAAGGAGTTACATTGGGATCCCCCCCATCAGCCAGGGCACACCCACAGCCTGGTGTGTCCCTCCACACCTGGTTATCCAGCTGCAAAACATCCTGGGGGTGCTGAATATTCCCAAAATCCAGGACATTATTTGGAAATCAGGTGCTGGATGTTTTGTCCTGCAATGAATCTGTAAAAAAAGTTCCCTTAGAAAGGGATGGGGACTGATATTTGGATTTACCCCGGGTTATTCACAGGGATTGGGCTGCCCAGTTTGGCATTAATTTATCTCCAAGCTTTTCCACCGGTTTTCCTCTTGGTGTGGTATTTGGGGGGCCTGGCTTATTAATTTTTTTTGTAAACTGTGGGGTTCTTCTTCATTAAATAGGATAAGGGTGGAAAAGGCGATCCAAAGAGCCAGGAAGTTCTTTCCAGCCAGTGGTGGAAGAAAGGAGAGGATTCCATGGGGGAACACACTCGGCCCCTCGCTCAGGAGAGCCAAATCTGGGATTCTCCCCCATTTTCCAAAGCAATTGGGTGCTGTTTAATAAAAAAGGCTGACTTTGGCACCTCCAGTTTGTCTTTCCTCCAGCTGGGCTCATGCCTGGTTGGGTTCTCCAGGATTTTGGGCAGGAAACAAAGGAATTTTGAAACTCTTCCCACATCCCAGGGAAACGGGGTCTCCCTGTGGATTCTCCCTGACTCCTGGGGACAGAAGTTCTGGGAGTTCAGAGCCAAACCTGGGGAGCAACATCCAACACTTGCTATTCCTCTCAGTCCCACATTCCTGCCAGAGGGACCTTGTCACCCCTGCCCAATTCCCTGATTCCCCAGGGGACAGAAGTTCTGGGAGTTCAGAGCCAAACCTGGGGAGCAACATCCAACACTTGCTATTCCTCTCAGTCCCACATTCCTGCCGGAGGGACCTTGTCACCCCTGCCCAATTCCCTGATTCCCCAGGGAGCTGTTCCACGTCCATTGCTGGGGAAACAACGTTTCCAGTGGGAATCTGCACAAAAAAAAAAAAAAAAGCAAAATACTTCAGACAGCAGCAAGTTTTGAGGGGTTAAAGGGAGATATGCAAGGACAGAGTCTTGTCCGTGTCAGTCCTGGGTGGAGACCCATGGGAATTCTTCATCTCTTTCCCAAAATACTCCTTTTCCCTGCTCTAAACAGGGGCAGGGGCTGGTTTCGGGGTGAGGGGCTGGTTTGGGATGAGAAGGTGGTTTGGGATGAGGGGCTGAGTTTGGGATTTGAGGGGCTGGGTTTGGGGTGTGAGGGACTGGTTTGGAGGATGAGGGGCTGTCTTGAGGAGCTAGTTTTGGGGTGAAGGGCTGGTTTGGGATTTGAGGGGCTGTTTTGAGGAGCTGTTTTGGGGTCAGA
>NW_021940498.1:7636632-7656898 GCF_001715985.3 Manacus vitellinus | reverse complement strand
CCCCCCCCCTCTCCTGGACAAAGACATGTTGTACCAACCAGAAAGAAACCCCAAGTGATTCTATTTATGTTTTAATCCAAATATGATTTAAGATGCGGTGGTGTGTTTATTCTTGCTGTAAAATAGTGACGGAGGAAGAGCTTTTTTTATTTTATTGTGTGTATGTGTGTGTTTTGTTTTTTTTAAGGAATGGGAATGATGGAAACATCTTTAGGGAAACATTTTGCTGGACTTGATTGCATCAACTGCATTATTTCATAAAATGTGAGCTGTGAAGTGGTTGTTGATTAGGGCTCAAATTGAGGAGGGATGTTGAGCAATGTAAAGAAAAAGGAAATTAGTACTAAGAGGCCAAATGCTTATTTTCTTTTTTTTTCTTTTTTTTTTCAGTTCTTTCTGCTTTTAAATTTTAACTGTTTCCTGGATTTTCTTGACCTTTATGGAGCATATTAAAAAAAAAACCCCAACCTACAAATGCTCTGCAGATTTATCTTTGTAAGACGTGTGTAGTTATCAGAGGACTTATATCACTCAGCAATGTGCATTTTGCATGAAATATCTATTAAATCTGATTAACTTTTGTTCTGGAAGTTGAAAATATCAACTTACCTGGTTCTGCATCCCAACTTTTTATTTACCCGAGGAAATGGTGATGATTTTCAGAAGGAATCTTTCCCAAATCATGTGGCCTTTATTTTAAGGAATGTGGGGCAAGGGTTACAGATATTATTGCTCAGATCTGGGGGAGTTTTGGTGTATCCTTCAGCTGATTAAAATTCCTGGTTGGTAGCAAAGACACACTTTTTTTGGAGAGGTGGAATCACATCCATTCTCCTCTGGAACAAAGGGATTGGAAGCAGAATGACTGTGTGCCACGAAGGTGTCTGGGATTTGTTCAGTAGTGGGAAATATTCCTTGGAATGAGAAACTTAAATCATACTTATTGTATCAAAACTAATGTGGAATAACTCTGGGATATGGACATTTAGGGGGAACATGTGGAGATCCTTCCTGATCATCTGTCAAATTCCACGTGAAGTCTGCATTGCAGCAGGTGAACTATCCAGGGATTTTTAAAACCCCACTGTGCAATTGAGTTTTCCTGGTCCCTTAGATCCATAAGTCATGACAGGGATAACAGGGAAAACCAGGGAAAACAGGTGATGCTGCTCTTGGTGCTCCTGCAAACATTCCTCAGGCAAATAAAACCACTTTGGAGCAGCAGCTCTGGGAAAGGCCTTCAGTACCTCCACTGAAAGCATAATTAAAACCATAATTAAATTGAGCCTAAATTGAATTATCCAATCTGCTGGAAGAGCTCGGGAACCTTGGCTTGGACACGGAGGTGCAAATGCAGCCACTGCAGGCATGGGAAGGGGGTGTTTGATCCAGGTTTTGGGAAGGTTTGATCCAGGTTTGGGGAAGCTTTAATCCAGGTTTGGGGAAGCTTTAATCCAGGTTTTGGGAAGCTTTAATCCAGGTTTGGGGAAGCTTTAATCCAGGTTTGGGGAAGCTTTAATCCAGGTTTTGGGACATTCTCGAAGGCAACCACTGTGGAATTGGATCTCCTTTCTGGGGAAGTGGGACATTCCCTGCTGGAATGTCACCAAGTCCCACCTGCCATGAGAGCTGTGGGTAAACATAATTCTACCTTGCTGAAATCCAGGTGTTTTTGCCACAGGCATTTCAGACCTTTCTGGAGGAGAAAAAGGTTTCCACCCCTGAGCTCTGAGCACATTCCCAGCTCCCAGGCTGGGAGCAGTGGATGAGCTGCCAAAAGGGAAACACCGCTTTTATATCTTCCTTTCCCTGCTCCCTCTTTCCTTCGGTGCGGATCAGGATCCTCATTTATCTCCAGCCCTGCCTTTGGGGCCTGATTGTATCTGCAGAGGCCCCTGGTTTCCCTTTCCGCAGCACAAGAGCTCCCTGTACTTTCTGTTTCCTCTGCAATCCATAAAGTCTCTCCATGTGCTGCAGCATTCCTGTGTCTTGGTCCTGCATTAACTCCCTGACGTGCCCACACCGGGATCTTCCTCATCAACTCAGTTTTACTCCTTAAAATCCGTAAGTTCTCGTGTTCAGTCCATAGAAATTCCGAAATGACTGAATGGGAAAAGTCTTCTTGCCTTACTTTATGCTATTTTTCCAAACTACTTAAACTGCATTTTTGTGCTGGTTCCAAGTGCCAGTGGATCGGTCCCGTGGGATGTTCCTGGATTCTCGTGTCGCTCAGGGACCAGGTGAAGGTTTTTGTTTCAGTGATAATAAATAAAATCCACCTGTCTGGGGTGGGGTTTTTTTGCCTGTTAAATCCCTGAATTAAAAAATACTGACTCTTAAAAGTTTCATCTCCTTCCATGGGCAGGGACACCTTCCACCATCCCAGGTTGCTCCAACCTGGCCTTGGACACTTCCAGGGATGGGGCAGCCACAGTTTCTCTGGAAAACTTGTACCAGGGCCTCCCCACCCTCACAGCCAGGAATTCCTTCCCAATAAAATTTGTTTAAGCCTGATTTTTGGAGGAAGTAAGGATGATATGGCTTCTAAGGTATATCCAGCATTTGCAGATCTTCTGGAATTCGTGGAAGCTCTTTATTTTTCATTCCCTGTGTAGGGAATGAGCTGCTGTTGAGGCTGATGGAGCTGAATGGATTTTTTTTAGGGTGGGAGTGGGACTTGGATAATTTTCCCCAAAGCTCCTCTGAGTTTTGTTTCCTAAGGATGTGCTGGAAACCCTGAGCACTGCACTGGAATTTCAGGTGACTCTGCCTTTCATGGAGAGGAAACTTTGGGCCTGTTGATGCTCCCCAGCAAAACATTTAGGGAATTACCCCTGTGGGATTTGTAAAAGCTGAATAGAAACCCCACATTCCCATCCTTCTCCCTGTCTTTCCTTCCTCTCCCGGACTGAAACAGTCACGTGGAAACCTGGAAGGTGGGGAAATGAGAAGTGAGAGCAGAAAAAGGGGGTTTATCTTGCCTTTCCTACCTTCTCAATAGAAAGATTAATGCTGGAGTGTATTTGGAGGCTGAGCATTTTTGCCTCCCTTGTCTCAGCAAGGGTTAGAGATTTGGGAGGATTATTGGAGACAAGCTTAGAGTATTTTATGAGAGGAAAAGTACTAAACTGGCAAAAAAAAAAATAGTAATAGATGCCATCGTGCCTGCTAGGCATGTCTAATTCTTGGATAAAATGGATAAAGATTGCTGACTGCAGCACAAGTTAAAATAGACCAGAAAAGGGTTTTTCCTTCTAATTTGCTGTGGAACTTAATAAAAAAAGATGTGCTTTTTTTTTTTTTCTTTTTACGGCATCAGGTTCTTTATCTGCCCCAAATCAAAGCCCAGGGTTTGGGCTTTCTCTGCCATCAGATTCCGACTCCCTGAGTTCAATCCCCTCACTGGGATGCAGGAAGCACGTCCTGGGGGCTGCTGGGAAGTCCCGAGTTCCCTCATTTTCCAGTTGTTTTTTTGCACTTGGATTTGCAGGCAATGACAACTGGCTTTTTTTTTTTTTTAATGGACAAGGGGATCTAGGGGGTTGTTTAAAACAATGAGTTAGGGGGTTGTTTAAGTCAACCCCCAGGATGCCCAGGGCGGTGGTGAACGTTTTATTCCGGAGTAGTTTATTCCACAAATAATATTCTTCTTTTTTTTTTTCTTTTTTAATGAGGCTTTTACCAACAGCATTCCACTTGTTTTTGAGGTTGTGTGGAATAGGCAGCTGGAATAAGGTTTCCACTTGGATTTGGGCTTGTTGGAGGAGGAGCTGGTGTGGAACAAGAGTGGCCAGTGCTGAGTTCAGACTGAGGTGGCCACTTGGCCACCTAAACACCCTCCTAAGTGTCACCCTGACCTCTTGTTGTGCTTCCAGGGAGAGGTGAAACCAAGACAAGAAAATGCTTCTATAAGAATTATTTGTTTGTATATTTTGTTTTTATCTTTTTGTTACTGTTAGTGTATTTAAGCCCTTGGAAAAGCAAATGTAGGGGAGCAGCTCAAGAGTATCTTCCCCACATGGTTCTGCTTTCCAGGACTGCTGGGGCAGACAGCAGGGACAGGGTGGGTTCCTGAGGGATTCCAGGGAATGGGGGGACATCCCCACCTGTGGGAGAACCTTGGAGAGAAGGAACAATGTGGGTGGTAAAAATTGGCACAGGTTGCCCAGGGAGGGGGCAGCTGCCCCAAACCTAGAAGTGTTCAAGGTGTAATTTGAATTAATTTCCAACTACTGCTTCCAAAGGCCTTTTCTTGTCTGAGCTTTGATACCCAACAGCTTTTCCCTTAGGAGGGAACCCTCGATTCCATAATGGAATGGTGTTTATTGTGGGCAGGTTGAACTCATGGCATTGTGCTGGGAGCCTTGAGCAGTTTCTTGCCTGGCAGTGCCTCAGGTTGTGGCTTTCAGCTTGTGTTCCCTGGATTTGCAGGACTTTCCCCACCTCTGGAATGGTGCTGGGCTCTACCCCAGCTCCCTTTGGTGCTGGTGATTTTCCATGGCTGACTCTTTTCGTCGCCACCCCCCAATCTGTTCCGTGTGTTTTGGTGACATTTCCAGTGAGAATTTTTTAATCAAGCTCAACAAAAGTTTGCCTGTTCCATTTCAGCACTTCCCTTCCTCTCCCTGGTTTGGGATCTCCTGGAAGGATGACATCACTTTGTTTGCCAAGGCCTATTTTCCATGAGATGGAGTTAACTCTCGTTAATTTGGTTCCTGTTCTTTATAAATCCAGATCAGTTCTGACTCAGTTTTCCCTCATTTTGTCCAGAGCATCCCTGAAAAATTGGTTTCTAATTTTTCCTTGATATCTTCTCGTTTTGGAGGTACTTAGCCTCCTGAGGAAGCTGCCAGTGGCTGCTTAACCAATTCAGCTCAAAGCTTTTCCAATATCTTGGATCTTTGAGGAAGGAATTCTTCCCTGTGGGGAGGGGGAGGCCCTGGCACAGGTTTCCCAGAGAAGCTGTGGCTGCCCCATCCCTGGAAGTGTCCAAGGCTGGGTTAGAGCAACCTGGAATAGTAGGATGTGTAACTGGCACAAGGGATGGAACTGGATGATCCTTAAGGTCCCTTCCCACCCAACCCCTCCTGGGATTTGCTGGTGATTCTCCTCTTTATTGAGTGCCACCAGCCGGTTTTGGTTTGACACAGTTTGATCTCCAGTCACCCACTTTTTTGCTTTATCCTGTAATTGCTTTTCTGGAAATTGTTAAATAATTTTTCCAGTGTCTTCCCATTGATTGTGAGGGGAGTTAAATCTCTGATTTGCTTCAGAAGCTCTTCCAAGCTCTGTAGCTGTTTCCTTTTTGATCCCAAAGGCACTTTGAAACTTTTGGGAGCAAGTATAAGTGGATCATCTATATGCAAATTCCTTAATTTTTCCCCTCTGTATTTGTAGAAAATCTGCATCTTAAGTGATGCCTGTTTTCATCCCAGTTGGACTCGGTATCTCAGAGGTCTTTTCCAGCCTAAGTGACTCTGTGATTACGTTGGTGTTTCGTCGAGATGAGAACTCAGGAGCACAAACGTCACCCAGAAATCAATTATTGCAATCAGCCATTTCACAGTCGTGATTCAATTACTGAGATAGATTTAAATGTCTGCTCTTTTTCTCTGCTGTCAAGGCTCAGCAGAGTCCAGTGATTTCTGCAGCTTCACTGCTCGTGATGAGGCCCAAATCGGTGACTCGGTGGGAGAAACTGTCACCTGGGATTTCGGGAAGCCGATCTCCCGTAATTCCTTGTGGCATGAGGATTTTTGTGTCCCTTCTGCCTTCTCTGTGGTTTTTTTTCCCCCCTCTTTTTTTTAGGGATAGGCTGCAGCCATGGCTTCCCTTTCCTATCTGAACTGATTTTCCAGTCCAGTCACGTGCTCCCTTTTTTCCTGCTGCCGGTCAGGATTCCATTTGTTCCTGCTCGTTATCCCGACTCCACGGATAGAACAGAAGCTTCATTTTCTTTATGGACACTCTTACCTGACTTTGAACCTCGTTTCTCCTTCTAAGTGTCCTTCTCCTGTGTTTAGCTCATCCCTTTCCTGGATGCATCAGCAGTTTCATCTGGGAAGGTGTCTTATTATTGGGAAAGGTGCTGGCTCTGCAGTTCCCGGCCTCTCCCTTCCCTGCAATATCGTTCCGTCACTCAAATCCACGTATTCTCCCATCAGCCTTGTTCAGTTCCACGACCTTTCTTTGGGGCCTTCTCTTGCTTTTAGTGCCGGATTCCTGTTGTAGCTCTGGGATCAATGACCTGTGGATGCACCAGGAGGCTGTGGATAGAGTGTGGAGTGAGCAGTGTTGGCATTTTGAGGCAGCATTTCCTGACTATTCCCGAGCCTGGAAAAGCCACTGCCTTGCTTGGAAGCAGATTCCTGCCTGTTTGACAGGCAGCTCCTCTAGGTTTCTCTTGGCACCCTCAATCCAGTGGGAAGAAAAAGCCTGGCATGCCAGCATGCGAAGATTGCCAAGCCTTTCCTTAGACTTTCCTTTGGAGCTCTTTTTCAGGATCCCTGAAATCTTTCCTCCACTGCTTAGTTCCAGCTGACGCCGTCGCTGCTCCCGGTGTGCACAGTTCCTTTTGACCTGTGGGAAGAGGAAATCCATGGCAGCCAGGTATTCCTGGGAGGCAATCCATGCTGGTGCCCAAGGCACGTTTGCAGAGGCTGGAGAAAGCAGCAGGAGCCCATTTTGCTCCGTATTCCAAGGTCATCTTTCCCTGCCAGCACTAAGGACGTGCTCACGTGCACGCAGAGCTTTTCTGTGACTTCCACTCAGGTTTTCCTCTGGATGTCCTTGACTTTCTCCTGCTTTCCCAATACTCTTCCCTGCCTGTGGTCCATGTATTTTCTCCTTTTCCCCACACACAGCCTGAGGCTCTTTGTGCTCAGCCCTTGGGAGGCTTTTTCCATCACATCTTTTTAGACCGTTTGTGGCCGGCTTTAACCATTTCATCCAAATTCCACTGTCTTCCATGGAGAGTTTTTGCGGATGAATTCATCATCTGGGCCAGAATTGTGCTGAACTTCTTCATTCAGGGGAGATCTCTCAATTCTCCAGCCTTTTATGCTGTGAGTTGTATTTTGCCGGTGAGGAACCACATTCCCGTGATCCCATCGTGGCATTTACTTCTTTCCATGCCCACAGTTTCCCTCTAATTCCCAAACTGCATAAGCAGTGCCTTGGTTTCCCATTTGGAATATGGCAAATATTCCATAGATGAATGAAGCCTTGGAAGATGCCACAGTGGCGACGTCCCCCCTTGTTTGGAACAAAGGAGTGGGAATGTTGTCCCTCTGGTGGTGGTCACCTGGTTGGGTTCCTTCACGTTCCCTATGTGGAATTTCTCCTTTTGAAGCACCAAATTATTCCTGTCCCATGGAAATGTCTCTCTGTGACATCAGGACTGCAGAGTTTTCCTCATTGTGGTTCCCAGTCCAGGCCGGTGCCTTTGATCCGCCAAAGTCCTGATTTGGATCTTATAGACCCCGTTCCCTGGGATGTGCTGGCAGCCAGGATTAGCTGGGCTTTGCTTGCCAATCTTGTTTTTCAGTCTGAAAGGACCTCAGCAGAGGTCCCTCCTGGGGCAGGGAGGGCATTGATTTGGGAATATGTTTTTCTTGGTGTTATCAGGATTTTCCGGCTATGGAGATAAGCCCAGGGGCTTATGGCTCCTGGAGTTTGCTTCCTGCTGTGCCACCTGGAGAAAGTTGTGTCTTCAGTGCTTTTAGTTTTTACTTGGCCTGAAAAACCCTGTGATTGTTACCTTTTTATTATTATTTCATATTTCTTACTTTCTGTGGGTGTTTCTATTTATTAAAAGGTAGTGGGAAGAACACCGGGGAAAACAATCCAATTTTGGTTCCTGCACATCCTGAGATGCTGGAAGGGATCCAGAAATATGGGCTGGCCTGGGGGAGGAGAAAACAGGGCAGTGTTTCTTTCCCTGCCTCAAGGTAGACTCCAGGAGCTGATTCCTGTGGTACTTTTAGGGATGTTGCCATTGAGTAAAGGGGGAGCAGAAAAAAACCTGGATATTAAATTTATTTCAGATTTGTTCTCCCAAAGATGCTCTGATGGAGATCAGCACCCTCTGCAAATCTTTTTATATTGAAATAATGTAATGGGAGTATCCATTTTAAGGTTACTGGGGAGTATCCAGAGTCTATTCCTGGTTCCCAGAGCGGAAATCTGTTTGAATTGGAGCAGTTTTCTGGGAGTCATGTTTCCTGCCAGAGTGGGAACAGGAGGAATGAGCAGTAGCAGGAGAGGTTATAAAACCCTCAGGCATTTTACCTCCATTTCAAGGAGCTGGATACAGCAAGAAACCACAAAAATTGGGAGACTCTGCATAAAGGATTCAAGGGCACCACATCCTAAACCTTCCCAAAATACCTGAATCCATGGGGATGTAGTTCCAGAGTTCCCTTCTGTGTTTGTTTTATTGAGTAGAGAGGGGCTAAAAATCCACTGGTGCCACAAATAGCACTGGAGATTTTGTTCCTGGTTATAATTAACCCTGGTGGTTTCTTCCTGGTTTGGTTCATTTTGGATTTGTAGGGAACAGAAAAAAAAACAACCGACCCAATTAACACCAGGAAGTGAATTCAAAGAAACATCTCTTAAAAGTGGTTTTATAAAAGAACTGAGACAGCCAAACCTCAGTGACTAAAGGGGTGACTTGAGCTCAGCCTTATTAGAGCAGATCTATTTGCAAGTCCCAGTCAAGTGAATATCAACTTAATATTGAGTTAATAATGCCTAAATAAGTTGCCAGGTTTTTTTGTCTTCACTGGGAAATTAAATCCAGTTGACTGTGCTTAAATTACTGTTGTCAAATTAAGCAGCAGCACTGAGAAGTATCCGTGATAAAACCTCCAGGGATGCATCCAGGGAAGCTGTTCTTTCACTTGTATCTCAGCAAACTGGACTTCTGAGGCGTTTTAGGACCAAATGATATTGTCATTAGGAGAATTGGCAGCATGTTATCAAATAAAGATGATAATAATCACCTTATAAACAGGTTATATTTATATTATAACCAGGTTATATTATTATTACAAACAGGTTATCGAAACCAGGATGGGTTTTAGAGGGGTTGCAATGAACTAGCAGTGTATCCAACAGGATTTTGGGAGCCTGGAGTAGAGAAGGGAGACCTCAGAGCCCATTCCAGTGCCTAAAAAGGCTCCAAGAGAGCCGGAGAGGGCCTTTTGTCATGAGTGATGCTCCAAGGGTTGCTGTAAACACCAGGGTTGGTGCTGTAGCAAAAAAGGCAATTTTTTTTTGTTTTGGTTTTTTTTTTTTTTTGGATTGAAGGTTTCTGAGCAAGAAAATACTTAGAAGAGAACAGATTTCCTTTCTGTGTTTGGTGCCTGTGACTTTCCTGATTTCCATCTCGGCATCTTGAAATAGCTCCCAGATCAGTTGGAGGGGAAGGGAAGAGCCACAGAAATAGGCTGAGGACTAGAAAAAACACGCCTAAGTCTGGCTTCACACAGGGAGTGTAGGCAGGAGGGGAGTTTTAGGCGAGCTCTGATCCCTCTTGGCCTTTAAATTGATGGAATCCTGAACAGTGTTTTCTTCCCAGGGAGGAAGAACTGTGGGAAGTCACCTGTGGTTGTGACCCTGAGGTTGTGTGAGGAATCGAAATATTAATTTTTACTGACTGGGCCAACCTTCACCTTCAAATAATCACCTGGTTCTAGGAGAAAATTCCTGTGGAGGATGGCACTGTGGGAAGGGGTGTTTGGAATAGAACTCAAATTAACTAGAGCTGGAGACAGGCGTGGAATTGTATTGGAGGGGGATGGAATTGTATTGTTGGGAGTTAAGGGGGAAAGTCTTATTTAGGGAATAAATCTGTTCCCTTAGATTGGATCACAGAACCCCCTGAATACTTGCTGTGTGCACACCAGCTGTAAACTTCCTTCTTCCCCAAAGTGATCCCATCCCAACCTTTGGAAAAGAATTTAGGAAACTGTAAAAACCGGAGTTCGAAGGGTGGGTAAAACAAGAATCCTGTGAGGGCTCCTGAGCAGCAAGACAAAGGCTCTGAAATCCACAGGCTCCAGGTGATGTGTCGTATTCCTGGATGGTTCCAAGTGGTCCTTGAAGCCAGACTTCCCTGAGGGACAGGCAGACACGATTCCTAGAGCTTTCCACAAAAAATGCCACGTGCATTGATCAGTCTTTGTCTGCATTTCAAACTCGTTCCTGCCGGCTCTGCCACCACAAGTGCTGCTCTGGCTGGTTTGGAAGGGATCTAAGAACACCTCAGATGTATTGTCAGGAGAGTCAGGGCTAAATAAATCCTAGGAAAGATGAGATCCCAGCAAGTGCTCGGATAACACAAGCAGCATTAATGGCTTTTAACCTGTTTTCTGAACAGTGGGACGGGATTGATCAAAGAGAAAAATCCTCTCGGTGGCTTCTTTGTACCAAGGGCTGGAAATGAGCAGCTGAAGGAAGAAATTCAGAGCTTAGGGAAGAACCTTGTGAGGGGAAAAAAACTGGCGTGGGAGGTTATGAAAGTGCAGGTTGGCAACTCTGTCCTCTTTGTCAGTCTTTCCTGTCGGGATCTGCTGTGGAAGTCTTTGGACGGGATCCTGTAGCCTGGATAGGTACTTGGAATTTTATTTTAACGTTTTTTGATTTTTTTTTTATTTTTTTTTTTTAAATCAAAGACCTGTTTTGTGCTGTGAATAAGATTTGAGTTTCTGGAAAGCTGGTTTCCTTTGCTATCCAGGGAAAAAAGAGGTGGAAGGCTGATCTCCCAAGGGAGGTGACTGTGCTTGAGCATCTGGGAAGAAAGGCAAGTGCAGATTTCCATGTACCTCACTCTCTGCATATAATGTCTTCTGCAATTCCTGCTCCTCAAGTCAGGATTTAGGACTTTGCTTCCATACCTGATTCTTGTTCAGGGGAAGAAATTGAGAATTTCCCAACGTTTCAGGAAAAAATGAGGCTGGAAATGAGCAGGGGAGCTTAGGGACACAGGGATGCTTAGAGTTCCTGGAATATCCTGGATTGGAAGGGATCCATGAGGATCAGCAAGTCCAGCTCCTGAGAGTTACATTGGCTGTCAGAAAACTGTGGCTTGAACAATTCCAGTTGATCCAGGTTGCAATGTCACTGAAACCAAGCAGAGATGGGAGAGAAATGGATAGTAAATTCATCCATCACAGCTCCACTTTTTGGCTCCACAATTTTCCTTCCAGTCCTAAAGAATGATCCTGTGCATTTAATGCATTTAAAAACATATGTCCACTTGATTTTAGCTGCAGAAATGGGGGTCTAAAACTCCTGTCCTCGATGGAAATGTCATTTTTGCAGTGAAATTTTGCCATCCCACTTGCAGAACCGCATAAGGAAAAAATCCTGGGATGATATTCTGCCTTTTTTAGTGCCTTTTTTTTTTTTTTTTGAAAAGATGTCGCACTGATTAATCCAACAGTGCTGGGCTTTCATTTAGCTCAACCCGAACAGCAGAGCTGGGGATAAGAATAAATCCAAATGTGCTCCTTCAATACCAATACAGGAGATTGATTTTGTGCAAACATTGCAGGAAGAAACATGATTTAAACCCATTTGTTCCAACCCCGGAATAACAACGTGCAAATTGTGATCACTCTGCCCTCCAAGTGTCAGCTTTAATTTGAATCTTTCCTAAACCACTTGATTGTTGAATATTGCCAAGGAATTTAACCCCCTTGGAAGAAATCAGAGAGAATCCTGCTATTGAGTTAATTAGGTACAAATTTGAGTGGGGAGTTTTTTGGGTTTTTTTTAATAAAGATTAAATGATCTGTTCAACTCTTTTAGGCCTCGCTTGAGATACACACACACCTGTGTCTGGCTTGTAGAGGATTTTCCTCATTAATTAAGAGCCCTTTCCTTGTGTTATTACTTAATTGGCTATCACGGGGAAGCTGATGAGACAATGAAATGGTTTTAATTGCACACAAACTAAATGATACTTCACTGGTGGAGTGTTTTGTGCCATGACCCCGCTGGTTCTGCCCTGCCAGCGGTGCCAGGGCTAGCTCAGGAGGGAAAGGCAGCTGGAAAAAGGCACAAACACAGGCTGGGGGGGTGGAGGGATGGGGAGCAGCCCTGGGTGGAGGATTTGGGGGTGCTGGGGAATGAAAAGGTGGATGTGATCCAGCCCTGAAACCCCCCCGTGCCCTGGGCTGATCCAGCAGAGCAAGGGGGATTCTGCCCCTCTGCCCCTCAGCTGAGACCCCCCTGCAGAGCTGCCTCCAGCCCTGGGAACAACAGCACAAGGACGTGGAGCTGCTGGAGAGAGTCCAGAGGAGGCCCCGGAGATGCTGCCAGGGCTGGAGCCCCTCTGCTCTGGAGCCAGGCTGGGAGAGCTGGGGGGGTTCACCTGGAGAAGGGAAGGCTCCAGGGAGAGCTGAGAGCCCCTTGCAGGGCCTAAAGGGGCTCCAGGAGAGCTGTTGAGAGGACTGGGACAAGATGGAGGACGGGACAAGGGGAATGGCTTCACATGGATAAAGCACAGAGGTAGGATGGGAGTATTGGGAAGGGGAAGTCCTGGCTGGGAGGGTGGTGAGGGCCCTGCGCACAGGTTTTCAGAGAAGCTGTGGCTGCCCCTGGATCCCTGGAAGTGTCCAAGGCCAGGTTGGAGCAACCTGGGCTAGTGGAAGGTATCCCTGCCCATGGATGGTCTGTAAGGTCCCTTCCACCCCAAACCATCTTGTGATTCCAGAAATCACTCACTTTTCTATGGTTAACTCTCCCCGTTTTTCAGACTTATTTCCAAAATCTCCCATGTTTGGCAACATTCAGTTTTGAACCATCAGAAGGATCTTGGCTGTTGTTATAAATTTTATAGGGATTTATGTTTCCCTGCAGTTTCAGGCCTATAACTGCAAAGGTAAACTACCTAACTTCTAACAATTAAATGTAAGACTTGCTTTTTATGAGTGTGCTCAGGTGGCTGTGGACAACCTTGCGTGGGAGCAATACATTTATTCTTAAACTTTTGGGATTAGTCACTATTTCTGCTTCTTCAGACTCCTTCATTTTTTTTCTTTTGGGAGGGTGGAAATGAGAGTAAAAGGAAGAAAAAGCTCTTCCCTGTGTCATGTTTCCCTCTGCTCATCTTTCCCAAGCAGCAGGCAGACGTGTCAGCACCATGAATTATGGATGGAACTGCAGCCCATGGAGTGCTGAGTATCCACACTGGGATTAACCTGCTTCATTCATCCCTGCACAGCAGAATTGCCTGTGGGATTGGGAAAACCCCAAAACTTCACATTGTCAGTGTTCGTTCAGCCACAGGAATTAAATTCTTCCTTTCCCCCTCCCCCCATTTTTTCCCCTTAAACATCAGATTTCCCTGGAAGTCTTACAGGAATTTTCAGACCAACCCAAATTTTGATGTTTAGAAGCTCTGCTTGGGAAGTTAGTCCTGGATTATACTGGTTTAAAACTTGGCAAGAAGCTGGAGAGCTTTGGCTGCTCCATCCCTGGAAGTGCCCAAGGCCAGGTTGGACAGGGCTTGGAGCAACCTGGGCTATGGTCGATGGTTATTTCATTTACCTACTTTTGCACTGCTGATTTTAGATACATTTAAGTGAAATATCTCAGATTGCTCATTTAAATAATTTGCTTGTAAACCTATTTTTATTTCTTTGGGCTTCTGTTTTCCTAAAAGGAATTTCTCCTCACTGTTGGTCCAACGTTTCCAATGTCAGTCAGACACTGTTGTCCTTTCATTAAAATTCAAACTCCTTTATTTTGGCCATTCTCTGCACACTTAATTAAACAGTGGCATCTAATTAGTAATTTTAGAGTCTGTTTAATTTTTTATTATGCAGGAAACAGAGGATGCTGCATTTCAGTGGTGGTGTGTTGTAGGAACTAATGGCAAAGTCCCCTTGGAAACTGGAATTCCCGTTGATGCGGTGTGGGATGCACAAGTGTTTGTGTTCGTGGAACTGCTTTGCATTTGATGGATTCCTGGGCAAAACAACGGAGTGTGGGATGTCAGCAGCAGGATTTAATTGACAGGTGGTTTCATAGAATCATGGAATGGTTTGGGTTGGGAAGGACCTTAAAGATCATCCAGTTCCACCCCCTGCCATGGGCAGGGACACCTTCCACTAGCCCAGGTTGCTACAGCCTGGCCTTGGACACTTCCAGGGATGGGGCTTCTCTGGAAAACCTGTGCCAGGGCCTCCCAACCCTCCCAGCCAGGAATTCCTTCCCAATATCCCATCTCTCCCTGCCCTCTGGCAGTGGGAAACCATTCCCTGTGTCCTGTCCCTCCATCCCTTGTCCCCAGTCCCTCTCCAGCTCTCCTGGAGCCCCTTTAGGCCCTGGAAGGGGCTCTCAACTCTCTCTGGAGCCTTCCCTTCTCCAGGTGACCCCCCCCAGCTCTCCCAGCCTGTTTTGGTCACTGTAGACTAGATTATAGAAGGGTTTGTGTGGTCCTTTCCCTTTTCCTGCCCTGCCTCATCCTCACAGAAAGATCTTGGCTCCATCTCCATTCAGTGATCCAGCCCCTTTTGGCAACTCCACACTTGCTGCTTCATCCCTGGAATTTTGTTTAGCACATGCAGGTGGGAGAGCCTCTATGTGCTTCCCATGAGGAATACTGTCCTGAGACTGGTGGGACACATCCTGTAGGAAGCAGAACCCGGACTGGGCTGTTTGGACTCCTCAGGTCCTGTGGAATCAGTCTTTTCTCCCTCATATTTCTGTGCTTTCAGAGTGTTTTATGGAACTAAATGTTTGAAATGCAGATCCATCCCCCTGGCAGTTCCCAGCCTGGATTTGTCCCAGCTGATGGCTCCTTTCCTCCATGGAGAGGCTTCAAAAGCTGCCCTGGGAGCACTTGACATTCATGGTTGTTCCAGGAGGGTCATTAATGCAGTTCTTTGGGAATTCAAGGGGCCAATTCTCTCCTTTGGAGCTGGGTAGGAATTGTAATGACTCCAGCTTTTGTGGTGTGTGTGCACATCCAAACCAGGGTTGGAGTAACAGGTGTGGTGGCAATTAAGATCAGAAAAAAACGTTAGATCATCGTGCTAATTAGGAGTGAATGAGGTGGGAATTGTGAGCAGAGAACTGAGTGCACACTGGGATTCCTTAGGGATGGAAATGGTGGGAGAGAAGAAGGTGGGAATTGCTGGTGCTCACTTGGGCATAGTTCCTGCAGCAGAGGGAGAGAGGGAACGGGATTCCCACTTTCCTGGACTTAATCTGCTCCTTGGGCTGATCCTGAGCATGCTGGGCACGTTTCCCTGGGGTGCCTGAGATGGTGCTCCAGGAGAGCTGGAGAGGGACTGGGGACAAGGGATGGAGGGACAGGACACAGGGAATGGTTTCCCACTGCCAGAGGGCAGAGTTATGTGGGATATTGGAAAGGAATTCCTGTCTGGGAGGGTGGGGAGGCCCTGGCACAGGTTGCCCAGAGAAGCTGTGGCTGCCCCCGGATCCCTGGGAGTGTCCAAGGCCAGGCTGGAGCAACCTGGGCTAGTGGAAGGTGTCCCTGCCTATGGCAGAGAGTGGAACAATCTTTAGGGTCCCTTCCCAGCCAGACCATCCTGTGATTCCTCCTAATGTGAGCCTGTGGTGTTCCTCAAGGAATGGCTGTTTTTGGACAAGACTAACCCAACTACCAGCCTCGTTTTCCTTGTTTCTGGCTGCCAGCTGGATGTGGGATCATGGATTGCTCTCCTTTGAGCACAGTGGTCAAGATTGTTTGAATTCCATTCAGAATGGAACTGTGTGTGTGTTTGGTTGCAATTATTGCCTTAATATGTGGCTGCGAGACTTTTATAGACTGCTCAGAGCCTCCAGAAAAACAAAGTGATGTAAAATGGACTGACAGGTTCCAAGAGCAGGAGGGACTGACATAATCCTCTGTTTGGATGAGAAACCATCCCAAAGCTTGGAATGGAGCATTGTTTTGGTCTTTTGGAAACACTTAATAGCCAAGTAAAGACAGCAATTCACACCAAGGCAAATTTGATGCCCAAAGAGAGGAAGGAGGATGAAGAGGAGAGAGGAGAATGGTGAAAACACAGACCTTTCTCCATCCTGGGCAGGGAACAGTCCAAGACTCATTAAATCTCGATGGATCCTTCAGATATGAGCTTGGAAAGCTCTTTGTTGGCTCAGCCTTTTATCTGCCCAGACCCTTCTGTTTTATCTCCTGAACTTCCAGGGCTGCAAAACGCCTTTCAGACCAATTTAACATGGAATAAAAGCAAAAAGCCTGGTTTGATTCCACACCAGGTCGGTCAGGCAAGAGTTAGAAAAGTCTAATTAGACTTGTAATTGGAATGTGTGTGAGACAATTAGTTTTTGTAAGTGTGTGTAATTTAATCCAAAGGAAAGGGTCAGGAGGAACTCGCTGGGAAAGAGGTTAAGGAATAACATGTGGCATTCTTGGGCCTGCTGCTGCTCGTGTCTGACACATCCTTTCAGGGACCCCCAAAAATCCAACCTCCAGGAACCTGGAGGTGAGGCAGGGCTTGTGCTCTGACTTTATCTCCCAGTTTTCATTCCAAGGACAATAGTAAATCCATGGGGGATTCTGCAGCAGCAGCGATTTAGGGAATCCCCAATAAAAACCTAAAATCCAATGCCTGTCTGTGAGTAACTCCCACTCTGGGAGTAACTCCCACTCTCTAGGAGCCCATTCAGCTTTTAGGGAAACTCCTGGGAAATGGGAATATTTTAGCTGAGCTGTTGAATCCCATTTTATCCCAAACACACACTGCGTGTCCTTTAAGGATTCAGGATCTTATCCCTGTGTTTACAGAGCAGCAGCCGGGATATTTTCCTTTCTGCAGTCCTTTCTTCAGGAAAGGGGCAGCCCCTCAGCCTCCAAGGTCAGCCCAGGAAAAGGAGCTGCTTCCCAGACATGTGGTACTCATTTGCTTGGAATTTTTGACGCCGCTTATTCCAAGGCGGCGCGGCCACGTTTTCCCAGACTCTTGTTTTTGGGGCGGGATTGGACGGGAAGAGAGAGATGCTAAAAGCTCTGGCTGGAATCTTGAGTGGGGCGTGTAGGGAACGTGTTCCCAGCTTTTAACAGATCCTGCATAATTATGGGGTTGTTGGAGTCCAAAGGAATGGATTGGTGGTGCTCGTGACTGTAATTCCGTGTTATTTATGGATCACGGTCTGTGATCCAGGTTTTGTCAGCACAGATGTTGGGGCAGGGGGTGTATTCCATGGAAAAAGGAGCCTTGGAGCACGGTGTGAGATCAGGCAGAACAGGTTGGGATTTCCTGCTTATGGCTGTAAAACCGGGAGCAGTGGAGGGGTTAACAGCCAGAGTCCAAAAGTAGCAGGATAATAAATCCCAGGAATTCAAAGGAAACCTCAGCTCCTGGAGTCTGGGCAGCAGAGGGATGGAGCTTCTGACTCCAGTGTTATTTGTGACCTACTTGGAACTGAAATGCTGCTGTTTGGTCAATACTCAACGGCTGGTTTTTAAAATGATCCCACATCCAGGTTAAATATAATCCTCTGAGAGATAAACATTCTCCACAGGAAATTCCATCACTCCTCATTGCCTTCATTTTTACTTTTTACTTTAATAGTTCCGTCTTTTTCCACGGCAAACCCCCTTCTCCCCCCCAAGCCCCCACCACCTTTTCCATCACATATCCAATATTTTATGGAGCAATCACAAAGGGCAGTAAATTGAGTCAAACATCCTCTCCTTGGCAGCATTTCCCTCATGACCAAATCCAATATGAACAAAGAGGACAAGGGCAAATAACTTCACTTATTCAGGTCATTTTTCAGCAGAATCATAAAAAATTAGATAGAAAAAGGCCCTATTAGATTATCTCTCCTCTCTTCCATCTTGCCACTCCTGGGTTCTTCTCCGCAGTAAATTTTCCTTGTCCAAATGGAAGTAAGAGAATTTTCCTGCCGATTATTGTTTTTCTTGAGTGGAATAGGATGGTTGGGGTTTAGAAAATATTTTTCTTATGCTTCTACAAGGTTCATTTTTAATTTCTGTGTTTTTTATGTTGCTCTTTTTGGGCACCAGGATCTTACAGTTTTTAATTCCACCCCGTTATTCCAGTTGATCCAGTGTTGGAATAACCCCCAGGCCATGTGTAACAATTTCACCCTATTGTGTTCCTGCCAGGATTAATGTCCCAACAGCACCAGATTGTCCTTCCTGGACTGTGGGAAATGTTTATAATGCTCTTCAGATTAAAATAATTGAAAATCCTCTTAAAAAGATGGAGTTTTTCTCCCCCAAGAGCTGCCAGGGAGGTAAATATAAGATAATTTAACCCCCCCCCCCAAAATCCTACATTAATATGGGTTTGAAGGAGTTAATGTTTAAGGAGTGGATCTGTTTATCTGCAGCTGAAAGGTCACTGAGTAAATTCTTCAATGATCCCAGTGTTGGGGAGGTGCTGCTGAAATGACAGATCTTGTCCTGCTTCCAAACAAAAAAAATCCGGGTTGGGACTCTGGAGCAAATGGGGATGTGCCTCGTGTCTCTGGGAAACAGGGAATCAGGGAATCAAGGAATCGTGTCAGGGAATCACAGAATGGTGAGAGAAGGAAGGGACCTTAAAGATCATCCCTCCCTGTGGCCAAAAAGAGACCAAAACTCGAATATCCCAACCCCCAAACACCAAAACTTGGAGCAAACCCCTATTTTTGGCCCAAATTTGGCTGCAGCTGAGCTGTGCTCTCCCAACCTGCGAGGAAGCAGCCAGATGTTCCTGCTGGATGAGCCTCATTTCTTTGGGAAACCAGGCTAAAAATGGACCCAGCCAGCAGCAGCAGCAGCTACGTTGAGACCCAATATTCCAAACAACTCCTTCCTTTGCAGTTCTTTTAGGATTTTTTCCCCCCTCCTGGAACTCTCTTTGGCAGGATAATGAAACAGCTGCCACAAAGAGCAGCAGTGGAGTTAAAAGATGAAGAGCTGCTGGTGGCAGCACAGCTGGACACATTCCAGGTCACTGCAGCCTGGCAGGCTCTCCAAGAGGACAATCCAGGATGTTGGATGTTTCCCCCACCTCTGCTCTCCTCTGGAGCCAATCACTTCACGTCACCAGCTCTGCAATCCAGTTTTTAGATGGTTTGCCAATCAGATTATGATGTTGGAGCTAAGGAAGGGAAAGAAACAAACCGTGGAGAAAGACTTTCCATGGGGAAAACATTCCACTTGGGATTTCGCTTGTCTTCCTGTGCCAAACTGGCAGGAGAACTGTATAATTACAGTGCTTTTGCAAACAAAATCAATGTACAGCAAGTCTGGGCATGGCCACCCTTCCATACCTGGATTTTATGGAGAATGGAGTGAAATGTACCATTCCATGGTTAAACCACTCTCCCCAAAAAAGGAGGATTTTTAAATAAAATCCCTTTGTGTTCCATGGATTGTAGTCCCTTCTTCCATTTTAAAAGACAGGCTAAAACTCCACAACACAGGAAAACAGGGACAGTATCCCTCAGATCTCTGTTCCCACCCAGGGATCAGGATGCTCAGAGTGGCATCACCATGTCACATGTGGACAGAGAGACAGAGGAAGGGCTATGATGGATATTATATATATATTATATATATATATTTTATATATATATATATGTATATAAAGCATCAAACTTTGTTTTCTTCCAGGAGCCCCTATTTTTTTAGACTAAAATATAACCAAACAAATTGGATCATAAAAATCAATTCTCAAAAACCAGCCCCTCTGTTACATATTAAAGGTTTATTCCCCTTTGTTGTGCACCATTAAGGATGCACAACCAGCTTCCAGGAATGCTCTGCTGCTGTCCCAAATGTTCATCCTGTGGATCCTAATCTCCCGTTGTTTTCCCTGTCACATTCAATACATCTCCCGTTCATAAATTATGGACTTGCCTGATTTCCTTAATGTTGCCCAAGAGTCCCCGGGAATTCAGGCTGGGCAGCCTCAAACCCAGGATGCTGAGACACTTTTAGGATGAGAACAGACTAAGGCAGCTCATTCCCCCCACACTGAGCCAGTCATGTTCCTTTTCCTTATTTTCCTGCCAAAATTCCACCCCTAGGAATTCACCACAGAGGTGCTGAAGAGATCAAGACCCACGTGTGTGGTCCCTGGACCTGCTGGAAT
Source organism: Manacus vitellinus (assembly GCF_001715985.3). Lineage (NCBI taxonomy): Eukaryota > Metazoa > Chordata > Aves > Passeriformes > Pipridae > Manacus > Manacus vitellinus. The sequence continues at coordinate 7,636,781 of NW_021940498.1, read as the reverse complement.
AGGATCCATAGGATCCCTCACGGTGTACGTGAGGGGAACAACAGCACAGGGATGTGGAGCTGCTGGAGGGTGTCCAGAGGAGGCCCCGGAGATGCTGCCAGGGCTGGAGCCCCTCTGCTCTGGAGCCAGGCTGGGAGAGCTGGGGGGGT
>NW_021940498.1:7603596-7635062 GCF_001715985.3 Manacus vitellinus | reverse complement strand
ACATATATGAAGATGAAGATTTAAAATATAATAAATATATAAATATATAAATATATAAAATAAATATATCAAATATATTAAATACATGAAGATAAAGATATAAAATATATAAAATATATAAAAATAACTGTATAAAATATATAAATACAAGGATTTGTTCCTGGATGAGGACTCTGGGAGTGCTTTGCAGAGGCTGCTGTGCAGGATATACTTAATTTAGCAACTGTCATCCCAGTTTGTACGACCTGTGGTGACAGAACCTGGCCTGGGAAATGTCTGAAAATCCAGATTCATGGAATATTTAGCGGCCCATTCCCTGCTAATGGGCTCCAGAGCTGCGCCAGCACCGCAGGATCCGGAACAAAAGGCTCTGTGTCCCACTGCCAAGTTTCCTCAGGCTGCCCTGAGTTCGTTCAAATTTTTCCCTCAGGTTTTATCAAAAGCAAAATCTGAGTCCAGCAAGGCAGGGCTTGGGTGGTTAAAACCAGCCAAAAGCCGGTTTTATTCCCCTTGCTCCGAGGAAACCTGGGATCTGTCACGTGTGGCACGCTCGGAAACGAGGTGGGTTTGTGTTCCTTTTTTTTCAGCAGGAGATAAATTGATGTGAGAAAAACTCCCCAGTATTGATTTTCCTTTTCCTGTGGCTTTGGAGAGGTTGTTGATGCAGCAGGAACACAAGGGCTCTCCTGTGTGGGCACAGTAATCGTAATAAATTGGCTTTTTGAAACCCAGTTTTTAGGCTGTGGTTTCAGTGACTTGATTTGTGGAGTGGATGAGAGCTCCTGGCACGGAATTACTCATTTCTGGGCTGTGGAAGAGGCAGGAGGAGAAATTTTCCTGTGTTATCTGGAGCACTAAACATCAGACAAGATTGTTCTCTCTGTCTCCTTCCTTCCTGGAGCTGAGCCAAGAGGTTTTTTGGAGATGTGAGTGTTAAAAATTACACTTTCTGGAGCTCATTCTTGTACATCCCGACAGGGATCGTGACAAGGACAATGATTTATCCTCAGGAGAGCAACAATTCCTTTCTCCCAGTGTCACCAAGGTGTGAGCAGGTCATTCACTGAGGATGCCAAGGATGAGATGTTTGGCCATGGCTGGATAATCCTGTTGGATGTCCATGGGAAGCACTGCTGATCCTGATGAAGGGGTGAGCAGGAATCACTGGTGTTCCGGGACACTTCTCTCTTTGTTCACCCTGTTCTGGGTTGCAGGCAAGTTTTGGGGGCATTTTTCCCCCCCATTGTCCAATTTCTTATGGCCTACTCTGCATATTCTGGGAGTCTCCATGTTAATCTGGGATTTGTTGGGATTTGTAGGTGGCCAGGGTGGCCCAGGGACCGTGTTGTGAACGGAGACAGACGCTGGTGATGTTGCTCTGTGGTGATTTGTCCCAAATAACTCAATGCCAGTCACTCAGTGATCCTTCTTTCTCATCGTTCCTGACAGGATTTTCCTGATTTTCCCTGGATTTCTGCTGTTGTCCTGACACACCACTTGCTTTTAACCACTTTCCTGGTTTTTGATCTTGTGCCCTTCCCATGGTGGTCCTACAAAACCACTGCTCTTCTCTCAGAACCCTTTATGTGGAGGAACACCAAGTCTGTTTGTGTTTTGAGCTATACAGTGAAATTTAGGACTTGGAATTCTTGCAAGTCCTTTTTTTTTCTCTTCATCAAAAGCACCAATCCTTTTTTTCCCCTCTTTATGGACAATTTGGAGTGTGAATGGCCTCCCCAGGAGGGGCCATCTGTGTGCTTGGCTGGTTATTGCAGGAGGCTTTTAGCAGGTCAAGGAAGAGCACACGGAGGTGGGGCTTGGATACAATTTTCTTTACCTTTGTTTTATCACTTCTTCCCCAAATTTTTCCACTGCCATGCCTCAGATCTGAGCTGTGCCAGCAGAATTGAATTTGCATTTGTGCAGAGGGGCTTGGTTGCAGACACCACTCATGGTGTTCCCCGATTGCTCCTGGTAGGGAGATGTCCAACTTTGAGGGTGATGGGAGCACAGAGGGTGTCACTTCCTTAGATTTAGGAAATTCCAGGACATTCTACAGCCTTGGGAGGGGTGGATTTTGGGGTGGAAAACTGCTTGTAAAGGTCAGTGGTTTGATGTGAGCAGAGAGCTGGTTGTTGTAGGATATAATAATAGAATCATGGAATATCCTGAGTTAGGACCCACAAGGATCCTGGAGTCCAAATCCTGGCCCTGCACAGGGCACTCCAAGAGTCCCACCCCAGAAATGTTCTGGTGAGGCCAATTAAACATCTTTCTCAACAGCTTGGAAGGTGGGGTAGGATGCACCTTGTAAAACTCTGTGGATAAACTGGGAGTAAAACTTGTGGCAGGGGAGCAAAACCAACCCCAAACCCTGAGCTGTTCCCTGAGGAAACATGGGAATCCCCAACAGAAAGATTCAGGTTGGAAAGCACATCTGCCAGGAGTAACTCCAGGATTATTCTTGCTTTGCCTCCAGGAATTCTGTGAGGGAAGTCCTACCTCATTTTCTTATAAAGATAAAAAACCCCAAACCCCCCCCAACACCCACCAAGACACATACATTGTGTGTCTTTGTTATTTGTGGAATAATTTCTGGAGCTGGAAATCCTCTTGCAGTGCATCCATCTCTTCTCAAGAGGTGGGCACCAGGGTATCCCAAGTTTATTGGGCACACAAGCCTTGGGTTCAACTGGAAAATCATAGAAATTCCTATAAGTGATGCCAAAGGGAGTTAATTGTCCCTGCAGGGTGTCAAAAGCTGCAGAACATCCAATAACAACTGAAATTGGAAATACCCACCTCGAGGAACTGTGCTCCTCCATTGCTTCCATCTGCAGGGAATTCAGGAATTTAACTTGGCTGCTTCCGTGGGAAGCTCCTGAATATTCTGGAGAGATTAGACTTGGTCTGTGGAATGAGGATTATTTCTTGTCTCTAAAAGGGGGACACTTGTGGTCAGTACTGGGAAGATGAATTTTTAGGAATTGTTTGGAGGAAAGTCCGGGGTGTTTTTCGTGCAAGGAAAAGTTGTTCTCCAAGTAGGAGTCAGCAGTGGAAGTGAAACAGAGGAGCTTGTGGAATGTGGAGGTCTGGGGTGGGATAACATTAGGGGGAGTGTTGGCAGAGCTCTGGGACAACCTGGAGGAGTTTGGAATGAGCACATGGGTTTATTAGAGGCAGTGGGAAACTTCAGGAGGACCAGGAGACACCAGAAACTTGGGAAATGAGGAAATCCCCACTCTGGATTTCCTGGATAATTAATAATGGCCCATTTCTGCTCAGTGACCTGAGCTGATCGGGAGGAACAAAACCTGTGGATAAGGATTAGCTTTAGGAATGGCCTGTGCTGGGACTGGGGGGGGGTGGAACAGGAAATCATTAAAATCCTTTGCAGAAGATGGAAAAAAGCTTGTTAATTTTCTCTAATATTATCAGGAATTTTGATAATCCACGGGCAGTGCTCAGGGAGGGGAAGGGGTTGAGTGTGTGAGGCTTCTTTAAAATTTGGTTGATATCACTCTGAATTTTGGGGAGTTTTTCACTGGAATTGCTCCTGTGATATTCATGTGGCAAAGAGAGTCCAGGGAATAAAACTGGAAATTGCCAAGGACTCCAAAAGGAAGGAGGGGTTGGGAATTTTTCGAACAAGTGCTTAATGCACCCCAGTGAAAGAAATGTTAACTCGTTTTTAATTGCTTCAAAGTGGCTTTGTAATTGAAAGTTAATTAAAGACCTTGAAAAATTATGGGGAATTTTGGGAACACCTTTGTGGAAAAGCAGCTGCCCACCTTAAATGATTTTTATTGCTGCTTAATCCATATGAATTACTCAATTAATTAGTTAATTGTGGATCAGCACAGGAATTTTCTGTGGACCTTGTAGCCAAACTGGGAGCGTTGGAGGGAATGGGCAGATTCCAGGGATATAATGGTGGGAGATGAGGTGGGAGTGGTGCAGTGGTGGGTGGAAAACCTTGGCCTTATAAAAACAATTCATTTTTAATTAGAACTGAATAGCAAAATAAACCAGATCTCACCCTGAGTCTCTCTTAGAGTTCAGATTAGAGCGGGTGATTTAAATATCTGGAATTATCGGGAATTATCCACCCATCCTGCTGCTGTGTCCTGGATCCTCTCCGGCCCCAAGATACAGTGGCAGAGAGCTGAGCTGTTGTTATTTCAGTCCCAGTTGTTCTTTTCCCACTCTTTGGCTCCAAACCCAACCCCTCCAGTTTTCCAGGGGATTAGACTTGGGTTTCTTTTTAATCAGGAAGTGAAAACGTGGATGGGATTTGCCACTTTTCCTAATCCTGCTCTGTCCTCCTGCCCTTCTGCCCGCACCCTGCGAGCGGGAAAGTTATTTTAGGCATATGGGAGGACTGATGGGAAAGGGAGGTGTGGTCGGGCTGATATCCAGCAGCTGAATCCTGACACGTGTCCGGGATGTTCCTGGAGGAAGGATGATGCCAAACTTCGCCAGTTTAAGGAATTCCACACTCTTTTTTTTCATCTGGAGTTCCCACTTATGTCCTGTGGGACATTTAATCCTCTGGAGCTTAAAAAACCCTTTGATTTTAGGAACTTTGGGATGTTGAGTCACTGTGTGTTGTGACACTGAGTTTCCCTGGATGCATGTTTTCCTAGGATGGATGTTCTCCTGGATGGATGTTTTCCTGAAATGGTTGATTTCCTGGATGCATGTTCTCCTGATTGCGTGTTTTCTGGGATGCATGTTCTTCTGGACACATGTTCTCCTGGATGATGTTCTTCTGGATGCATGTTCTCCTGGATGCATGTTCTCCTGGATGCACGTTCTCCTGGGATGCATGTTTTCCTGGGATGCATGTTCTCCTGGGATGCATGTTCTTCTGGATGAAGTTTTCCTGGATGGATGTTCTCCTGGGATGCATGTTTTTCTGGATGATGTTTTCCAGGATACATGTTCTCCTGGATGCATGTTCTCCTGGATGGATGTTCTCCTGGGATGGTGTTTTCCTGGATGCATGTTCTCCTGGAATGCATATTCTCCTGGATGCATGTTCTCCTGGGATGCATGTTCTCCTGGGATGCATGTTCTCCTGGATGCATGTTCTCCTGGATGCACTTTCTCCTGGGATGCATGTTTTCCTGGGATGCATGTTCTCCTGGGATGCATGTTCTTCTGGATGAAGTTTTCCTGGATGCATGTTCTCCTGGGATGCATGTTTTTCTGGATGATGTTTTCCAGGATACATGTTCTCCTGGATGCATGTTCTCCTGGATGCATGTTCTCCTGGGATGGTGTTTTCCTGGATGCATGTTCTCCTAGATGCATGCTCTCCTGAATGGATATTTTCCTGGGATGGATTTTTTCCTGGGATGGATGTTCTCCTGGATGGATGTTCTCCTGTGATGGGTGTTTTTCTGGAATGCATGTTCTCCTGGATGGATATGTTCCTGGGATGGGTGTGTGTGAAGGTGCTGGTGGAACATGTGGCCCTTTTCACCCTCTTCCTTAAAAACTCCTCCCTCTCCAGACTGGCCAAAGCCATTGCTGGTGATTCCCAACTGCTCCCACCCCTTGGCCAGGAAAAGTGCTGGGAATGGGTCTTTGGCAGGAGGAAGTTCAGGAGATGGAGCAGCCCTGGGAGTGTTGCTGTGCTGAGCATCCCGTTATTTGGGGATCCAGGGCTGAATTCCTGCCTGAATTCCCGACTGATTCTCTTGGCTACTCCTTGTCCTTCCTTCCCTCAGTGTGAAACCTTTTCCTGGGATCTGCCCTCCTGCTGTGCTCCCTGTTCCCATTGCTGGGCTCTCTGAGGACCATCTGGTGAACCAGATCAGGGAGTAGCAAACCAGGTTATTTTTATCCCGGATCACTTCCCTAATCCCATTCCCTGCACAGCTCCAGCACAGCCTTGGTGACACAAAGGCACTTTTTAAGGAAAGATTGGAAAACTCTTCCAACCAGGAATGACCCTGCACTTTCCTTTCTTTCCATGCCTTTATTCCCTGCCAGGTATTTACACTCTTGATGAACGTTGTTGTGCCAGCAGAACTTCCCACTGTTGTGCCATCCCCCTAAATTTTCCAAGTTAATTCCTCCTCACAAATTTATTTTTCTCATTCTTTAGTGGATGTCTTTGCACTTCCAGACATCTTCACACTCCCATTTCTTTGGTTTAGTCCTAATTTAAAGGATTTTTCCCAATTCCTGGCCCTCAGCACTAAAGGCTGTGTGAGTCCTGTCCTGCTGCTGAATCCTGGAAACCCTCCAGGAATTCAGCACTGCTGGACACAAACCTTTGGTATTTGATGAGCAAGAGCTCGCTGACTTCCTTGGCCACCCAAAATATGGATTTGAAGCAAATTTAGGAATCAAACCCGCTCTGGGAAACAAAACAATAATGGCAGAGGGATTGGAGGTGGGAAAGCAGCAAAAGGAATGGTTGATCCCGTGGGCAGGATGTGCTTTCCCCAAATCCAGGGCCGGAGGAAGATCTGGGGGAGGTTGAATTTATTTTCTGCTCCGTTCTTACCACAAAAGGAGGGATTTGTTGCGTTTTCTGAAGCTGTTGGAAGCGAAGCCACAGCCCACGTCTTCTTGCTGCGGGAGCGGGTGTATTCCTGGAAGGAATTAAAACTGGAGCTGTTATATTTGGTACCTCCTGGAGCACTGAGGCTCCTTTGGGTACAGAATGTGCTCAGAGACTCGTTTGCCACCGAGGAGCTTGATGGGATGAGATGTGTCAAGTCCTCATTTCTGCTGGAATTCACTCTCTCTCTCCTGAAGAGATTTTAGGGTTGTTGTGCCTTGGAATTTTGAAGAGCTCAGAAGCCTGAAACCAGGATTGAATTCCAAGCAATGAATGTTCTTATTAGAATGTAGGAAAACAGGTGGAAACATTCCTGCCCCCTTTCCCTGGGGGGCAACAACAGTGTTGGGATTGTCTGGACCTTGGAACATCACCTCACTTGCCACAGAGGAGCTTGGTGGGATGAGATTTGCCGAGTCCTGGTTTCTGCTGGAATTCCCTTGTGTTTTCCTCTCTTTCCTGACGAGATTTCAGGGTTGTACCTTTGAATTCTGAAGGGCCAAAAAGCCTGAAACCAGGATTGAATTCCAAGCAATGAATATTGTTATTAGAATGTAGGAATATGCACCTGTGGAAGCAACAGGTGGAAATATTCCTGACCCTTTTCCCTGAGTGGTAACAACAGTGTTGGGATTGTCTGGGGATTGGAACATCACTAGGGTGGGTTTGGACTTCTGTCCAAGGATTCTATTTGAGTTCATTGGTTTCATTTCAAAGGTCTTGTGGTGGAATTCTGAAGGGAAAAGTGGGATGGATCAGCACTCCCAAAGAAAGTCTCACTTGTTAGACTGGATCCAGCATTTTCTGCATCCTGGTTTCTCCCCCAGGGTGTGGTTTTTTTTGAGTGAATGTGAACTAATTTGGGATCAGTGGGTTGAAACCAGGAAAAAAATATTTCATGGGAACCTTTTGGGCCTGGGTTGATTAAAATAAACAGTTATTCCGGGGAGCTGGTCCTGGTTTGGGAACAGGAGCTTTGCTGCTCCTCTCTGTTACCTAAAACATGTGGAGTGGCTTGGGAAGGGAATGCCCTCCCCCTCCTGCACCCTGTGCTTCCCAGAGCCCAGTCACTCCCAATATGGTTATGAGCACTCCCAGTCTATCCCAGTTGCCCTCAGCATGCTCAGTCCCAGTTGCTTCCAGCATGATCCCAGCTTCTCTCACTTGCTCCCAGTAGCCCAAAGCGTGGTCCCAGTTGCCCCAGTTGTGATCCCAGTCCCCCCAGCATGGTTCCAGTATCTTCCAGTTGATCCCAGTTGCTCCCAATGTGTCCCCAGTTGGCTCCCAGTATAGGCCCAGTAGCTCCCAGTGAGGTTCTGTTCACACCCACTGTAATCCCAGTCGCTCCCAGTATGATCCCAGTGTGATCCTAGCCACTCCCACTATGATCCCTGTTACTCCCAGTTGTTTCCAGCATGAGCCCAGTTTTTTAGAGGCATTTCATTTCCAGTTCCAGAGCTTTTGTTCCAGCTGGGAAGGTGGGGTGGGGTGGGGTTGGGAGTAACATGTAAAACTGGGGCTAAAAGCTGCGTATTCCCAAATCCTCACAAACAGCTGGTTAACAGGGATTTGCATGGAAGCTTAAACTGGGAAGACCTTGGACTTATTTCCAGCTCTGGCATCCCTTCCCACTCCTCCCTTTCTCCCAACCTGTCTCCCATGTCCCCATTCCTTGTGCTCCAGGGAAGCCACCTTCCCCCTGTGCTGGAAGGAGCCGTGTTTTGTGTCCCACAGGTTTTCCCACGGAGCCCTCACGGCTCTTTCTCTTTCTCTCTGTCCTGTTGCTGCTCCAGAGCTCTGGAATGCTGTGAAGACTCACTGCCCAGGCACATTCCCCTCCGGATTATCTCCATCCGAAGGAAGCTCATCTCCCAGAGGTACCAATCCATCTTTGATGTGTCCCCTTCCGTCGGGTTTAGATTCTCCTCCCAACCCCATTTCCCCATCTCCCTCCAGGCAGGAAAGCTTTGGATTCCGTGGATTATAAAGTGTTGCTGTTTGAGCTGGTTTGGGCCCTTCTTTCTGTGAAAGGAGTTCGGTGGAATTGGAAAATAAGGAATTTCCGGCTCGTGAAACGCAGGAGTTGAAGCTGCACCAACACTCTGGGCCTTAATTTTATTGTGGTGATTTGTAAAGTGAATAAACTCTGCATTTTGGGATTTAGTGCTCAGATTATGAGCCCTGAGCAGGTCAAACCTCTGAACATGTTTTTTATATAAAAATATAGATAAGAATTAAGTACCTTATCTACAGGAGCTGTGAAATAGTCAGGAAATCCCTTTGGAAAACATCCCTGTGTGCCTGCCCTTCAGTTTTCCCTTAGGGATTCACTTCCCTCTGGCTATGGAAGACACTGGGATGGCTGAAGTGATCTGATCCAGCTGTTCTTGTGCAGGAATATGGAAAACCAAGGGTTGACTGTGGGGTTTTTCCCCCTTTTCTGTGTTTGGCTGCTCAGTAACATGAACTTTAAATGTCAGCAGCTCCTGGATCCGCTGGGCTGTGTCGGGATCAAACATTTGGACATGCCGTGACCCTTATCCTGAGGGCATTTCATCATTTTTCAGCCCTGCTTTGGGAAAAACCTGCCCTAAATCCACGGCTGCTCTTTGGACGCTGTTCCTTCCTCTCCCACCCCATCTCAGCCCAGACAGGACAGAAAGTGCCAAGGATTTCAGGGAAGCTTTTTGTCCTTGCCTGTGCCAGCCTTGAAGCAGCAGCAAAGATCCCCTGCCCATCTCCCTCTTTCCCCTTTTTCTCCTTTTCATGCTAGAAAAAAGGATAAAGATTAAAAAAAAAGGGACTTTGATGCTGCTCCTGACCCTTTTCCTGCCTGGTTTCCCCCAAATCTCCAAGCTGAGGCAGCAATAGGAGACCCCGTTGTGCTGCTTTTTTGGGATGTGAGAACCAGAAATCCAGGGCTGTGGAAGGGGAGAGGCAAAGTCTCTCCAATCCCGTGGGTGGGATTGATGGGAGGTGAGGTGGGAGAAGGCCCAGGAAGTGGGACTGGGATTGGAACTGGTAGGAGATCTCTGGGACAGGACGTTTTTCCAAGTGAGAACATGGGAAGTGGTGGCTTTGCAGGAGAAAGCTCCTGGTCCGGGGGCTCCTGGTCCAGTTCAGCTCCAGATTAAGGAATTTAGGTTTAAGATTTGGTTGTCTGAGCTCCCAGTTTGGTCCCTGGAGACCTCAAGAGTGGAATTGTTGGAGCCTGGGGGACCTGGCTGACCAGCTCCTGGTTGGCATCTCCAGAGAGATCGGGATTGCTCTCTAGGCTGTGATTGTCCTGCTTGGAATCTCCACCAACCACTTCAGATATTTAATTTTTCAGGATCTTTATTTGGGGTTGAGCCTCCTGATGGTGATTTCATTCAGAAATCAGAAGGTGGAAGGAATTGGCTTAAACTCCCAGGAAGTGTCCCACTCACCCACATCCCAAGAGAAATTCCAGCAATTCAACAGTTAATCCTGGTGTGTGTGTGTGTAAAATCCACATGTATCCAAAAATACCTCTCTTATCTCCCTCCTGGTTTGGTTTGATGTAAACATTCTGTGATGCTCTTTTACATTAGGCTGGGTTTTACCCACTGTGGAATTTGGAACTGGGCCTGGACTTTATGCTTTTGCTCCTCCACGATTCCAAACTCAGATGGAAAATTTCTGATCTTTAGTCTCGGGATCATTTGTGCCAGTTTGGTGGGATCTTCCCTGGGCTGGGAATGCTCCAAATCCGGGGTTGAAGTGAAGCTTTTTTCCAGCGTGGCCTGGAACACTTCCAGGGATGGGACGTGGCACTATGGAGGAACATCCCCCTGTTCCCTACGCTTTCCATAGCTCCTCCCTGCAGTGTTTGCTCCGCATCCCTTCTCCCACAAACCCCAGATGGATAATTTCCCACCTCTTCCCGCCGTGCCAGCCTTGTTTGTGTGGAGGAACGAATATTCCCTGTGGATTATCCGGCTCCTGGAGCACAGTGCTGCTAGAAATACCTGGTTGTGATTAAGTGCATTTTGAATTTGGGAGTTTGCTTAATGAGCTGCACCTTCCCCACATTCCTTTGTTCCCTCAGAAGAGCTCCGTGTTCCGATTTACGGGGCCAAAAGGGGGAAAGTGCCATGAAAAGCCTTAATTAGTCTCGTTTGAGTGCACAGGGAACAGAGTTGGTGTGAGCCAGCTTTTGATTCCACCCTTTGATTTTTCCCTAAGCTCGTTAGAGGCTCTGTATCCCTGCCTTTCTCAGGCTGGATTGGATAATTGGAATTTCGAAGAGCAAGAGCCAATTATAAGCAATAAAATTGCGAAGCAATCGGCTTCGTTATTAAATGTTCTTTTTTGAGCATGTGGAAGCCATAACTTGGTGGGGTGGGATTCACAGGAACGATGTCCAGAGGGTTTGTTGTGAGCCTCACAAAGGAGAATATTCCGGGAGCCTTGGATTTACCCGTTGTGCCACGTTTCAACGGCGTGTGAATCCCAGAATCCCAGAATTTGGGCCACCGAAGGTCATCCAGCCCAACTTCCCTGCTCAAGCAGGATCCCCGAGAGCAGCTACTTCAGGGTTGGGAATATTCCCAGGGAAGGAGACTCCAAAACTTCTCTGGGCAGCCTCTTCCAAGTGCTCTGTCGCCCTCACAGGGAAGTTCTTCCTCACGTTCAGGTGGAACTTCCCGTGTTCCAGTTTCCTCCCATTGTCCTGTTGTTTGGCAGCACCAAGAGCCTGGTGGTGCCACTGAGGTTTTGATTTTTCCTCTACGGGCCAATAGGAAAAAAACCCCAAACCTTGGAATACTGTGTTTTATGCTTGGAATTCCCACATTTTTTTGGATATTATAGTTCCTGTAGTCCCCAGTTCTGGCCATGGATTCTCCACACAAAATTAATTGAAATTGAAAATGGAAATTAACTGAAATGCAAATCCTATTCTAAGGTGTTCAGGTTTTTTTAATTGGACCTTCCAGAATTATGCTTGAATGGAAAAAAAAGAATTCCACTGGTATCAGTTGGATAATTTGGTTTGTTTGGGAATTAAGATTTCTGTCTGTCTCTGTAAAGCCTCCTTTTCTCTTGGGTATTATCACTTTAACTGCTTCAGAAAAAGGGTGTTGGATTGGGTTTCGATCCCAACTTGCCATTAAGGAGCCAACAACTGGATCTTCCAGCTCTTCCCTCCTTCCCTGTGGCAGTGGGGGTTGGAACACCTGACTGTGGGATGATGATCCACCTGGAAATGTTTTTCCACCATTCCAATCTCCACCTGCCCATGGAAGTCTCCACATTTCCCACTGCTGGACATCAGATTTGGGGTCCTTAGACGAGAGGGAATGGTGGAAAACATGGAAGTTCCTTGGCTCAACAACCAGCCTGAATATTTGGGATGTGTGTGATGGTGCACCGATATCTTCCATGGGGATTTGTCTTTCCAAAGGCATTTGCTCTTGAGGTGCTGCCTTTTTCCAACCCTGTGGAAAATTCCTTGCTTTTAAATATTTATACTTACTATTTTTATACTATTTTAATATATTTCTACTATTTTAATATTTTATACTATTTTAATATATTTATATCCAACATACTGATATTATTTCAATGTATTTATATATCTATACTTAATATAGCTGTATTTTAATATATTTATAGCATTTAAATATACTTTAATATAAAATGACTGACTTCCATAAGATAACCCTGATTTCTTGTTGGGGGATCAGTTGGAAATTAATGGGAATTTGTCACCTCTGCAAAATTTGCTTCTTGGCAAGAGTTTAAAGCCCCGAAAAGGAAGGGAAGAAGGAGAAGGCACCTCTTAGTTCAGCCAGTGCTGATCCTGTTTAACATTCCCTTTTAATCTTTGACTTGTGCCTGAGCATCCCGACGCTCTGGGGTCACCGTGGGATCAGCACAATCTCCCTGCTCAGCTTTTCCAAGCCTGTCTGTGGTGTTAAGTCTCCAGCTGGAAGGGTGATCCCCTCGGGAGCCTTGACCTGCTCTCAGAATTCCTTTCTCCTGGGTTTTATTCCGGTGGTTTTTTCCTCCCCGTCGGTCCCGCTCCGTTAATTGCTGTGACCGCTCGGCACAACCCTCCCTCTCCCTCTCCCAAACCTCCTTTGCTTCCTGATCAAGTGGTTCCTGGAGCAGGGCCCAAAGTGTCTCCTGGTTTCGTATCCCCCCAGGGGCAGCACAGCCAGACTTCCATCCTAATCCCTCTTCCCAAGCACAAAGACGTTGGCACTGTCTAGACATGGACGTTCCAGAGAGTTTATTCCCACTTTCCCACGTGCTCCCTCAAGGTTGAAGGTTCCCTCTTTCTCCTTTTCATCCCACAGGGTCCTCCTCAAAGCCTTTGCTCCATGGGGTGAAGTCCCGCAGATAATTTGGGAATGGGGTGAAGTCCCACATGCAGTTTGGGAACGGGTGGCCTTGAACTTTTCCACTTTATTTCTAGTCACTGAACAGCCTTTCCTTGAGCCCATGTTGGGCAGCTTTTCCATGCGGGAGTGGATCCTAAAAAGCTGGACTTTGGGAGTAGGGAAAGCTAAAAATTGAGTTTCCTGCTCTTTTGAAATTTTCCTTCTGCTCACGGCAGGCTTTGACCTTTCCTTTCTTGGGAAGTGTTCTGCTGGGAAGTTCAGCTAATGAGGGAATCATTAGGATCCTGGTCAGCCTTGGATGTGGTGTGGTTGTGTAGTGAAGAGGAGGGTGGCCACAAAAACATTGGGAAAACTGAGGATAAATTGGAAGTGGAGCAAAATCACCCATTCTTTGTGCCCAGAGTTCTCCCTCATTCTGGAGTTAGGTTCCTTATGTGCATTTATTTCCCATTTTCTCCTATTAAAGTGTCAAAATGATGGTCTCACTCCAGCCAGAGCAGCCCATGGATTCTCCTGCAATTGGAAAAGGCGTGGTCATGCTTGAATTCCCTTCCCCTGTCACCCCAACTGCGGATGGTTCCATTTGTGACACGAGGAATTCCATTTTTATCTGGCAATAAGAGCTAATTGGCAAGCCTGGAAAGTTGTACACAAGAAGAAATGTGTCTGTTCTTTTACCTCCGACAAAAAAGACAACTTGAAGAGCCAAAAAAATTCCTTAAAATCGTTCGTTGGACGGGGAAAAACCGGCTTTTTGTTTTGGGAAGGTTTTGTGTCTGCAGGATTCCAGCTGAATCCCGGGTGGGAATCGACTGCTAATGTTGATTTTTTAAAAAATCCGGATTTTTTGGGCACAGGAGGCTCTAAAATATTGCTCAGAGAAATAGTTCTGACAAGACAAGTGAGGTCAGAAAAACAAGAGCGTGTCATTCCAAGCCAAGTCCTTGGAAACATCTTCAGTGGCAGTTTTTCCCTGTCCCAAATCAGCTTTTTTCCTTGGCAGGGAAGACCTGAAGTGCTGTTTGTTTGCAGAATTCCTGCGTGGCTGACTCAGTCCTCAGAGTCCTCCTGGTAAAGACAGCTCTTGCTACTGGAAAAATCCCAAAGAAGCCAGGGAATGTCCAATATTCCCGAGGTAGGAACAACACGTGCAGCTTTTGGTGGCGATTGGTTTGATTTTGAGTTGTAGGAGATGCATTTCAGATGCATTTCAGGGAGAGCCGGATCATCTTTTTTCCCCCTTTTCCCATTCATCCAGAAACACTTGGAAATGAGCAATTCCATGTCTTTGTCTAGTTGAGGGCTGTTTTCTCCTAACATAAGGGAATAATTCCCACTTCTGTTAGGCCATTATCCCACAGGGATGTGGAGCAGATTCCAATTTGCTGCCCTTGGCTGGAGAGGGAATTGTGAAGGAAACTTGGGGGAAGTTGGACCAGTGTTGAATCCCTCTCCCAGAATAATTCCCAGCTGTGTGTTCCAGGTAACCTTTGAAAAGGGAACTGTCAGATCACATTTGCTTTCTGGGGATGGAAAAAGATCCATGATTTGGTCAAGGACAACCAAGGACTTTGTTTCTGTGGTTAAAATATGGCGTTATCTCCTGAGGAATCCAAGTTGATTCCCAGAGGTCCCTCTGATTCCGTGCCAGGGAAGCTGTTTTCAGGGGATATTAAGAGCACTTGGAAAGGTGCCACAGCAAATCCTTAGGGATGGGCCTGGAGCTCCGAAGGGTCCCAGCAAGGCTCTGCCTCTGGGGTAATTCTGACCAGATACTGTATTCAGGATCTGTATTCCTGATTTATCGCATAGGTTTTCCCCTGTGAAGAATTCATGGCATAGTTCAGGAATCTGGGGTGGTTTAATTATATGGAGCAGCTTTGGATGCACCTGAAACCTCTGGAAGTCGGTTTCTTTGGGTTGGTGGGTGATGGGTCTGTCAGGAGATTACACAGCCCCATGTGGAGTCTCCAGCCTGTATCAGGAATATGTGTAGGATATATAGGATATGGACCAGCAGATCCCCCCAAAATCCTGGTCGGGGGGAGCTAAACCCAGCCTGGCTGCAGCACAACTTCCAGCTCTTTCCTGGGAAGTGGGATGTGGGTGTAGACATCAATTTAACAAAGCCAGAGCAAGAGATGATGTTTAATTGCTCAGGGGGTGACACGGAGCCCTAATTAACAGCCACATAATGGGGTGGTTGGCTCTGGATCCGGAGCGGGATGTACCCGGAGAGCATCAGGGAAGGAGCTTGGCAGGAGATGATACGTGGGCTGGCTCTGCTAAGAAAGCCACCCCTGCAAGGCAGAGCTGCTGGAGGTATGAGCCCCCTCTTTTTGGGAATACTGAGAGTTCCCAAACCTTTCCAGAACTGCACATCCTCTCCCAGTCTCATCACCCCTGGGAAAGCGAACTCCTGGAGTTCCTGCCGTTCCCGCTGTTCAGCTGGAGCCTGGCTTTGGTCTGTGGGTAAACACTGACCAGCCTTCAAACCCCAACAAAACAGGGGTGGGTTTTTCTTTCCGAGGGACAGAGAGTGTTAAGTACGGGATTACAAGGCTGGAAATGGAGCCGTGTTTTCCTGTGGCTCTTTTGTAATTCCGGGATTATGTTTAACAAAGGTCCCCTTCAGCTCCCTCGGTGTTTCATTCCCTTGGGATGCTGGTGAGACCAGAGCTTTCCTTACCACGTTGAACTTTGCAAGAGGAGGTTTTTCACTTTATATTCAGGATGGAATTTCCTTTTTCTCCTTCTTCGGGTTTAGTTCACCTATTTTAGGAATGATTCTTCTGGATTTATTCCAAATATAGCTGCTGTGACTCAGCCTCTGCTCCTGGCTTTGGGCTCCAAGATGCACTTGCTGCTTTTACATTCCCTCTGCCTCTGGAATTTCTCCCTCTTCCTTCCTAATCCAATTCCTCGAGGAGCATTCTTCAGTTCTTATGGCTTTCCTATTGATCCCAGGATTTTTGATCCCATGATGTTTTCCAGCTGTCAGGGGCTGAGGAGGTTTTTTGGCTTGGCCTCGTCATTGCTGTTGTGTCTCTGCTCCCTTTTCTATTCCCCCATCCAGTGTCTGCAGAAGATTTTCGGGATCAGCTGGGAATTGCAAATCAGGAGGATTAGTGTTTGTATCCACCACGCTCCAGTGGAAGGGGATTACAAGTCCTGGGTCACTCAGGAGCTCGGGAATGTAGCTATGGAGGGATGGGAATTCTGCTCTGCTCCCACACGGCTGCCTCAGCAGATCATACAATCCAGGGATATCCAGGGTTGGGAGGGACCCACAAGGATCAAGGTCCAGCTCCAGGACACCCCAACAATCTCACCATGTGCTCCTTGAGCTCTGGCAGCTTTGGAAGTGGCCACTTCCTTAGGGAGCCTGTTCCAGTGCTCCCTCTGGGAGAAAAATCCTTTTCCTAAAAATAATATTTTGCTTGTGTTTTGTGGAAATGAAGGATAGGATTCCACAATGTCATTCCTGTCCTTTGGGATCAGACTTTTCCTTCTCTTTCCAGCCAATAACAGGTATTTGGCATCAAATAAAAAAGGAGAGCTCCAGACACATTCCCAGGAATGCCAGTGAAGGATACTGGTGGGATAACACGTTCCCAGTAATGCCAGTGAGGAATACCAGGAAGGCATGATCCCAGTAATGCAGGGATGGTTGTGCCCTGGGAAATTTCTGTGGAGAAATGTATATTATATTTATGGGATGTCATTCTCTGTGCTCTGACTTCCATATGTCCACCCCATTCCATTCAAATGCATGTCTCTAATTAAAGGAATTCAATATCAAATGATCAACTTAAATTTGATTCAATACATATTATTCATTGAAAAGGAATAACCAGAATATTTTATATTGGTTTTAAAAGGTTTTATTGGGGAAAAAACAAACCTAAAGGAAGAAAGAGGGGTCTTGGGAAGCATTTTCCTTGTTCTTTCTGGATGTGTATTCCCAGGCTCTCTGAATCGGAGAGGTCGTGGCTCCTCTCACAATTCCCCTCCTTTTCTTGCCATCAGGGACATTTTTTCCCCTCCTGTTGCCTGGCAATTCCTGTGGGATCACCCAGGTCCTGCCCTGTGCTTTCCCTCTGTTCCCTGGGCCGTTGTGGAACATCTTAGGACTGGTTTTCCAGAGGACAAGCATCTGGCCTAGGTGCTGTCTTACACCTTGACCTGCTTATTTTAGATTTAATTCCTTAGTTCTTCCTTGCTGTTGGAATCAGCTCCTAAAACTGAATTAAACCAGGAACTCTGTTTTTTTTGTAAAGGGAAAAAAAAAAGTGCCACCCAGTATTTCCCAAAACATCATCTGGGAATATCGAGTTTATTTTCCAAGTAAAACTAAACTTGTGAATTCATCACATTCCTACTTCAAGTCCTTGTAGACGCTCGTTGAAGCCCATAAAGGAGTTTTTCCCAAGGGGCTGGAGGGGCAAGACAAGGGGGAATGGCTTCCCAGTGCCAGAGGGCAGGGTTAGATGGGATATTGGGAAGGAATTCCTGGCTGTGAGGGTGATGAGGCATCACAACCTCATTTCTCTGACTGAGTATGAGATATCCATGAATGGAAAAGTGGGAGTGCTGCCCTCCCACCCCTCCAAGGTTTCTGGTGTCCCACCAGAAGGAAACTCCTGGCTGGAGGCCGTTAGGAATATCCCAAACCTTGGAAAACCGTTCCATCCAGCAAATCCCTGGTGAACCTGGTGCAGTAACGCAGTGCCCACCTCTCCAAAGGGCTTTTCCCAGTGGCCAACCGGAGTCTCCCAATCCATCATTTGGGGAAAGAAAGGAGCAGAGAGAAGTGTCTTGTGTTCCTGGAGGTCTTTCCAGCAAAACACAAGGAATTAGGGTTGTGGAGATAAAGGAAAGGAGATGATCAGCTGGAGGAGGACGCGGCTCAGTCGGGAGTACAAGATTCCAGCAGGGATCACTTCCAAAGAGAACATCAGCAAGGCTTGCAGTGAAAGGAATTAATAGGGAATATATCAAGGAAGCTGTTTGGGAACTGCTGAGAGCAGAGTTGGACACACAGGGAGCTTTGAAGAAATCCATGTGTTTGTGGGTCACCTGGGGGTGAAACCCGTTATCCCGCAGAGGAAAAGCTGGGAATTCACAGCATGGGATCCATCTGTGGAAAGAGAAAACAAGCCAGTATAAGACCAGCTCTGCCAACACCCTTGGGTTTTCCTCAGTCTGGAATTTCTTGCAGGGGAGCTGCTTCCAGGCCAGATTGAAGCAACCTGGGATAGTGGAAGGTGTCCCTGCCCATGGTACTGGATGAACTTTAAGGTCCCTCCCAACCCAAACCATTCCATGATTCTTGTTTTCCATTAGAATTCCTGTTCTATTTCTATGGCAAATAGAATATTTTATTCCACGTGAGGCGTGTCCAATCAACTTTTGGTTCTGGTGTAGCCAAAATAAAAGAGTAATTAAAACAGGAGCTGTTAATTGGGGGGGAACCCCCTTGTGTTACAAATTCCTGAGCTCACAGCAGCCTTTTTTGGGGAAAAGGTGGGATAGAGCCCTGGAACCTCCTGAATGAACCTTTAGCAGCTGAAATGGGAGTTAATTTAATTACTGTTTGTGGATCCCAAGTGAGAGTCAGGCTTCAAAGGACTTTCCTGAAAAGTTGTCAGGAAATTATTGGGATTTGGATGCAGTGCAAGGTCAGGAGGCCTTTTCATGTTCAAGGAGACTTTGGCTGGATGTGATTTGCATGTGATTTGCATAACATGAATGTTGAGGGCCGACAGGTCAGGGAGGGAACGTTGCTTTTTTGCTTTGTCTTCTCTCTTTGTTCCCACTCTTCATGTTGGTTCTCTGCTGCCTGGTGGGAAATGAGGGATTTTTTGGCACACAGAGAAAATCCTGCTCTTTTCCCGAAGGGGCTCCCAAAAGCATTTCCATCCTACTTTCACAAGGACAATGCAATGGGAGGGGAAAGGGAAGGTCACCTTGACACAAGGACTCACCTGTCCGTGTCACTGCTTTAAAACCCCTGGAAAATAGATTTATTTCGCATTAGGACTCTGTTTGTAAATATTTTATTCCCTTATTTCGAAAGGATAACGAGAATAACTTCAGGAACTTCCTGGATTTGGGATGCCAGGTTTATTATTTTATTTTATTTTATTTTATTNTATTTTATTTTATTTTATTTTATTTTATTTTATTTTATTTTATTTCGTTTTATTCATAGATGTTGGAACAGGCTCCCCAGGGAAGGGGACTTTGGACAAGGGCCATCAAACCCTTCTGCTGGAATGTCAATCCCGAGCCCAAACATTCCACGGACGTAAAGTTTTACGCTGATTTTCCTGGTGATCTGAACACTCCATGAGGCCACTGATGGCAATCCCTGTGTCCCTGTGGTTTTGCTTTATAACCCTGATTTCCTTGGCTTTCAGAACTGCTCCTCCTGTGCCAGCTGGGGGGTGGAGGGACAGCTAATTAATTAAGCACTAATTGTTGTCAAGTCCGTTGGTGCTGCCATTCACCGTTGGACTTGTTTATGATTGGAGGTAAAGCAGGAGGAGTTAATGATCCTCCAAACTGTGCATCCATCACCAGACACTTGGTTGGGAAGGAGGGGGTTATTTATGACCTGGAAAACAGCGCATTGGAACAAACCCCCCCGGACTGGGAAGGCAGGATGGTTTTGGGTCTGGCGTGAGATCGTCACTGGATAACTGTGCAGACAAATGTGCTGCCTAATAGAGCTTAATGACTGATTTTCCCCTTAATCACAACTGAGAATGTGCTTCATTAAGATAATTAACTGAGCCACTTGCTTAACTGACACTTGGGAGGCACACATTCCCAAGTTCCTTGGCTTTCCTCTGAAGAAAACTCCCGAGGAGCTGACCCGGCTCCACCGGAACGCGAGGGCTCTTGGAATCTCCTGGCTCACGGAAGATCTTGATTCCATGTCCCTGTCTGGGAGAGGGGTGGGTGGCACTGGATGCCCTGCCCAGGAGCCAGGCCTTGGCCTCTGGGTTTTCCCACTCCACAAATCTTTGCAGATGGGCTTTGATCTCCTGATTCCCCAAAGGTCGGAGCTTGGTTGGGGTTGGTTTCGTCACCCAAGAACTTTTCCCTCTTCCAAGGGAGAGGATTCCTTGTCTGACTGGTGGCTTCTCCTCTTTGTTGCAGCTGGAAGTGGGGTCATGAATGTTGAGCCCCCCTGGAGCAGGGATGTGTCAGATCCATCTGCTCCATTTGTAGGCAGAACACACAGCGCTGGAGAATTTCTGGGAATTAACGAAGAGATCCAAGCCTTGAATTATTAAATATCTCTCTGGTTGTGATGTCTGGTTGTAAAGCCTTCCCTTCCCAGCTCTCTGTGTCTGGAATTCTAACAGGGGGATGTTTGGAGCCAACATCTCAACTCTGCTTTTCTTTTGTTCCCAGAGTTCCTGGTCTTCCACCATGAATCCTGTTTACAGCCCCGTCCAACCGGGGGCTCCCTATGGAAACCCGAAGAACATGGCATACACAGGTAGGACTGGTGTTCCCTGGCTCCTTCCCGAGTGTCCATGTCCCACTGGAGGAGCAGGTGGTCACTCAGGAGCGATGGGAGAAAGAGTTCCCATCAGGGAACGGGATTCGCAGGGAAAACCTTCCAGCGACGTCAGTGCAGTGAGTAGTGAGGAGAGTTGAATCCATAGGAGGATGCCCTGGAAATCCTGAGGAAAAGGATCAAAAGGGGGTTTCTTCGGATAAACAAAACAGGCAAGAAGTTGCTGGGAGGGTCAGTGGGAGCTTTGTGTGTGGAGCTGAGCTGGGCTTGGCTCTGCAGCTGGGCTCAACTTCCCTCCAGAGCTGAACTGAGCTTCCCATGCACGTGCTGGAATAATCCAGCTGGAGAAGTGAGGATCCCCCAGGATCTCCTGTTGTTTGGAGAATGTACAGTTGCTCTTGGAGGTGGGAACTTAAACCCTGTTCTTGGCTGAGTTCTTTGCTCTCAGGTTCCACTCTGCTTGAGCCCATCTGATGTTGAGGAACGAGTCTGGTTTAAAGCCCTTCTTTGGAACTGAGTTGTCTAAAAATGTAATTTTTAGTACTCCAACAAGGCACTGCAAGATGTTTCCCATAATTCTGCAGCTGAAGGGTTCTGATGTGGAAAGAATTTAGGTGGAAAAACTCCGTTTCTCAGTGGTTTTCCCCGTGGATTTTGCTCTCATGAGCACCTTCCAAAACAAGCCTTGGAAAACTCCTTCTTCTCCCATTTTGGATGTAATTAGGTCTTGGGTGTCATGTTGTGTCAAGACTTTATATTTGTGGGGCCTGTTGGGCATGTTGACTTCCCCCTGATGTGTGGAATTGCTTGGGAATGTGCTTTTGTGGAAGTGAGCATCGGACACTCTCAGCTCCTTTGTGTACGGAATATTCCAGGGAACAAAAACCTTTTAAATCTGAATTAGTTGGAATATTTCAGGAAATATAAAGTTCTACAGCAAAGGAGGAGGAGAAAATTGAAATTTTAACCTCTGTACAGAAAAGAGGCAACTCCTGAGGGTGGGCTCAGAACTTATGGGAAGAGCTGTGGAATAAAACTCCAGTGGGATAAAGGCAGAAAGAAAACAAGGATGGCAATCAGGAGACTGGCAGCTTGAATATGTGGGTTTTTTAGTTTTATGTGAATATTTTCTAGTATTTAATATTTATTATTTTTATTTCTGTGATTGCTTTTGGCTGAAAGGATCAGTTTGAATCTGATTTTCTTCTCATTCTTGTTTCTTTGCTGTTTTCCAAACCCGGGGGGTGGGGATGGGGAGAGAGATCCATTCCAAGAGAAATAATAAGAGTTTTTGTGCCAAATTGGCTGTTGGGGAAACTGAGAAATCCTTGTGTTAGGAAGAGTGGGGAATCCTTGGCACAGACCCAAGGACCTGGAGCACCATCCCTTTATTCATATCTTTCATTTTCCCAGTCTGATCTTCCTTGAAGGACAGTGATTTCCTAAAGAATTTTTAAAGTGTGGGCTGGCTTAGATGGATCTTTAGAGGAAATAAAAATCAAGTTTAAACCAGGAGGTTTTAAATCAGAGTTATTTGGTGAAATAGAGGCAGAATTGGGAAGCTGTTGTTTGAATTGAGGCTGATTTTTAATTGGATTTAAGGCTTGGTAGAATTCCTTCCCCCCCAACAAAATCTGAGCTGCTGAACCACCTGGTTTTCCTTTGGAGTGTTCCCCTTCCTGTTTTCCTGCACCCACTCCAGGAAGGCAGCAGCGCTGTGGATGGATCAGCCTGTTGGTGTGGAATCAGGGATGAGGAATCCAACCTCTCCTTGTTTGATTCCAGTGGTGTTTGTTCTCCCTCCCGCTGGGATCCTTTCCCTCCCAGGATCTCATTAATATGCTGATGAGATGCTGGAATTCAGGGCCTGACTGACTCCATGTTCCTTATTGCTGAATAATAAATGGGAATAAAATCCAGGAGCCCAAAGATGTGAAGCCAGTTGGGAAATCTCCAGGGAGTTTGTGTCGCTCCGGTGCACGACATCCCTCCGGTCCTGCTGCACTTCCCAGCCTGGGAGGGATGCTCATGGAATTCCGGGATGGTTTGAGTGGGAAGAGACCTTAAAGCTCATCCAATCCCACCCCCTGCCATGGGCAGGGACACCTTCCACTGTCCCAGGTTGCTCCAGCCTGGCTTTGGACACTTCCAGGGATGTGGCAGCCACAGCTTCCCTGGTAGAAATCCTCCTTTTAACCCTCCTTTGTGGGACACAGAGAATTCCAAGCGTGATTTCAGCCTTTTTATTAACTTGAAATTCAAATTGGGCTGTGTTATTCCTTGGAAAATCTGGGCTTTGATAGAGATTGGCTCTTTCCAAGTTCTGCCGTGTGGAAAGAGGATAAACTTGCCTTTTTTCCCCGTTCTTTTTGGTATTCCTGATCACATTTTTGGAGAGCGCTGAGGAACGTGAGGCTTTGATGCCAAAGCAGGTGGGATTGGGCTTCTCCCTCTTTCCTTTTCCCTCTCCTTATAAGATCTTCCTGCATGTCCCCCCTTTCCATGGATTGGGATATTTAATTAGGGGATCCATTGCTTACCAGTTGTGTAAAACAGGAATTTTCAGGGCATTGAATTGATTTCAGGGGGATTAAAAATGGATGAAGTGGATACAGTGAATATTTTCCCTCTGGCATTTCTCCATGTTTATTAATTGCTGTGTGTGGAGCAGACAGGGAAATCCTCCTGGAATGGGAGATGAATGAGCTGTGACCTGTGGAGACTCTTGTTTTTATGTTTAAATGTGGGATTTCTATACTGGGAAACTTCCAAACAACTTGTAGAATCATGGAATCACAGAAATGCTAAAAATATGCTAAAAAGTCCAAGGTGAATCCTTTGAAATTCCTGTAAAACCTGCAACATGAAGGTCATTAAATTCCCTTAAATTCTGCTAAATCCATATTTAAAATGAACTGCCTGGCTTCTGTCTATCAAATTTAGAGTTTTTTTGAGATGGAGAAGGAAGCAGAGGGGTTTGGGATTCGATTAGGGGCGGAATCCCCATCTCTGGAAGTGTTCAAAATCCCTGTGGATGTGGCACTTGGGGACATGGGTCAGTGGTGGCCTTGGAAGGTGCTGGGAGAAGGATTGGACTCGATGCTTTTCCAGATCTTTTCCTGCCTTTGTGATTCTGTGATCCCCAAATAATTCACGAAGTGGTTTGGAGCTCCAGAGAAACGTTGGGAAACATCCCTCTCCCCTTGTTTTGTCCCTGTGGTGAGGGCAGAGAAGAGAAAAAAGTGTAGGTGGGAGGAAAAAAGCCAAAAAGATGACCTTGGAAACATGTTTTTTATTTTCATTTTAATTTTCATTTTTATTTTCATAGTTTTACTTTTATTTCTGTTTTAAGCACCAGCCCCACCAAAGCTCTTCCCTTCCCTTGCACATCAGCAAATTCTAACCAGTGATTTTGGCTTTGAAAATGTGGATTCAGGATTAAAATTGGTGACTGAAGGGGTTTTTTATTGTCTTTTTTTTCTCAGTCTCTCTAGATCACAGAATGAAACTGGGGTTTTGATGGTTTTGTTCATTTTTAGGGTGTTTCTGAGCCATCCTATTTTCCTTTGTTTCAGCCATGTTTTCCATCATTTAAACCTTCTTTTTCTTCATGTTCCCTGTGCTTCCATGTGTTTTCCTGGATGTTCCTTTTACTTTGCTCCTGAACAGCAAGAAAGTTCCATGCAGGAAGTCAAATTGGCCCTCTTGGCATTGCAGGGGTCGGAAAAGCTCCTTAACATGATTCCTCCACCCATAATTCCATCCTCCCTCCCCAGAACTATCCCTGGATGTCCAGTTTGTCCCAGCAGAGACCCACCAGCAATCCCTAAATCCCTCAGTGATGCTCCACCCTTAATATGTGCCGCCTTCCCCCCTACACCCTTTTATACCAGATCTGTTAGAACTGAGCCTATTTTCCCTAGTTTGTACAGATTTATTAGTACTGAGCCTATTTCCCCTTGTTTGTCCCAGCTCTGTTAGTCCAGAGCCCATTTTCCCTGGTTTGTACCAGGTATGTTAGAACTGAGCCTGTTTTCCCTGGTTAATACCAGATCTATTAGTACTGAGTCTGTTTTCCCTGGTTTGGACCAGATCTGTTAGAACTGAGCCTATTTTCCCTAGTTTGCACAGATCTGTTAGTCTGAGACTATTTTCCCTGCTTTGTCCCAGATCTGTTAGAACTGAGCCTGTTTTCCCTGGTTTGTCCCAGATCTGTTAGTCCCAAGTCTATTTTCCCTGGTTTGTAATCTGTTCATTACCGAGTCTGTTTTTCTACTGGACTTTATACCAATATTTTAGTTCTAGTTTACTGAGGATCAGCTTTCCCAAAGCTGGGCTTATTAATCACAGAATCCCAGAACAGTTAGGCTTGGAAGAGACCTTCCAAATCATCCATTTCCAGATCTGTTTGTGGCAGATTTTGCCTCGTCTGACACCAAAATCAGGTGTTGCTTCTCTGCAGCTCCATTTCTATCCTGATTTTTCCTGCTCCTGCCCTTCCCTCTGGCTGCTCTCGCTGCCATTCGGCCTCATTTCATCTCAGGCAGGACTGGGGGAGAATTTTAATGTCTCTGTGGCCAGAGATGATTTATGGGATCCCAAAGCCCTGGCTGGGAGTGCAGGAAGAAAATCCTGGTTGGCACCGCTCAAATAAATGAGCCTGAAAGGCCCTTTAGTGTTCCAGGCTTTTTTCCTTCCCTTCCCCTCGCCCTCCCCGGGCCTTTCCCAACCCCTGAATTCCTCCTGGTGGTGAGAAGAGCTTGCAGGAATTGCCAGCTCCGGGGGTTTTTGTGATGAGTGTATTTGGCAACAGCCTCAGGAATTCCCGTTACCTTTCATCTGGGAAAAGCCTGCTTTTGTGGTGCCCAGGGAAAACCAGGGAATCACAGCATGGTTTGGGTGGGAAGGGACCTTAAAGATCATCCAGTTCCCCCTGCCATGGGCAGGGACACCTTCCAATCTCCCAGGTTGTTCCAACCTGGCCTTGGACACTCCCAGGGATGGGGCAGCCACAGCTTCTCTGGGAATTCCATCCCAGCCCTCCCCACCCTCCCAGGGAAGAATTGCTTCCCAATATCCCATCTAACCCTGCCCTCTGGCAGTGGGAAGCCATTCCCCCTTGTCCTGGCACTCCAGGACCTTGGGAAAAACTCTTCTATGGGATTCAATGAGTGTCTACAAGTCCTCAGAGTCTGTCCCCACAGCAACTAAAAACTGTCACTTTAAATGTCCTGTTCAGGCTCTTCCAGAGTTTTTTCCCTTGTGGATTTTTTCCCTGGTAGCCTGTGCAGGAGCTGAACTTTTCAGGCAGAATTTAATGCCAAAAATCCAATAAAAACAGAGGCATGTGCAAAGAATACAGTAAAAAACGGGGTCATATGCAAAGAGTACAATAAAAAATTGGATCATGTGCCAGGAATCCAAGTGTTGGAGCACTCCAGGAAATGTAAATGTTACAAATCACACAAGAGAAGAAGATAATAATAATAATAAAAAAAAGGAAGAACAAAGCAGTGGCAAAGTGAGGGCTCAGGGAGGGATGGGGTGACCTCGGAGCTCCTCTGCCTCTCCTGACTCCCAGACTTCCATGAGGCTCATTAAAGGCTCCAAGCACAAAGCATCAAACACTTCCAGGAAAAAGTTGGTCTCCATGGGAATAGAGGGCAAACTAAAAATAACTCAAAGCTGCATTTCAACCATTCTGCAGGAGATTGTCATGGCAATGGGGAGAGTTGTAACCTGTTGTCATGAGAACCAAAGTTGGGAATTAATGGGAAAGCTGCTCCCACCTCATCTTTATTCATCCCGGATCCAACATCCACGAGGGGACAATTCCACAGGAGTGCCTTGAGGGAGCAGCTGGAGGGGAGCAAAGGAGGGAAAATGGGCTGTGGGGGTAAAAAAAAAGGAATTTAAAGTCTCCATGGCCAAACCAAAGCACTGATAGGATGGGAAAAAACCCCAGGATGGAAATGCCTGGAGCTTCTATTTTGTGTCCTAAACTGGGAAAGGCCTCTGAATTCCTGGGAAAAAAGTCCTGGCTATCGTAGCCTGGAAGGGAACTGGTGTGTGGCTGGCGGGAAGCAAGGGAAGGGAATTCCAGCTCGGGATCAAATCCTGCCAGGCACTGACTCACCTGCCATGGATTTGTCCCTCTGTTTGCCTTCCAGCTCCTACATTAACCAGTAGTTAAACCATCCCTGGAATTCCCTGGGACTTCCTTGCCTAATGAACACTCCAGGTGGTCCAGGTGCTTCTCCATCTGGCACCAGCTCGGATCCATCTGCCCTGGCTTTGGCCTTGAAGAAACCTCTCCTGGGAAGTTTATCCCAAAATCTTTGCTTCCTGAAGCCTTTAAGAAACAAAGGGACGTGCTGCAACAACCAGGAATCCTGTGAGTTTCTGGGACAGATGGAATGGTTTCTGCTGCAAAACAGGGAATTTGATCATGCACAGGGAAAAACAGGAATGTCATCTCTTGGAAGACTCCCGTGTGTTTAGGAATTTTGGAATGTGTAACTCCTGTGTATTTAGGAATTTAGCTTTCACATGTGGATGTTAAAGCTTCTGGCACAGCCATTCAGGGCAGCTTCCCAAAGGAAATGCAGAGCTGGTCACCTTGAAAAAGCAGGGAATGTCATCCTGCATTTCCATCTCCACTCTGGCCAGGCAGGAGGACTTGGCACCCTCTGGAGCAGAGAGATTTGATGGATGGCAGAGCTCCTGATGTCGTTGGCAAGCAGTGCAAGCTCCACAGGATTTGGCAATGTTGGATTCCTTTATTATTCCCTATTTTTAGAGAAATCTCTCAGTTTGCTCCTGCTCCTGCTGTAAATCCATGGGCTCCATAGGGAGGTGTCTCCATGTGTTCCCATGCATTATGCACATCCCACATCCCCAATATACTGATCCAGCTCCTAAACACCAGCCCTTCCTTTCCTGCACTGTCAATCCAACACGTTTTCCCGGTCAATCCAACATGTTTTCCCGGCAGAACCGGGAATTTCTTGGTATTTCCATGTTGAATGTTTGACCTTCAGATGATTTTTTCCCCCTCTAACTCTTGTTGCTCTTGAAATAAGAAAATCTTTGGGGCCTTGAAATTAATTTGGCCGTGGGTTCATTGAAATCCCTTTTCCTACAGGGAAAAAAAAACCCTGGAATTTCAGCCTTGCTGAGCAGCACTTCCAGAATTAAATTTATCAACAGAAATGACACCTCAAAGAGCCTTTTTGAGAAACCCCAAAACATCTCATTTTTGGTAACTACGTATGGCCAGAATGGGAATTCACCCCATCCTTTGAAAACATTCCAGATGTGGGAAAAACAAGGAAAATGGAGCACCAAAAAAGAGGAATCTTTGCAGCTGTGATGATTTGGGAAAGAAATGATTCCTGGGCAAATAAGTCTGGTTTTCTTCCGGGCTGGGTGTTGAATAGGCAGAGTCTGGAGTTATCCTGATTTAGGAAAATCCTTCTCCAATATTCCTTAACTGCTTCAGGAGCTTTCCCAGGGCTCGGGTTCCTGATCACCCCATTTTATCCCAGTTCTTTCCCTGCCTCTTCATTCCAGGCTGTGACAATGAGCCTGTGTTTAATTTGGCAAATAAACCTAAAACATAAACCCAATTCCGTCCCTTGGGAATAATAATTAGTATTTATTCTTCCCAAAACACCCAGTTTGCTGCCAGAAAATCTGGTGGAGTTTAAGACAAATTATTTAATTCAACATAATTTTTTAAAATTTCTTTAATTTATGAGAAAATTAAAGGGAACAAAGAGGGAAGAGAGATGCTAAATTGCATAAAATCATGGAATTTGGGTTGGAGAGGACCTTAAAGCTCATGGGCAGGGGCACCTTCCACTATCCCAGGTTGCTCCAAGCCCCGTCCAACCTGGCCTTTCCCAGTAGTCCCAGGGTTGGGATTTCTTTGGGGAGGATGGAAAAACCAGCTTCAGTTCTGTCTTGAGAAGGTTTGAACCTGCATGCTCAGGTTTAGGGATATTTTGGGATGTTTTTCCTGCTCCATTTTTGCCTCAACACTGGAACGGGACCGGAGTCCAAAGGAATGTCCAGAAGGTTCAATCCTCAGGAGATTTTTCCAGTTGAATTTGCCCCATAAATTTGAAGGAGAGTCATTGAATAATTCCAGTTGGGAAGGACCTCTGGAATTCCCCAAGTCCAGCTTGGGGTCAGGCTGCTCAGAGCCTTGTCCAGTGGACAGAAGTTAAGGAATGTTTTCCAATGTTTTGGCAGGTTTTGAAGTTTTGCTGGAAAAAATTCTCCTGACTCTGTTGCCAGGTTTGAAAAGAGCAGGACTTCCAGAGGATTTGGGATGTTGGATATGAAGCTTCTCTTGCTCTGGAGCCAGGCTGGGAGAGCTGGGGGGGTTCCCCTGGAGAAGAGAAGGCTCCAGTGACACCTGAGAGTCCCTTGCAGGGCCTAAAGGGGCTCCAGGAGAGCTGGAGAGGGACTGGGGACAAGGGATGGAGGGACAGGACAAGGGGAACAGAGAGAGCAGGGAATGGGGTGGAAACGAAGCACCTCCAAACCTGGCNGGGAAGTTTTGTGGCTTTGATGGGAAGATTCAGCATCCTGGGAAGATTCAGCATCCTGAGCTCTGCACTCTTGAGTTCTTTGGTTTATTTTTTGTGGGGATTTTGTTGTTTTCCCCTCCCCGAAGTTTGCAGGATCTGTGGACACAAAGCTTTTGCAGCTGCTGCAGCTTTTTCAATGGATTTCCACATCCTCCCAAATTCAGAGGGATGAGTCACCTGGCAGAGACAGGAAAGGAGGCTCATCCCAAACACATTCCCGTTCACAGCCCTGCCTCGGGATGCTGAACATGACAGTGCTTTGTTTTCCAAGAATGGGCAATTAGGGGGGAGATAAAAAGCTGCTAATTTTCTGGGATGGGAGAGGAACAGCTGAGAATTGTAGTCATGGAGTAGTTTGGGTTGGAAGTGACCTTTGAAGGTCATCCCATGGGCAGGGACACCTCTGTTGTCCATCCCAAGGCTAAAGCAGTGCAGGTTGATATTCAGGAACTAAATGTTGCCCAAATTAAGAGGAATAATTAGGAAGTACCCTGAGCTTCTGGAAAAACCCACCCAGAGTGATGACCTGGGAGGTCACAGTTTGCCCTTCCTCGCCTGTGGATCTTCTCCTTCTTCTCCACCTTTATTTTCCCAAGGTAAAGTGGAAAAGGTAGTATGGAAATTAAAATGGAAAAGGCAGTTGGGAAACTGAAATGTCTCTTTTCACCCCGGAACAAGGTGGGATCTTTAGTTTTGTGCCCAGATCACTTCTACATATTTCATTTATTGACTAAACCTTTGGGAAGCAAAGACCTGCTTGAATATTCATTGCCTAAGTCCTTAGAACGCCCTGAACTCCTAATCAGGTGATATATTTACTTCCTTAATCCCTCCTGACCTTCTTCCCTATGGAAATGAGACAATTTGAGAGCATCTCCTGCAGCACCTGAGATCCAGCTGATTGCTCTGGCAGTGATTGCAGTGCCTCTTCCCAAAATTCCTGGGAAAAATCCTCAATCTTAACTCTCCCTTGGCTTTGCTGTGTCCTTGACCACTTGTCCTGTCCCTCCATCCCTTGTCCAAAATCCCCCTCCAGCTTTCCTGGAGCCCCTTTAGGCTCTGGAAGGGGCTCTAAGGTCTCTTCTCCAAACTGGACACCCCCAGCTGTCTGTGCTGATTGAAAAATAATAAATAAATAAAATCAACCTGCAAAAAGATGCCCAGAAGACAAAATACTCATGGAACAATCAGGATGTTGGGATTTGGCCTAAAAATGCCACTGAAATGCTACTCCAGGCAAGGTTTTGCTGCCGTGGAAAACGAATGGACGTTGATTTTATCCCACTCCTATAAAACAGGTGCTGGAGTTCCAGAGGGTTCTGCGTGGTCACAGAAGACAGACCTCATTCCAAGAGATGATTCCCAAGCAGTTGTAATGTTCTCCTGCAAAAAAAAGCAGTGATTCCTTGAGCTGGGAAGGGAAAAATTCCATGAAAGAAGCTGAGAGGGGTTGGTCACATAAACACCCAGCGGGAGTTGCTTCCGGGACACACCAGCTGGAATAAAGGGTGAGAGTAGGAACTGGAATCGTGATTTGGCACTTTGGAGGGTCGGGTACGGGGTGAGGTGGAAGTTTGGAGGGAAAGTAGAGCCCTGAAGTTTTAAGGAGCTAAACGAGGTGATTTGTGGCATTTTTAAAACCTCTGAGCCACCGCGGGCGCTTCAGGAGGACTTTTTGATTCTGCTGAGGCTCCTCAGATCTCCACTTTCATGTTCTTTGTCATCATCTCTTCATCTCCTGATTTCCAAGCACCAAAAGGATCCTGCCAAGCTGTTTGAAACCTGAAAGAGAGAAGCTACCCTGTTTATTGACCTCTGCTTGAAAGCTGGAAGCCTTCCTCCGGTGCCTCAGATGTTCCCTCCCTTCCCCTCCTGGGTTGTTACAAACCTCTGCCTGTCAAGGGTGGGACGAGCTGAGAGCCTAAAAATTCCCAGCCTGGAGCTCATGGACCACCTGGATCCTTCTGCTCCCCATGGCAGGACCCTGGAAGTGTCCAAGGCCGGGTTGGATGGGGCTTGAAGCAACCTGGGATAGTGGAAGGTGTCCCTGCCCATGGAACTGGGAGATCTTTAAGGTCCCTCCCAAGCCAGTGTTAAGTCCCACCAAGAGCTCTGGGATTTGGGTTTAAGCTCTTTGATATGAAATCCCCTAATTCCTTCTATCATGGATGTATTCCATGCTAATCAGTGTCCTGGATGTGAGGGATGAATGTGGGGTTTTCCAGCAGCAGTGACAGGCTCTGAGAAGGAATTCCATGAACTCTGCTCTGGAGCCAGGCTGGGAGAGCTGGGGGAGTTCCCCTGGAGAAGAGAAGGCTCCAGTGACACCTGAGAGTCCCTTGCAGGGCCTAAAGGGGCTCCAGGAGAGCTGGAGAGGGACTGGGGACAAG
>NW_021940498.1:7598046-7603451 GCF_001715985.3 Manacus vitellinus | reverse complement strand
GCCCCATCCCTGGAAGTGTCCAAGGCCAAGTTGGAACAACCTGGGCTAGTGGAAGGTCCCTGTGGAACTGGATGGGCTTTAAGGTCTCTTCCAACCCAAACCATTTGGGAATTGTGTACCTTCCCAATATCCACCTAACCGTGCCCTCTGGCAGTGGGAAGCCATTCCCTCATGTCCTGTCACTCCATATCCTTGTCAAAAATCCCTCTCCAACTTTTTTTGGCTTGTTTTCCCCAATATCTGTTATTTTACACTCATCACTAGTGGCTTTGGTTGGTTTTCATGTTGTTTATTCACCAGCTTTGTCCAGGTGATATTTCCCTTTCATTTCCTCTTTTCCTGGCAGGGTTTTTTTTTTTTCCCCACTCTCTTCTCCTTATTAATCCATATCCAACAATTGTCCTGGGTTTGCTTTACTCCCATAAATTAATAGAGTTGTGGTGCTGCTGTGGATTAAATCCTCCATGAGCCAAGGGATCGTTGCCATCACAGCACCAGTCGGCTCATTCCTGTGGGATACAGAGGGAACACCGTGTCCAGGACACAGAGCCTGGGTCAGCTCAGGCAAAGAGCCTTTCCCCCTATTTAAACTGGCTGATATCTTTCCATGGAAGTGCCCGGTGATTACAGGAGGGTGTCTGGAACATTTGGAGCTGGATCCCACGGGAAGGGATGAGGATGCAGGTCCGTGTTTGGAGTTTCACTCTTCTCCCCATGTTTTGCCTCTCATTCCTCTATCCCCTGCCAAAGGATTAATTCAAATACATCCTCATTCCACTCTGTTTTTTTATTTCCTACCAGACTACAGGATTCCCAGTTCATTTTCCAGAGTTCTTGGACAGGGAGCAAAATTATTCTGCTGTTCAAGGCTTAAAGCTCCAATTTGTGGAATTTTCTGGCACATTTGGGACACGTGGAACAACTCCCTGTGGGAATTGTGTTGGTGTTTTGGGTCCTTGGTTCCAGGACAGCCTTTTCCCATAAATGCTCAGCAAAGGATACAGAAGCTCTGGCTGTGATTGGCACTCAGTCTAATTCCTGCACTCTGGTTTATTTACCTTTTTAATTAATTTATTTACATTTTTAATTAAGCTGAGGTGTAGAAATGCCCCCAGAAAAGAGCCACAAAGGCTAAATGAGCTCCAACAGGAATGATTAAAGCTATTCCCACATCCTAATTTGTCACCTGTTACAAACTCACATGGACTCCGTGCTCTCCTTCCACCTCGTCCTTCATTCCAGTGTCACTGCTGGGAACAGAAGGTCCCTGACACCACTTAGAGCAGTGCCCAGAATGAATCCAACACCTCTGAGCATCCAAATCCAGGTGGAAAATAGCCTCTGTTATCTCATATAAATAAAGCCAGGCTTGTCATTGCAAATATGGAACGAAAACACACTGTTCTGGGGGAGGGGAGGCACGAGAAGCAGGATCTTGTCTCCTGAAATGCAGGAGAGGAAGAGAAAGAGCATAAAATAGGAATTATTAAATAATTCTATGGAAGAAACTCTGGGTAATACATTAAGTCCTGGAATAATTTAGTTTGGGCAGCTCTTTGTTCCCTGAGCCCTTCAAAACAAAGCCAACTTCCAAGTTGGAGCTGTATCCAACCGAGGTTCAAATTTAGGCAAGAAAGGAGATTCCCTTCCCCTCTCTGGCCCCAGTTCATCCTTCCTGGGGATGTGGTTTCTCCCCAGATTGTGTTGAATTTTGCAGATGGTGCTTTTGCTGTTACTTCCAGGCAGAACATGGACACATTTCCTCCTCCCATGGAGGTGGGATTGAGGTCTCCAAACCCAGCCTTCCCCTCACATCTCGTGTGCCCCAAGCCTTGGGAGTGATATCCTGACTACAAACCACCACCAGGGACCCTCCCAGGCTGATGATCCAGCCAGTTTTCCACCCTTCCATCCATTAATCCTTGGAGAGACCGTGCCCAGGGATGTAAACAGCACCTCGTTAGGGAAGACATTCCCAAAGTGGTTGGGTGGGATTTTTGCTTCAGAAATCCCTCGTGGCTGTTCCCAATCACTTTCTCATCCTTCATGTGCCTGGTTATGCTTTCCAGAAGGATTTGCCTCCTGAATTCCCGGGAAAGGAGGTGTGACTGGGCTGGCATTCTCTCTTTGGCTGCTTTGGAAGGCAGGGGGGATGTTTCCCTTTTTCCCAACATCAGGGACATTCCCCATCCCTGTGACCATTGGGAGATGGCAGAGAGGGGCAGTTCTGCTCCAGGTCCATGTCATCCATTCGTCCTGCACATGGACATGGAAGTGTGATGGGAAGTGCCCTCCTGACCCAGGCAAAGAAATTGGTGTCGGAACAACATTTGGCTCTGGAATACTTGGAGTCATTGGATTTCCTGCCCCTTGGACTTGAGACATCCAGTGAAGTGGGTGGAGAAGTTCATTGCTGTGGGGGAGGAGATCAGGGGAAGCATCCAGGATAGGCAGGGAAGGGGAGATGGATAAAGCGCATGTGGAACTGCCCAAGGGATAAACAGTCTGGAGGGGACTGGGATGAGCACTTGGATGTGGAAAATGTTTGGATGAAGTTGAGGGAAGATGTGGTGGAGCTTGGCCATGGAATCACAGACTAGTTTGGCTTGGAAAGAACCTTAAAGCTCATCTCATTCCACCCATCTTCCACTATCCCAGGTTGCTCCAACCTGGCCTTGGACACTTCCAGGGATGGGGCAGCCACAGCTTTTCTGGGAAAACTATGCCAGGGCCTCCCCACCCTCACAGCCAGGAATCCTTCCCAATATCCCATCTAAAAACTCCAAACTTCCTGTTTTATCTCAACATAGAGCCTTTTTCCATGGAGGAAGCTGGTGGCTTGTCCTGGAATTGTTCAGCTGCCCGTTAACGTTTTTCCCATTCCAACAGAAAAACGGTGGCATTGAATTAGTCCTGGAGATTTTTTTGTTGTGGGGAGAAATCACCATCTTTTGGAAAACATTCCATGAAATCTCCAGGTGGTGTGCAGAGCTGGAGCTGTAAGACAGGGATGCCTCCCATGGATCACAATAATCTCCAGGATGGGGGAAGGGAGATAAAAAAAATCACGGCTTTAATTTTTTTTCCCCTTAATTCCGAAGGACGACGGAACTTCATTATCCAATCTGCTCCAAATTGGGCACCTAATGAAATCTCACACCCCCGAAATTTAATCAGGGATTACTCCCGTGGGATTTGAATCAGATAAAAAGGAAGCCTCACATATTTGGGAGCAATTGCATAAGGCAATAAAATAACCTGCAGAGCTCTTTGTCCTTTGCGGCGAATGGGAATTGTTTGACCTACTTTTCTTTCCTTTTTTCCTTATGTTTTTTTTGGGATTCGTGACCCCTCCTGGGCAGCAGTGAACGCTCGGTTCATGAACAAGCACATGAGTCTCAGGAGTGTTTCCTCCAAGGTGCTTTTATGGCTTTTATTGCAGCCATTTGAGGCTGGGAAAAGGAAAGGAATGTTTTAGAATCAATATTTAGCTGGTGTGTTAAAGGAGGTTTTTCTGGGGCAGCTGAGGGGGATTTTGTCTCCCCAAACCTTCCCTGTGTGAATTTTACCCCATCCAAACCTTCCCTTTATGGACTTTTTTTCCCCTCCAAACCTTCCCTGATGGATTTTTACCCCTCAAAACCTTCCCTGATGGATTTTACCCCTTCAAACCTTTCCTGTATGAATTTCACCCATCAGACCTTCCCTGCATGGATTTTATCCCTCCAAACCTTCCCTTTATGAATTTTTTACCCCTCAAACCTTCCCTGCATGGATTTTACCCCTCCGATCTTCCCTTTATGGATTTTATTTCTCCAAACCTTCCCATTATGGAATTTTTACCCCTCCAAACCTTCCCTGCATGGATTTTACCCCTCAAGTAATCCCTGTATGGATTTTACCCCTCCAAACTTTCCCTGCATGGATTTTATCCCTTCAAAACTTCCCTGCGTGGATTTTATCCCTTCAAACCTTCCCTGCATGGATTTTATCCCTCCAAACCTTCCCTGTATGGATTTTATCCCTCAAGCCTTTCCTGTATGAATTTTACCCCTCCAACCTTCCCTGCATGGATTTCGTCCCTCCAAACCTTAACTTTATGAATTTTTTACCACTCCAAACCTTCCCTTTATGGATTTTACCCCTCCAAACCTTCTCTTCATGGATTTTTTACCCCTCAGTCTTTCCCTTTATGGACTTTCCCCATCCAAACCTTCTCTTTATGGATTTTTTACCCCTCCAAACTTTCTCTGATGGATTTTACCCATCAAACCTTCCCTTTACGGATTTTTTACACCTCAAACCTTTCCTTTATGGACTTTTTACCCCTCAAACCTTCTTTCTTCACTCAGAGTGTTTGATTCCAGAGGGAACTCCAGTGGAATTTCTCAGGCTTGTGCTTGCCAGGATGTACCTTTTTTACCCCTTCTAAACCACCTTCGGTCTTGGAAATTCAGATGAGTGGTCCTGAGGAATATTTGTAGTTCAGCAAGAACAGCTTTGAATTGGGAACAAATTTAGCCATTAAATTGTCGTAAAACTCAGCCATGACGTGGTCTCAGCACCTTTTTTTCCCCAGATAAACTGATTTTCCCCGTTCTGTGGGGATTTAACTCGCTTTGTCTTCAGCTCGACCCTTTTCCTAGCTGTATTAATCCCATATTTCTTTTAGAATATATTTTTAGAGATCTTTCAGCATCTTTTGCTGTTGGGAGGCTCAGGGAGCTGCCTCTTGTTACTCCTTGTATTTGTAATTCCCCACAGATAAAGGAGCATTAGGAACAGTCCCCAGTTTCTCTGGGAAGTAATTTCTGATTTCCATATTAATCAAAACTGGCTTTACCTTGGTCCTGCCCTAATCCTTGGACCAACACAGGGAGGAGATTACACTCTGCACATGTCAAAAAGCAATTAAAATTCACACACAGGAATCGAGGGGGGAGGAAAAATCACCTTTTATTTCGTGAGCTGAGCAGGGAAAAGCCCCTGACCTGGAATTGTTTGTTCCTTATTGGCTCCTTTCCCTTTGAAGTGCCTGCTTGGAAGAGTCTTTAATATTCCAGGATTAAAATGCTGCCGTTCCAGTAGAATGGGGAGGGTTGAACGTGATGGGAAGAGACATTTCAGGAGGGGGAGGACTGGCTGTGGAGAGCCTTGGATTTGCACTTGGACAGGTGAGGGATGTTAATAGATGGATATTCCAAGATCTTACTGAGGGTGGGATACAGCTTCCAGGCTATGGAAAAGGGAGGGCAGGAGTTAGGGAGCAGGGGAGGCACCTATGGGTGATAAAAGATCTGTTTGGAGGTGTTGGACTGCAGGAATTTGGGAGGTTTGGGGCTGGCAAAGCAAAATCTGCCGTAGGTGACAGAGGATCTGGGAAACGTGTGGGAATGGCTTTGGGT
>NW_021940498.1:7579590-7597961 GCF_001715985.3 Manacus vitellinus | reverse complement strand
GGATGGGATGGGATGGGATGGGATGGGGTAGAACAGAACAAAGTAACAGTAGAATAGGATGGAATGGAATGGCATGGAATGGAATGGAATAGACTGGAATTGGAATTGGAATGGAATGGAATAGATTGGAATGGAATGGAATGGAATGGAATGGAATGGAATGGAATGGAATGGAATGGAATGGAATGGAATGGAATGAGATGTAATGGATTTGAATAGAACAGAATAGAATGGAATTGGAATTGGAATGGAATGGGATGGAATAGAGTAGAATGGAATAGAATGGGATGGATTAAAATACAATAGAATAGAATTGGAACCAGAGTAGAATGGAATTAAATAGAATAGAATGGGATGGGATGGGATGGGATGGGATGGGATGGGATGGGATGGGATGGGATGGGATGGAGTGGAATGGAATGGATTTCAATAGAATAGAATAGAATGCAATTGGAGTTGAGCAGGAGCTGGTGAATTTCCAAAGGGTCTGGGAATCAGGGAATCTCATCCCAGCTCTTGAATGGGAAATGAACAAGCAAAACCTTGGGATGAGGGATCTTTGTGGGATCTCTCCTGACAGAACCTTTGCACTTCCAAGCTGGTGGAATTAGATTTTATTTTCAAACAGGCTGTGGAGTTTTGCCAGTTCAAATATTATGGATTCTCAGCTTCCCCCAAGGACAACTTGGATCTAATCTGGCCCAAATATGTGTGAGAGGCCCATTAAAGCCTTTTAACACCCCAAAACTGGTTTTATTAATACTCTGCCTGTGCTCCATCTGCTGCTCTGCTTGGCTGGAGCCAATGGATTTGGGAGCAATTCACTGCCCTGGTCCAAGGCCAAAATGGCCAAAATACCATATGGACAATTGGAAGTTAATTAGGATTTTAGAATTCAATATCTAAGGATGTTGTGATCCCTAAACCCTCAGTCTTCCTGAGTTTGGTCTCTTCCAGCAACCCTAAATATTTTCTCATTTGGAATTTTTCACTTTGCAGATGAAAATCCCTGGGTTCACAATCTTAAAATCAGCCCTTTTGGGGCAGTGATTTAATTTGCAACATCGTTGTGGCCCTTCTGGAATTGTCTGTTTTTAAAGTGAGCTGGAGTAGGGAATTTGGTGTCCCCAGAGACCTTGTTGAAGGGTGTGAATCAAGACTGCCTCTGGTGGAATCAGGACTGGAATCAATCTTCCAATGCCAGAGGAGTGTAAAACACAGAGATAGGAAGCATGACAATGTTTGTACTTAATTAGCCCATTGATTACTGATTAATTGACTGATTCCTGGGCAGGTTTTTTGCATTAATCCTTGATCATGCTCAGGGCACGAGGAACCACGATTTTGTCTTTGGCAGCACACCTGGAATACCACTAGTTTTAAGGTATTAAATTCCAGCATCTGAGTTGGGCTGAGTAAATAAAAATAAAAGCAATCTGTGACCAATAAGGAGCTTTTTGCCATCATTTTTCCAGGCAGGTCCCTTCCTGCTTTTCCTGGAAAATTCCTGTCTGAGGAGGCATCTCTGACACCCCAAAACTCAACACTGAGCACAAGTCCATGTTTAGCTCCTCCAGTCTCACAAGTTCTGTAGGAACAAGCTCTCCTGTACAGGAAACAGCCACTTGTCCCAGAAAACATTTTGAAATAAAAGGGATTTCCCTTCATTTTTCCAGGCTGGGAAATGTTATTGGATAAGGTTGAGCCACAGTTCAGTGTTTAAGGAAATCTGTAATGGCTTCTTTATGACACTTTCTGAGGAGAAACAAACCCTTTTATTTCATCAGTCTCTTCCTTTGGAGTCATCAAACACAGAATTAATTAAATAATTGCAGGGAGCGTCGATCGGGAATGAATTAAACCATTTTCCTGAACTTCTCCCCCACAGAGACTTGTGCCAGCACAGGAGAGGATGTGACACATGTCTGTGGCCCAGAAGTGACATTGATTGACAGTTTGACAAGTCCTGTCACTGTGGTTTATTTTTTACCAAGTAATCAAGTGTCTCTCTAATGGCTTTGGACAGTTGCTCCCAGTTTTGCTTCTCCTGTCCCCAGACAGCTGCTGGAGGGCCTGAGAGCTTTGTGGGGAGTAAAACTGAGGTGGAACTGGGATAAGGATGGAAATGGGAATCATCTCTTTTGTCTGACAGCTAAAACAAAATGAGCTGAAAGCAGGTTTTCCCTGAGCAAGAGAAAACGAGGGCAGTGATTGTCCAAAACTGCTCCTGGTATTTCCTAAGATCTTTTTGGGTTTGTAAAGTCTCCAAATTCCCTGGCATGGTGAAGGCAACAGCTCCAAGCTGATTTGTGGCATCCTGTAACCACGAGGTCCCGGTAAGAGCTCAGAGCTCTGTGCAAATTCCTTGCTCTCCCTGCCTAATTCCCAAGAAAGTAGGAGTCTCCAGCTCCTCTGGGCAGGGAGGCCCCACCATCCATCCCCTTGTCTTTGACCTCCAGCTGGGAAAATCTCCTGCAGGCAGGCAGGGCCTCATTGTGTCAGCACTGTGACCCTCTGGAATGGACACAAACAGCCCATGTCACACTGAGCCAGCACCAGAGGGGTTCTCTCCATCCCCTTTCCTGCCAAAGGCACCTCTGCCATTCCCAGGACATCCAGCAGTTCTTTCAAATGAGTCTGTGCAATATAAAGGAAAAGGACATAAAAAGAGAATAGTTTTTTTGCCCCGTTCCTGTGGGTTTTGTCAAATTTTTGGGGTTTATACTGAAGGTTTCAGAGGGAAGGGTGTGTTACCTGTGATGCCTGTGGAGATCCTGCCCTTGGTTTTGTTGTGCTTGCCATGGAAGACGTGGATGATCCATCAGGAAAACTCCTTTAGGGGGTCTGTGATTTCACACCAGTGGAATTCCCCACCCTCTGGATCAAGCTGTGATCCCAGGGAAGGAAAAGAAGGAGATGGAAGGAGGTGTGGAAGAGAGATGGAGAGGGAATTCTGACAAGGTCATGGAGTGATGGGGCAAAGGGGAATGGCTTCTTACTGCCAGAGGGCAGGGTTAGATGGGATATTGGGAAGGAATTGTTGGCTGGGAGGGTGGGGAGGCCCTGGCACAGGTTGCCCAGAGAAGCTGTGGCTACCCCAGCCCTGGAAGTGTCCAAGACCAGGTCGGAGCGACCTGGGACAGTGGAAGGTGTCCCTGCCCATGGCAGGGGGTGGGACTGGATGGGATTTAAGGTCCCTTCCAACCCAAACCATCCTGATTTCCATGAGTGCCTTGGAAATAGAGATGGCACAACACATGTCCAGGACAGTGACAACGTGAGTACAGGGTCAGAATCCCTGCTCTGTGTGGCCAGGAGTGTTTAAAATTGGGAAGCAGCAGGAGCAGCAATCCCAGACCATGTGAAGATGAGCTTTGCAAGAAAAGTTCCCACTTATATAAAGGACCTTTCAGGTGAAAAAAGACCCAAGTTTAAAGGTCTCCTGGAAAGAGGTTGTTAAATGTGAGAGCAAAGCTCTTTTGGAAGCAGCTGCTGTGTCTGTGAACACGTTTGCCTGCTCTGCTCCTGGGCTGCTGAGGCTTGGAACAGTAATGAGGGGGTGGCACTTTTTTGTGGGAATGAATGTATTTATTATCCAGAGACTTCAGAAATGCTGGATTCTCAACCGTCCATTAAGTTGCTCTTCAGAACGGTCCCACCCTTGCTTCTCAGCCTCCCCTCTATTTTTACATCCATTTAGAGGAGTGGGCTGGAGGAGTGATGGGATGTCTGTGGTTACGTGGGATGATGGGTGGAAAATAAATCCCGGGGCTCCCTCCAGCATCACAGGGCACTGGCACATCTGGAGCTTATCCCAGAGAGGTTTGGGTAGAATTGACATGGAAATGCATCCAAAAATGTGCCACTGTTGGATGGATCTGTGGGATTAGGGAAAAAGGAAAAGGTCCTGCCATCCTTCCTGCTGTAGGTGCTTTTGGGAGGTGGCAAAACTCAGATTCCTATAATTCGGGGTGTTAAGCATAAAACAAACCAGGGTCAGTCCAGGAGGGTTTCAGCTCTGCCCCGCTGAGTTGGAGACTCTTCCTAGACTTAAATTTGGTTTGGAAAACACAGTGACTTGGGGAACGTACATTTTGAGCTCCAAAAGGCCTTTCAGTACAAAAGACTGAAAATGCCCAAGGCCGAAGTCGTGTTGGGATAAGTGAAGTTAAGGGATGAGATGTGTTGGGATGGTTTGGCACCCAGTTGGACCCGAGTTCTGGCAGGACAGGAACATCTCCAAACACCCTGACAATGAGCTGTGCAGTCATTTCATCACACCTGTCCCATCCTCAGAGCCCTTGGGGTGTCAGTCACTGATGACAAAGGGCTCTGGCTGGTGAATTAAGAGCTGGGCCATGGAAAAGTTGCCCTTGGGGCAGCCCCGTGTCCACCAGGGCAGGGGGACCCC
This sequence comes from Manacus vitellinus, assembly GCF_001715985.3. Classification (NCBI taxonomy): domain Eukaryota; kingdom Metazoa; phylum Chordata; class Aves; order Passeriformes; family Pipridae; genus Manacus; species Manacus vitellinus. The sequence continues at coordinate 7,593,550 of NW_021940498.1, read as the reverse complement.
TAAAACAGCAGCCTGATGGTGGTGGGTGGTGTTTGTGTGAGGGGGTGGACAAGTGATGGGGCAGGAACTCCTGGTGTGTGTCAGGTGGGCGACAGAGCAGCTACACTCCTAACTGAGGGGGGATAAATCCAGAGCAATTCCTTTTGGGTTCAGAGGGAGATGTTTTCCGGAGTTCCCACAGAGCAGGGAAGGTCTAGGAAGTGCCCTGGGTAAGAAGCTGTTCAGAGATATTGAGGGGTATTCCTTGGGGACAACTCCCCAACAGGCAGAAGGAGATGCATGGCCTAATCCCAGAGCTCGGGGCGTGAGGAGAAAGGCTCTGGATGGCATAAGGAGGTTTGTTGACACCTCTGCCACAAGTCATTTCCAAAATGCTGCAGCTCTTCACCTCTGGAGGCCGGTTTCTCACACAGGATCAGCTCCCAGATCTCCTCAGCTGTTTGCCCTGTGTCCCCCATCCATCCCATATTTTTCCGGAGTCACCTCTCCCAGCAGTCGACGTTCGGGAGCGTTGCTGCCAGTCTGGCTCTGCTGGAGCTGTGCCAGGAAGCCCACGTGGTGTCTGCTCTCCAATTTCTCACTTCTGGGGTAATTTCTCAAGTACCAAACTTGCACTTTTCATGTCACAACACGTGACTTTGGGCAGGAATAAATTCCCACTGGGGCTGAAGGTGGCGGATTCCCAGCAGCACGGAGGTGAAGATGTGAGGTTGCTCGTGTTTTTACCCTCAGAAGATGTTCATAAATCCTATTTTTGAAGAGTTTCTGAGGTGTGGGCAATAAAGAATGAGGTGGATGAGCTTAAAATAGAACATGAGGGTGTTTGGCAGGGGAAAATACTTTGGCTTCATCTGGCTGAGGCGAAATCTTCCTGGGGCTGTTGCAGCTTCGAAGCTCAGCAGAAACAAACTGGTTTGTAGAGGTTTAGGGGAGAATTAGTAAAACAGAATAAGGGAATTATTTGGGTTGGAAAAGTCCTCCAGGATCATTGAATCCAGTCACTCCCCCAGGACTGCCAAGGCCACCACTGACCTATGTCCCCCAAGTGCCACATCCACAGGGATTTTGAACAGTATCAGGGATGGGGATTCCACCCCTGATCTGACCCCAAAGGCACTTAAACCCCTCTTCTAAAATCTACTTCCTGAACCCCTTTACAATTCATCTTCTAAAAAGAGGGAGCCTAAAAGCCATTAATCCAAAGCAGCATCACACCAAGAAGGAAAGGGGTGAGCAGAGCTGGAGAGAACAGCCCAGAAATCTGAAAAACATACATGAAAAATTAAAGGCAGCTCTAAAACACCTCCTTGCTGCAGCCCCACGTGCTCCTGGTTGTTTGTTGGAGTTTTTGCAGCAGCTCTTCCCAGAGCTGTGTGTTTTCCCTGGGGAGAACATCAAATGAACACTGGCTTCCTTGCTCCTATTGATTGTGGAGATGATATTAAATTAAAATAAAGGCAGAGAACAACTTTTGATTTCTTGGGCGAGGAGTCTCATCAATTTTGTTCGATGTGTTTTCACCTCATTTTCTGTTTCTGCATCATCACAAGGCCCAGCAGAGCCAGAGGCCCTTCAGGGGCAAATCCATACAAGGAGAAAGGAAAGGATATTTTCCTTCTGTCCCTGATATTTTCATGTCAAGGGGGTTTGATCCTCTGGCTTGTTATTTTTGATTCAAGGTGACAAGATGTGGCAGGAAGGGAGCAGGGCCTGTCTGAGGAACTGGGGTTTCCAGGGGGAAAATCAGACACTCCTGAGCCCATTCCTGATTCTTGGATCCAGACACCCATGGAATGTGGATCATCCTGAGGGACTACAGCTTTTGCTTCCATGAGGAGGCTTGTTTGGGGTTATTTGAGGGATGAAGAAGAGCCAAGAAACAAACCCCATCTCTCTTTGCCCTTTAACCCCCCAAAAAAGGAGAAGGACCGGTGATTGAGTCCCAACCCGGAGGGTTTTAAAATAGGTGTGGATGTGGCACTTGGGGACACGGTGGTCTTGGCAGTGCTGGGTTGGACTCGATGGCCTTAAAGGTCTTTTCCAACCTCAATGATCCCATAATTCCATGAATACACATTTGTCTCCACCTGCCCAAAATAACCCTGGAGTCTCAGTAAGTGTCTGGCTGGAAAACCTTTCCCAAAGCCACAGTTTTCCTGCGGTCTGAGAGTGGTTAGATTTATTTCAGGTTGATTTTTCTAAAACCCCCCCAGTATTGGAAATTTCAGGAGTGGTTTTTTGAGCTGGGTTCAGAGGTGGTTTTTTTAGAGGTGGTTTTTAGAGGTGTTTTTTTGCTGGATTTGCCAGCAGGTGCTGGTGGTGCCTCAGATGGAACTCGTGGCCACCCAGGACTGTGTTTGTCGTGGTTCAGACTCAGTTAAGGACTGTTATTAAAGATTAGGGGATTCAGAACTTGTCTGGGGGGATTATCCAGCTGCAAAGATCAGGAGAACCTCTTGGTGCTCCATGAGTTTTGTCACCTGGATCCCATCCCTCGTGGATGAGCAGGGTACACGGACAGCCGTCACCACCTGTGCCCGTGGAATTAGGGGGTCTTTAAGGTCCCTTCCCCCCCCAAACCATCCTGGGATTCTACTGGACCGTGTGTCAAGCTGGGAGAATTTTAGGGAAAATACCCTTGGAGTGAAGTAGAGTTGGTTTAACACTCCTGGCCAGGCAGGTCAGGGTGGAAAGTGGGATTGTGGGGGAAATGGGAAGACTGTGGAATGATGAATGTCCTGGAGAAGAAATTATTCTCTTCTAATGAAGTGGAGGGTGAGCAGGATATTTGTGATTGAGGATCATCATTAATGTTCCACCTGCAATCACTGGGGCTGCAAATAACCTTCTGAGGAGCTCTGTGATTGCTGAAAGGCTTCAGATATTCCTGAGTACGACAACAACGGAGTTTCATGCCTAAAAAAAATCTCTGTTAAACTGCTGCTTAGCCAACATTAACTCCAGCAATTTTTAATTAACCTGATTTAGAAGCCAAACATATCCCTGATGAAAATGAGAGGGTAGAACACACAGTCATTTATTCCACTGCAGTGGCCACGAGTGGTGATTGAGATTTATTCCAGTGAACTTCAGAATTTGGCCACGGGGTTTAGGAATTGGCACGTGGTGGAAGAGATTTGGGGCGTGGAGGGAGAGATTCCAATGGCATTGTGTGGACGCTCGGAAAGGGGGAGGCCAGACCTGCTATATTTTTAATATTTTAATGTTCTAAAATATTGAAAAAAGAGGAGTATGAATTGACTGCTAATTAAATCTTTCCAGCCTTTTTTGGCAGTGTCTGAGGGAAGGAAGCCTCTCCAAGGGTCACTTTTCACCCTTGAGTTGGTTCTGCTCTGGGATGGTGTCCAAGGGGACAAACCGTGGTGGCAAGGTCAGCAAAGCCAAATTCTCCACCAGAAAAGGAGGATTAATGTGTCCTGCTCTGTCTGCCCAAGGGATTTGTGCAGGAGCACGTGAGAAGGGATGGAGTTATCCAGGTGTTGCTGTTTCCAGGGGGAAGACTTCCAAGAAATGGAAGGAAACCAAAGCAGAATGATGACAAGGGATGGGATCTGAAGGGATGCCTGGAGCTGTGCCAGGGGAGGGTCAGGTTGGATCTCAGGGAAAAGTTCTTCCCCCGGAGGGTGGTGGGCATGGAACAGGCTCCCCAGGTTGGGCAGTTCCAAACCTGCCGAAGCTCAAGGAGCCCTTGGACAACACCCTCAGGGACAGGGGGGGATTGCTGGGGTGTCCTAGAGCTGGACTGGATGATCCTTGTGGGTCCCTTCCCACTCAGGGTATTCCATGATTTTCTAAAAATGGAGCAGCCTAAGGTGGGGAGGTTTTTGTCTGTGGAATCCACAGAGAACAAGAACTTCCATGGAGTGAGAGTTGGCTCAGACACCTGCACTGGGTGTGGGGCACTCAGAGTCTGTCCAGCCCTGCTCAGGTGATTCTCCCTGAACTCTCCATGACCCATCCAAGTGAAGCTGATGAAAACTGAAGCCTTTTCCAAAGAGCCCATTAAATCCCCTCCCGCGGCTCCGAGGGGTCGGAGCTGCCGCGTGCGTTCCTTCCAGGTGGCCTGGCAGGGAATCGGGGCCCTCCCGGGATGGCACTTGTGCAGCCAGGAGTGAAAACAAGCCTGGCATGTTTTCCTACAGCATCCCTTCAGCAGGAAACTCTGGATAATGGGAGCGCTGAGCGCTGGGCTGGGTGCTGAGCTCTGCCAATGCTGCCGTGCAGCCAAGGAAAACCTTTCCAAGCCGGTTTTCCATGGCTGAATTCAACATTCAGAGCATGTGTTTCCTCAGTGCTTTTCTTCCAAGCCCAGTGCACATCCCTGTTTTCTGTATTCTGGTCATTGCCCTCATTTTCTACAGGAATAAGGATGAAATATTGATGATGTCACATGGACATTCCCAGTTTTTCCTACATCCTGGGAATACAGCCGTGTTTTCCCTCCCGGCTGTGCCCGTTCCCTCTCTGCTCACACATGTTTGTTACTTTCCGGGGGTGTTATCCTGGCTGCCTGTTGATAAAAATCCTGATTTGTTTGGTCTCATTCCAGGTTATCCCACGGGATATCCCACGGCTGCCCCGGCCTACAACCCCAACATGTACCCGACCAGCAGCCCCGGCTACGCCCCAGGTAAAACCCCTCTGTGGAGGAGGGAATTCCAGCAGTTTCCATGTGCTTGTCAGCCAATCCCTTCCTGGGAAGAAGCCTTTGTTGGGGGTCTTCCCTTCCTAACTCTGCCATTAACTTCACACCTTCCTTTGGGAATATTTGTCTGTGTTGCAAAGCACTTTGGAACTACGAGTTATATCTTGATACGAATCCCAGGAATTTTGCAGCCCTCAGCACTGGGATATCAGCAGATTGATGGCACTGATTCCCTTCTCTATGTGTGTCCTGCTCTCCTTCCATGCCACAGCTGCAGGAATGTCAGGAGCTGTGTCCTGTTTGGGGTCTGGATCTCCCATGCCTTGTCTTTCCCGTGGCACTGCCAGAGTCTGTCCCTGTGCCTCCTCCTGTCCTTCACAAACTTGGGCCAAACCTGGGAATTCTTCTTCCCCTTTGGCAGCACCAGCTGCTTTCTTCCCTATAAAATCTCGTTTTCCCCTGGTATTCCCAGGGATCTGTTGGGTTTGATTTGGGTTGGTGTGCTTCTGGGAAGGTCTTTAGCTGCATTTCTTCCCACTAAAAACCTTCGGAAATGAGTTTTGTCCCTGCGCTGGCCACCCTGAAATTCCCCCAGAGGATAAACCACTGGAAGAATAAAGGGAAAAGAGCTCCACAGACTAAGAAAAAGCCCATAAATTTATTAGTAGCTTGTCCTGCCAGAGCCTGGCAACGTCCTCCCTGCTCAGCCAGGGATGTAAATCCTGCAGCATTCTGGAATGTTGGCCTGGAGCTTGGAGTGGAAGGTGTTCCTCGCCCCACAGCACAGGGTTGGAACTGGATGATCCTTAAGATCCCTCCCAACCCAAACCATTGTAGGATCCTATGACTCTTCTTGGGATTGGCACTGTAGGAATAGGGACCTGGAGCCAGCCCTGATCCCTTCCCTCTCCCAGTGTCAGGTTTCTGGTGGATTTTTGCTGATGTTTGAGCCCCAGAATAGGATAAATTCCTCACCAGTTTATTCCAAAGGAGCCTTTCCCAAGCAAAAGGATGAATTGGACTCCATGATCCTTGTGGGTCCCTTCCAGCTCAGGATATTCTGGGATTCTACCAATTCCAATTCAGGTTCCTGCCTTGCGTGATTTTCCTGTTGCTTTTTTCCACAGTTTTTAGAGGGAGAGACACAAGACACACCCCCAGCATTGCAAACTCTACTGGTTGCAATAAACCAGCATTTATTTAGGATTTTTCTAGGATACTGTTCTTCCAAAAAAAGGCCTTTTAAGTTGGTAAAAATGAGCATCTCAAATCACTGCTGCAGAGACACAATAAAAATAAAATAATAAATGTCTTCATTAAGCTGCCTGTTCCCTCCCAGGCTTTCTGCCTTCCCACAGTGGTTGTTGTGGTTTAACTCCCTTCATCAAGGCTTCTCTTTTTATTTTCCTGAAAGTAGGACACACACTTTCCTCCTGGAGCCTTTAGCTGCACTTATTAATAATGCAGGGGAGAAGGACGGTTTACAGCAATGCCCTTGCATTGCAGAACAAGAGTATTCCAAAATCAGGAATTGTGGGACGGGATGGAGGCTCTGAAATCCTGGAATGGGTTGGGTTGGAAGGGTTCATAGATTTTCTTTTCCCATTTCAGTATGACTAAGGGTCCTCTGCAGGGACCCAGAGCTCACATTGTTTGCTCAGTTCCCACCTGGATTAAACAGATAAGGAATAAAAGCTCTTGATTTTATTTATTTTAAGGTGGGAGGCAAAACCAGATCCAGAAGACACTGGTTGGAGGTGGCCCTTAAAATGATATTAAATAATCATAGCTGGCTTGTGACCCCTGAGAGTTGCAGCTCTTCAAAGGACCAGGAGATATTAGTGTTCTGGAAGCCTCCTTGGTTCGCCTTCTGTGCAGCTTTAAGTGATGGATTCTCCAAGAATCCATGATTTAATGTTCAGAACGTGGGATTCTCCACCCCAAATTGCCTGGATTTTGTGGTGGGTTTGATGTGGAGAGGGAAAACCTCAGAGGAAGGACTGAGTGCAAATAAATTGTGTCAGTCTCGGAGATTAAAAAACCTCTGGGAAATCCAGAGGCAAAAAAGAATCTGATCCTGAATAAAAGCAGAAGGGAAGGAGTGTTTCTGTCCCAGGGTTGGAGTTGGGTCTCCAGTGGGATGTTGCTGAGTGCAGTGTGCCATGGAAAATAAACCAGGCAGCTTGGAAATCCTTCATCACTCCCAAAGCTTTGGGAGAGGGTGAGGCTGGAGCAGGAAGTGATCAGTGCCTGAGTGGAGGAGAAACTGGGCTTGGATCTCTCACTTCCCACAAACCTCCTGGTTTCACAGAATCCCAGACTGGCTTGGGGTGGAAAGGACCTTCCAGATCATCTCTTTCCACCCCCTGCCATGGGCAGGGACACCTTCCACTAGACCAGGTTGCTCCAAGCTTTGTCCTGCCTGAATTCTGTTGGTCCCTCCTCAAATTCCACAAGGTTTGGCTCTTGAGATTCTTCTGGATTCTTTTCCTTGGCACCATACATACTCTTCCACAAACTGGGACACAGGGAGACCTGCCCAAAGCCACTGCTGGCCTTCCCATGGTTCCTGAGGACCACCCAACACTGGGACAGGACGGTCACAGCGACCAGTGGTGGTGCCTCCAAGGGTTTTCCTGGGAATAAAATGCCTCGTGCCCGAGGCTCAGCCCATTTTCCTGCTGGGAATCACAAGGCCGAGGGCAGCCCTTGCTGGTTTGGAGGGACAGAGGTGACCATCTGGGGAGGGATGGTGGACACAGATCTGCAGGTCCCTCAGCTCAGTTGTTGTCCGTAAAAGGTGGGAGTGGAAGGGAAAGAGTAGCAAAATGATTCCATAAATGTGGGAATTGTCTCTCCACTGCTGTGTGTGACTCCTCTTCTCTGCCTCCACCCAAGCCACCCTCCTGATGAAGCAAGCCTGGCCTCAGACCTCCTCGTCCTGTGCCACCGAGGGCACCTTCCACCTCCCGGTGGACACCGGCACCGAGAACAGAACCTACCAGGCCTCTTCTGCAGCTTTCAGTAAAGACACCTTTCCTTTCTGGGGTTTGATTGCCTGATCTGGGCCCCTTTTGGGTGTTTATTTAGAAATGGGGTTATTTGGGATTGTATTTGGGTTGGGAGGGATCTTAAAGACCATCTCCTTCCAACCTTCCTGTCTTGGGCACCTTCCACTAGCCCAGGTATCTCCAAGCCTGGTCCATCCTGGACTTGATGGATGTGTTAAAGCCATGAGAAAAGAGAGCACTGACCCTCCTGCTGCTCCCCCAGAGGAGGAATTCTCCTGGAAGTGGAGAAGGTGAAACCTCTCCCTCAACTGTTTGGTCCCCAGGAGCGACCTGGTGTTTATCTCCAAAGGGACATTATTTCCTACTCCCTTTAAATGGAAAGAATTCCAAACTAAAGCCTGATTTTCAAGGGACAGGGCTGAAATTCTGGCTGAGCAGAAGCAGGGGGAGGAGATGCTGTTCAGGGATCACTGTCAAACAGGCTTTTCCAGGTGGAGCCTTGGAATCTCATCCCTGAGGAGGACAAATGTTTCCTCTGGGAGGGCTGATAAGCTCCCTGATAAGGCAGAACCTTTTAAAAGCCTTTGTGAGGCTTTCTCTTGGAAAAGGGATGTCCCTACAATTCTTTGGGGACATGGTGCCTAAAGTCACACCAGGCCAAATTTGACCAAGTTGTGAATATTTGGAAAAATACCAGTTTGTAATTAGTAAAAAATTAGATCTTGTTTGGTGAAATCAGCAATTTTAACAGAAACTGGAGCTTAAAGGCTCATTGTTGTCCCCATCTCCAGGCACCTCTCAGGGTGCTGAGGACTGGTAGCTCCCAAGATCTTTTTTGGAGAAAACAAATCCAGAATTGAAAAAAAAAAAATCCACTGGATGGAAAAACAAGAGGCTGAAGGCTTTCATTTTTTTTAGTTTATCTAAAAAAAAGCACAACTTGGAAGTATTCTTGAGGGTTTTCCCCATTTAGCAGTTAAGCAATAATGTTTAATTAATGGAGCCTCTAAAGGTTGGGAATTCAGGTGCTGTGACATCCCATCCTCGGGGCAGGTCACACCTCCTTTAGATGTTGCACCTTCCATGAGGTTTTATGGCACTTCCCTGCCAGGATCCTTCATTTTAGAGTATTCCCCACGTACTCAGCCTCTCCCAAATGCTGCAAAATGAGTTTAAGTTTCTTTAGGCCTTTGATAAAGTCTCAGTGTGGGACTTGGATGCTCCGGATAATGGGCAAGACCAGGGGATGCATTTCCTTTTCCTTAAATTCAAGCAGAAGAAAGAGAACAATTCCAATCTGCCCTGTGAGGATCACAGAACCTTCAAGGGATGAAATATTTCAAGGCACACATCATTTTCCCCTGGTGGGTGTCACAGAATCCTGGAATCCTGGAATGGTGTGGGATCTTGAAGGGATTTGTTCCAAACCCTGGTGATGGGCAGGGACACCTTCTACTATCCCAGGTTGCTCCAAGCCCTGTCCAGCCTGGCCTTGGACACTTCCAGGGGTGGAGCAGCCTCTCCTTTGGGCAAATTCTTCTCCATGGGATATCAGTAGATGCTGATGTGTCCCTCCATGCCCAGGGAGCAGCCAGTGTTCCATGACCAGCACCCCGAGCTCCTCACGTGTGTGTGGCCCAGCTCTGCTGCTGCAAATCCAAGCCTAAAGCTGGGATTACTCCTGTCTTTTCCAGGATACACCGCAGGGACTCCCTACAAGGTGCCACCGACCCAGAGTAACAACGCTCCTCCTCCCTACTCGCCGTCTCCCAACCCGTACCAGACTGCCATGTACCCCATCCGAAGTGCCTACCCCCAGCAGAACCTGTACACACAGGTAGGTGGGGCCTCCCGGGGGGTGGGACCTCCCCACCACATCCCAACACAGCTCCAAGCTCCCTGTGGGAATCTCCTCGGCTCCCAGGGCTGAGCACCCACGCCCGTGCGGGGTGGAGAAGCTTGTAGTGGGGCTTCGGGATGGTGGGGTGCCTCTCCTGCCTCCTCTGTTGGATGTCAGGGTACATCCCCATGGATCAGCCCTGCTGGGAGTTGGGACCTTTCCTCTCGAATCACACTGGCTACCAGGGATAGTCCTGGATGATCCCTGCACCCCGCTCTCCCCACCCAGCCCAGCTCTCAAACGCTGCTCTTCCTCAAGGCTCCTGGTGAGTCTGGGTCACCCCGAGGTCCCTTTGCTGCTGGTCATTGGCATCACCCTCCTGCCACCTCCCCTGTGTCCCCTTCACCAGCACCAGCCATGATCCGGATTCGTGTCCTCCTGGAGCAGCTCCTCCCTCAGCACCTGGATGGGATTTCCAGGCCCACCTTCCCTGCTGCTGCACGGCCACCACCTCCAGCCATGTGCTGGGGCCAAGAGCCTCTGCAGGGATGCAGTTCAGGCCAGATGTCCTCCAAAAACCACCTTAATTCCCATTCCCACTGAAGATCATGAACTTCCCAGAGCCATCTGGCCCTTCAGCTTCCCTGGCTTTTCCTCTCCTCTTTCCTGTCCAAAGACCAACTTCTCCAGCAGTGCTGGAGCTACCTGTCCTGGGGATGGTCTTTCTGTCCCTCATGTTTCAGGCCCTTCATTGTTTTGGGTGTGGAGCTTTTTCTGTTGGCTCCTTTTATTCCCTTGTTTCCAGAGTCTCTGAGTCTGGGCAGCCTGGATTTTGGAGCCCTGTTGGAAACCCAAGGAGATGATACACATCCCAAACAAGCACCTCGGGATCATCCAAGAGCCACTTGTCCTTTTCTTCCATCTCTTGTTCCTTTTCCACACCAGCAGCCAAAGTCTTGGTGTCCAGGCCCTGTTTCATCCCACCAAATGGTGGTTTGTCCCCAATGGATTGACTCCTTGATCCATGATGCTGATCCCCCCTCAGTCCTGTTGCCTCCATCCATCCCACACATCCACAGGGTCAGCTTCACCATTCCTTGCCCAGGTCTCCCAAGTCACGGGAGAGACACCCCGGGAAACAACCAGCCCTTTGGCAGTGCTTGAATCCCAGGATCTTTTAGGTTGGGAAGGCTCTGTAAAAACATGGAATGACGGTGGGTTTTCTCCCCTCCTTCTCCACCAGGGAGCTTATTACACCCAGCCGGTGTACGCGGCGCAGCCCCACGTCATCCATCACACCACCGTGGTCCAGCCCAACAGTATCCCGTCGGCCATCTATCCCGCTCCGGTGGCCGCGCCCAGGACCAACGGAGTGGCCATGGGAATGGTCGCCGGGACCACCATGGCCATGTCAGCAGGTAAGCAGGGAAGTCTTTCCACGCTCCGCACTTCCATCTCCCGGTGGGATGCATCCAGGCAGCCCGCGCAGGAGACTTATCCCGGATGAAAAATTCCCAGCCTTAAATTCTTTCCTCTGACTGTCCCATAAGTATGGGAATCCCCAGGCTTGTCCGCTCCAAACAGCTGGATTTCTCTCCTCAAGTTCCCTTTTTTTAGGGCTCTTATGGCCTTGTTTTTGTTCAACATTATCCTTGGTTTCTCCCTCCCGATTCCTCCACATTTTGTGTGCAGGATTCCTTGGATTGCTGGCACATGGTGGGCTGGGTTTATTTGTTTCCAAAGCCTGTATTTCTCTCATTAACAATTCTTATTGTATATTGAATTATGCCAAGAAATGCATCATTCATCCTTTTGCATCTGCACTGGCTGGGAAATAGGGCCCTATTATGGGATGCAAGCCCTGTTCCAAGCAGGCAGGGGTGTGACAGGAACCACTTGGAGATATTTACTGTCGCTTACTCTGAGAAATGGATTAATTAATGCATGTGGGATGTGTTAGATTTCCATTAATTTGTAGAGAGATACCCAGAAACCAGGAATTTGGTTTGAGCACCCAGTTGCTCTGGGAACGGAGCAGTCCAGGGCTGTTCTCCCTTCCCATGTAGGCACTGTGCAAATTCCAGCTTAAAATTCCTCTGGCTGAAAAAAGAGGTTACACCAGGCAGTGCCTTCATGGCTGGGAGAGGATCAATCCTGCTGCATCCCAAGGCTCTGGGTGTTTAAAGGAAGCAAAAGAACTCCTGGGAGATGAGTGGCAAAGCTCTTCCCAAGTTTCCCTGGAAGAGCTCTTGGGGGTTTTTTCTCACCTCCCTTTGCATCCCTTCTCCCTTCGAGTTTGATCCTTGGGTGTTTCAGATCTCCTGTTGTAGTTTAGCCCAGTGCCTTCAGTGGGTAAACGATGTCAGCAGGTCAGCTGGGCTGGTCTTTAGGGACAAGGAAAATTGAAAAAAAAAAACAACAAGGAAAACCCTTAAAAAGACAAGGCGATGACCAAAAGTACCATGGAAAACACCCTGGAGCTTCAGGTGTGTTTGTTCCACTCATGGCACTGGTTGATCCCAACGACAAGTCCAGCACCTTCCAGTGAGGTCTCACGGGCAGAAGAATATTTGGGATGATGGAAAAGCTAAAAGGAGGCAGCTGGTGCTGTTCCTGCCCCTGGGATGGGCACCACTTCCCTGAGGGAGCTCTCCTTGATCCGTGTTTCCCTTGCAGGAACCTTGTTGACCACCCCCCAACACACCGCCATCGGAGCACATCCCGTGTCCGTGCCAACGTACAGGGCTCAAGGAACCCCCACCTACAGCTACGTACCTCCACACTGGTAATCCACTGGCCAATCCATGTGAGTGATCCCTCTGCTCTGCCCTTGGGCATAAATTAACCTCCAGACCTCAGCCAGCCTGGCCTGGGACACTCCCAGGGATGGGGCAGCCACGGCTTCTCTGGGCAACCTGTGCCAGGGCCTCCCCACCCTCACAGGGAGGAATTTCTTCCCAGTATCCCCTCTGGCAGCTTAAAAACATTCCCCCTTGTCCTATCGCTGCATTCCCTTATCCAGAGTCCCTCCCATCACTGGGATATGGGTTTTTTCCCTATTAAAAGTGGATCTCCCTTGATGATCTTGGAGATCATCCTGTCCATGAGCACCAGAGTTGCTGCACATCCCTGTGGTACCCAGGATCCCAGAAATCCCAGGGTTCCTGCATGTCCCTGTGATGCTCAGGATCCCAGAAATCCCGGGGTTACTGCATGTCCCTGTCATGCCCAGGATCCCAGAAATCCTAGAGTTACTGCACATCCCTGTCATGCCCAGGATCCCAGAAATCCCAGGGTTACTGCACATCCCTGTCATGCCCAGGATCCCAGAAATCCCAGCTGCTTGTTCCTCGTTCATGGTGTCCAATTAACGCAGTTGATGGGAACACTGGGAGTCAGCGGATATCCCACCCAGCCCTGAGCTTATCCCAAATCTCTCCTTGGTGGGCAATTAGCAGGGAGCATCCCATCTTCATATCCTTGGCATTGGATCCCACCACTGAGCTCAAGGAATTGTCCTCAGAGATGGTTAAATTCCATATGGACTGTCTCTACGTGGTGCAGGAGTGCAGAGAACAGCCCTGATCTTCCAGAACTTGCTTCTAACTCCCTGGTTTTGGGTGTTTTCTCTTTCCCAGATCCGGAATCAAACATTGTATGCAACTCCACAAGTCTTACATCGGTGCCCCGGCCCCTGGGCCGCAGCACCTCGTCTGTTTGCAAGAACAAAACTCAACAAACCGAGTGCAAGGGTCACTTTATGCATCCTTTAGTGGTTTTTGTAAAAGCTGCTTTTTCTAATCTTCTGCCTCTCTTTGATTTTCCCCTCCCGTCCCCCTCCCACATAAATCGTGTAACACACATGACTGACACCGAGCAATAGTAAAGTTCTCTCTCTTTGGTCCTTGGAAAGCTCAGAATCTTCACTTTGCCAGCTGAGTGGTGCAAAGATCCCCCCACTTCGTGTTCTTTTGGGTTCTTCTGTCGTCGTCGTCGTTGCCCGAGCCTAGATTTGCAGCGTGGTTGATGTTCGGGGGACTGTGAAAAGCACAGCGCTGGTTTTAATTTAGACAGGCAGGTTTGTTCCCGTTTTTCTTTTTCTTTTTTAGTCGGAGATGATCAATTATTCAATCTTCCGTCACGTATTCCGAGCAAAATTGGTGTCTTCCAGAATAGCTGTCGTGGTAGGTTCGAAATCTGCAGTGGAATTCTGAACTCATCCTTTCTTTTTGTAGGAGTAAGAGGATATAAATGTGGGTAGCGCTTTTGTCGTAGGGAGGGCGAGGACTGGTCACCGGTGGGGGCCTTGGGCTGCTCTTCCAACTGGGAAAATGGATGGTGGCTGATGGGAAGGGACATGTGCCCTGGGAGCAGCTTGGGAAAATGAGGTGCTCCCCGTCAGCCACGTCCTGGGGCTGCGGGAGGGAGAAGGGGAGAGGTGGG
>NW_021940498.1:7574646-7579404 GCF_001715985.3 Manacus vitellinus | reverse complement strand
TTGGTCTGGAGAGCTCTGAGTTCAGGGGTTGGTCTGAAGAGCTTCTCTAGATCCAAGGTTGGCCTGAAGAGCTTCTCTGAGTACAGTGTTTGTTCTGAAGAGCTTCTCCAGGTCCAAGGTTGGTCTAAAGAGCTTGTCTAGATCCAGGAGTTGGTCTGAAGAGCTTCTCCAGAGCATGGTGGTGTGGGAAAAGGGCGTCTGGTTGATGGAGACGAGTCTTCAAGGCAGGGTGAGGGGAAGGTGGGTGGCTTCACCCTCCACCCGTGTCACTGGCAGGGCTGAGAGCAAACTTGAGGGTTGAGGTGCCCCCTCAACCTTGGGCTCTGAGACTTCCAGGAGAAATGTCCATCCAAGCACAAACACCAGCACCGTGGAGAAGGGCCAGAAGGGGTGGGAATTCTGGCTGCTCTGCCAGGGGAGATGTGGGAGGAGAGGAAGCAATAGCAATAAACACGTCGCCTTCCTCCCGGGAAGCAAAGGTGGGAGCAGGGAAGGGATCCCCAGGTGACATGGGGCAGGGTGGGGGACGGAGGTCGCACCAGGCTGTGGGCACCAGGGGGATTTTGGGGGGTTTGGCTCAGCCAGGGACACAAGGACACGAAGATGTCCCACCTTGGGGTGTCCCAGTAGAGCAATACATTGTCTCGAGAGCAGCAGAGGGAGTTTGTGTTTGCAGGCAACTTGTGGCCAGTTTATTTTTAAACCCTTCTCACTAAACCCAGTTTAGAAATGAGGCTTTGCTTATTTATTTCTCTTTTCCAAGGCAAAACACTTGGTTGGGTTTTGGTTTTTCCCTCAACGTGCCAAAAGTGTTCCCTGTTGGCAACTCTCCTGCTCCTTGGGCTTTGAGGCTGTCAAATCCAGAGCCTTTGGAGAGGTCAGGTTTGGAGCTGGGGATGGGAATCCCTCAGGGCACTGCCTGCCTCGGGTTTCTGACCCGTGTGTGGTGTTGAGTCAGTGTTGGGTGCTCCGCTTTGGTCGTGCCTGGATCACGTCTCCTGATGGACCTGAGGGCTCTGGAGGCTCACCTGGACCCTCCATGGTGGTGTAGAGGTCAGGCTGGAGAGCTTTTTGGAAGAGAAGGTGACCTGTTCTTGTTGCTTTGGGTGGTGTCTCCCATCTTGGCTTCTGCTGCCACTGGGAGGAGCTCCTGGAGCTCCTTGAGTGTGAACCAGATGGGGAGGAAGAAGCTTAGGGATCCAGGAGGACTTTTCCAGCCACTGTTTGCTCTGTCGGGTTGGGTGTTGGAAGCAGCACCTCTGTGGGGGGTTGTTTGGTTGGTTCTGCTGGTTTTTAATGGAAGTGCTGCTGGATTTTTAATGGAAATCCGGAGCAAAGCTCTGGTTGACCTCCCCAAGCTCAAGGGGACATCCCTGTGGGCTGGGGAAAGTGCACCCTTGGGCTGCACTTCGGGAAGGAAAGGAGAAGGAGAAAAGGGTCCAACAAGCTTTGTGATCAGAGCCCAGGCTGTGCAGAGGACCCTTCCCAGCAGGCACCACCCTCCCACTATCCCAGACACCCTTCAGGACTTTAGGGACAACCCCTAAAATTTCGGTCCATGGCTGGGAAGGAGTTGTTGGGCTTTCTCCTGAAAGGAAAGAACACTAAAAGTGGGGAGGAAGCTCCAGGAGTTGAACACGGAGGGTCACCCAGTGTTCCCACTCAGATGGGCAGTTGGGTTTGAACCCCTTTGAGTAGATCAAGAGCAGCTCCTCACCCTGTTATTCCCAGGCAGAAATCCTCATTAACTCAGCCGAGTGTGGGGAGGGGAAATATTTGGCACCTCTTGGGCCAGAGGCTTCACTGAGGACCTTTGGTACCCAGGGCTGGGTTAGGCTTGGGCCACCACGTGGCTCCAGGGCCACCACATGGCTCTGGGGCCACCACTTGGCTCTGGGGCCTCCACGCAGTGCCAGGCTTGGGAAGCTCCTTCCCGAGGCGGCTCTGTGGGGCTGTGCTGGTGGGGAGACGCTCCTGCCCTTCCCTTGATCCCAAGCCCTCTCCTTGGGCTCCTCCTCTCCATGGCTTGAGGGAAGGTCCTGGGGAGGTCACAGCCTCCCCTGGGTGGGGACAGTGCTGGGGGGCCACCAGCTTCCCAAATATTTCAGCTTTGCTGATGTTGATTATGGAAAAGGGTTTTCCATCGCCCCGGGATTAGTGGGGAAGAGCAGGAGGGGTTAAACCATCCAGGGAAGTGTCTGAAATTAAAATTCCAGCTAAAGAGGAGGGAAAATAACTCCCAACCCCGATGTTCCCACCATTAACTCATCCCTGCCTTTATCTTGGCTTTAAAACACCAGCTCTAGTGTGAGATTTGGGGGGAAAAATAGGAATATTAGTCCTGGTGGTGACACCCCCCGCCTTGGAGCCCAAACCCTTCACGCCTCCAAGTGGCTGAGCCCTCCAGGCAAGGATTTGCTCCTGGATTTTATGGATAATGAATAACCCAGTTTTTGCAGTTCCAGGATGGAATTACCTTGAAGTGTTAAAATTTAAGGGGTTTGCTTTAATGGTGGATGTTCAGAGGATCAGGTTTTCCCACAGCCACCGGAATATGGTCCTTTCCAGAGCCCCCTCCCACCCTGTTTGCCATGCCCTGCATTCCCCCAGGGAGTTTGGGATGACGTGGTTCCCAGCTGGAGGGCGTGAAATCGGATCTTGCTTTTTTTAGGGGGGTGGAAAACCCACATTTGGGGCTTTATTTTTGATAGGAAAATCCAACCAGCCAACAAGAGCAATAAGAGCCGCTGGATACCCATAAATCCAGGGGGTTTTGGGGGGAATTTGGGCTTATTTTTTAATTGCCAGTATTTTCAGGCCCTCCAACTGTCGTTCCCAAAACGTGGTGACCCTCTGCCCACCTTCCCTTGGCTTTGCCAGGAGCTCCTGAGGCAGGAGCAGCTTTCAGATATTCTCTTCCGTGTGCTGGCATTCCCATAGGGAAAAAAAGAAAAAAGAAATTAAACCCTTTTATGGAGCTTGGGAGGCTTGGAAAAGGCGTTTTTGTGGCGTGTTGCACTCGTAGATTCTCCAGTAATTTGTGGGAATGTTGGCAAAGCAGGAATAGGAAAATCTGTGGTCTAAGGGCAGGAATTCCCATTTGGAAACGCTCAGTTGGGCTGTTTGTAGGGAATAATCTTGATGCAACAAGGCCATCTGCAGCCTCCCTGTGTCCTCCTGCAAGGGATGGAGCTGGGGAGTTTTCCTAGGGGTTTGGGATAAGGGAAGGGATTTGTAGGGTCGGGATCCATCGGGAAGCATGGTGAGGGAGGGAAAATGAGGCAGTGGGATCCAGGATCACATCCAAGCCCTCCCATTCCCAGAGCACGGAGCAAACCCACGTGGGCTCCTCCCCCTCTTTTTATGTCATTCATTTTGTAATTAATTTTAATTCACGTTGACCTCCAGACCAGCTCGGTTTTAAATATTATTGGATCTTTTAAACAAAAATAAATACAAAAAAAAAATCCCCCAAAAAATACCAAAAGAAAAAGGATTTAAACCCAAGAGTAACCACGTCTTCCAAGCCTCCAAGGTGTGGACGGAACATGGCCTGGAGCTGCTGCCCTGGAGAGCCCCCCCCCAAGTCTCAGTTTGTCCATCTGGAATTCGGGGTTGTTTTCCTGTTTGTTTTCTGTTCTGGTTTTGGTTCTGAAGATCAGGTTTTGTGATCTCCCTGACAGATCCCAGCCAAGAGTTTGTAACTGTCCGATGTTTCCTGTCAGATGTAGAACATTCGAGAACGATGAAAATGTTTCCAAAAAAAAAAAAGTCAATAATAAAAAAAAATAATAATAAAAAAAGGAAATAAATAAATAAAAGAAGCCCGATGGGGTTTGGTGGTCAGGGTGGTTTTTTTTTTTTGGCACAGGGAGGTGGTGGGGGGAGTGAATGGGGTGGGCCATGAACCCTTTGCTGGGGCAATGGTGGAGCTTGATGGTCTCCAGCCCAACCTTGGGTGGGTTGTCCCGATGATCCCAATGTGATCCTATAGAAACAGCTCCTGTGGGAAGTGAAGTGTGTGGCCTTCATGGGGAGCATCCCCACCGTGTTCTCCTGGGCTGATGGAGACTTCAGATAGAGGGTGGGTGGAGGCAGGAGACCAGCTTTGCCCAGAGCAATCCATGCCCAGTGGGGTTGTTGGCGAGGTGGGAGTTATCCCGTGATCCAGTGACTGTTGTTATCCTGGCAGCTGGTGATGGAGGGAAATCAGGAGCTTGTGGTGGTCCTGGAGGGGCTTCAGCTCAAGAGACCCAGGAGGTGACCATGGACGTCATCCAGTGGCTCCCAGTGGAGCTGTGCCGTGGCTCCCAGCGATCGTGTCCGTCAGGCTGCCACGCTGGACCTCGGCACGGGGAATCCTTCCCACCACCTGAGCAGGACCTTGGATTTGCTGTGCTGCCACTGGACACCTCGGTGGCAGGAGCAGAGGCTGAGCTGCACCTCCAGCTCCTCGTGGCTCTGAGTGGGACTGGCCTCACACAACGCCCTGTGTCCTCCAGGGGTCTGTGTGGGTGTCACTGCCCCCCCGAGGCCACCCCCGGGCCAGGAGCCACCTGTGGAGGACAAGGGATGGACCACGGGTGAGGGGGGCACACGTACAGAGCTCCACGTGCACGTGTGCGGGGCTGAACACGTGTGTGGGTGTGAACACACGGAATCCCAGGTTCACCGGGGCTGGAAAAGCCCTCTGGGATCACCAAGTCCCCCCTGTGCCTGATGCCCACCTTGTCCCCCAGCCCAGAGCACTGAGTGCCA
>NW_021940498.1:7568980-7572281 GCF_001715985.3 Manacus vitellinus | reverse complement strand
TGGGGCTCCTTGCTGGCGGTGCAGTGGTACCCCTTCTTCTTCAGCAGGTTGCACACCAGGATTCCCAGCAATCCCATGGCACAGAAGACCGGGACGATGGTCAGCACGGCCTCCTGCGCCGCCGCCGCCTCCTCCTCTTCCTCTCCCCTCGGAGTCACCCGTGTCCCGTTGGTTCCCAGTGCCCGTCCCGGCGTTTCGGGGCTGCGGACCCGCCGCCGGCCTGGGGGGGAGGCACCGGATCAGCCTCAGGGAGCGGCTTTCCTGGGATTCAATCCCATTTTCCCAGGAGCCCTGCTGCAGCTGGAGCCCAGGGAAGCAGAAGCCGTTCCCAGCTGCCACATCCCGGCAGGACATCACTGCTCATCCCAAGGGGGGCACATCCTGCGGCGTCCCGGGGGCGAACACAAGCTCTGCCGTCCCTCCCGAACCCGGGTGGCACCGGCAGCTCCAGCACCCACCTGGGCACCCCGGGGTGCTGCGGGGGGCAGCGGCGCAGGGCAGGCACCGGCCCCGGGGGTCCCTCTCCCCTTCGGGGCTGTAAAACCTGCGAGGCGGGAGGGCAGGAGGGTCAGGATCCGGCCGGGAGCGGGGTCGGGGGTTCCCGGTGTCCCGTCCCCGGGCTCACCCCGGCAGGCAGGCTCCGCACCGGCTGTCACTTCCCGCTGTCCCCGCGGCCACCAGGATCCTGTTCCCGGCCCGGCACCGGGTGTGAGAGGCACAGGGTGTGTCCCCCAGGGAGAAGGTGCCGGGGGGACAAGCTCGGCACGTCCCCCCTGGATCCTGCGGTGAGGGAGAGGGCGGTGAGCCACGGCTGGATCATGATCCATGTGGATGTGCCGCAGGGGGCACGGCTTACCCCGCTGGGCTCCTCCCCGGGAGGGCATCCCGGTGTCCTGTGCTCCCGGGAATTCCAGCTCTCGGCCCCCACGAGTCTGCTCAGCACCTGTGGGAGAAGCAAAGAGCTCAGCGCCGGCTGGTCCGGCTCTGCCGCTGCTCCAAGGCCTGTGCCAGTGGGAATGTGGCTCCAGGGGAGGAGGAGGGTGATGAGGTGGAGATGAACCCATCACAGGCCACGTGGTGGAGGCAAAACTGTGCCCTGGACTATGGCAGATGCAAACTCTTCACTGGTGACATGATGGGGGCAAACCATCATCAATGATATGATGGTCACAAACCCATCCCAAATGCCAACCCATCACATGATGGATGCAAATGTGGCCCCAGAGATGCCACTTTCCTTATCAGTCCCTGCCCTGGAAGAAGATTTGATGAAGAAGAGGATCGGGAAGAATGTGTGCATGTGGGGGGGGAAAAACCCTCAATCCAAACTGAGCATCTCCCCAAGTGCTGCAAGTTTCCAGGTGGGAAGTGTTTTGGGATGCCCTGCTGTGGCTGTGGGGTGGTGTTTGAGCATCAGAGGTGCCAAAGGCAGAGAAGCACAAGGATGGGCTGGGAATGGATGGGCTGGGAATGGATGGACCAGGCCATACTCACCCCCAGGATGGTGACGAGCCACCAGCGCATCCCGCTCCTCTTCATCACCAGGGGACACCTGTCCAAGGGGGAGGAGCACGGGGGGGGGTCATCATCCAGGGAAAATCCCAGTGGAGAAGCAATTTGGGGGCCCTATTTCCCCCCACTAGGATGCTCTAAGGCATCTGCCTAAATATCCCTGCACCATCCCCCAAAAAAGCTTTATTGGAGGATTTATGGGATGCCTGGCATCGTCAGATCCCAACTCCATCCCAAACTGGAGAGGGACCAACCCCTGCAATGGAGTCACACCACCCATGCAAGGAGCAGATGACACTAAAGGAAGGTTTTCCCTGCTCCGGAGGAAATCCTTGTGCACCTGCCACAAGGAAATTAAGTCACTAAAAAGGAAATAAATATATATTTAAACACAAACTGGAGTGGAACAAAAGGTGTTTCCCACAAGAAAATATAAAATTAAAATCTAAGCTGAGAGCACAGGGGATGGGGGAAGGAAGGAAAAACACAACCAACAACCCAAACCCGGATCCAGGCTCCACATGGAAATCCTGCCACCCGCATGGAAACTCCCCCGGTCGTCACGGTCCTTGGGAGCCTCGGTACAGCCTCTGCCTGACGAGTTTGTACTAATTAGTGGCCTGAGATGCAGCTCATTAAACATGAGAGGGGGTACTGGGGGCGCTGAGCCAGGTATTTATGGGATGTGGGTTGGGACAACCCAAAATGAGCATCCTCTGTGCTCCAGTTCCTCCCCCCATCAGGTGCCAGCATGGAGCCAACCAGCCCACCTCTGGAATCCCCCCAGCATTTGGGATGTGCCCCTCAAGCACAGAGGGAGAAAAACTGTAAGACAGCACTAGTAAAACTTGAGTTCAAGCCTAATGTGAAGCATTTTAATCCTCTGGGGCTGTGGGATTCAAGCACCTCGGGAACGATGCCACAGGCTGGCACATCCCAGGCTGCCAGAGCATCCCGGCTCCCCTGAGAATTCCGGATGCCCACAGGGGGATTTAAACCCCACCAGGAAGAGGGCTGGCCCCAGGTAAAGCAGATCTGAGGCCAGGCTTAATCCAGGGATTAAGGACATCCCTTAGGTGACCAGTAGGGATGTAAGAGGCACAAGGATCAAAGGGTGCCAGCTCCTGGTTGGCACCGGAGCTTTGCCGAGTCACGGCCACCCCAGGGCTCATCACCCGGTTTTGGGGGCCTCCAGGGGCCATCCCAGGTGGGGATGTGGGATGCAGGATCATGGGATGCCCGGCTGCCCTGGTACAGCAGCGAGAAGCCCTGAAACTCCTAAATCCAACATAATTTGTCCCTCTAAAAACCACAGGAAACCAAAAAATAACCCCATCGGGGCCAGACCTGCTTTTTGAGGACCTCCAGCACCCCCACGCCCCACCTGGCTGGTGCATTGATGCAAACACAGCAGGAAAGGTGACTAGGTTTTGGAACCCTCCCCCAAAATCCCTCTGGGTCACAGAAGCCTTTTATTCCCATTCCTGCTTTAATAGAGCCTGTAATCCAAGGCTGCCCTCTGGGATTCCTGGGTTTCCCCCCCCATGCGGGAACAGGGTTTCAGCCGATGGCTCCTGCAGATAAACGGAGCTAGAAAGGAGCAACTGTTCGGGAAAACTTCGGGGAGCAGCTCTTGGAGGCAGCGCGGGACAAGGAGGGGATTGTCCGGCAGATGGAGCGAAACTCGGCGCTGTCGCCTCCCCCGGGGCCCCCTCGGAGCTGTGGGAACAGCGGAACCGCCACAAATATCCAGCATTAAAATCCACTGATCCCAGAGGCAGCGCTGGGA
>NW_021940498.1:7563507-7565560 GCF_001715985.3 Manacus vitellinus | reverse complement strand
AGCAGCATCCCGGCAGCTGCATCCCAGCTGCATCCCAAAATCATCCCAGCAGCATCCCAACATCATCTTGGCAGCTGCATCCCAGCAGCTGCATCCCAGCAGCATTCCAACATCATCCCATCAGCATCCCAGCAGCATCCCAACAGCTGCATCCCAACATCATCCCAACATCATCCTGGCAGCAGCATCCCAGCAGCATCCTGGCAGCTTCATCCCAGGAGCATCCCAGCAACAGCATCCCAACATCCTCCCAGCAACAGCGTCCAAGCAGCATCTCACCAGTGTCATGCCACTGTCATTCCACCAGCATCATCCCAGAATCATCCCACCAACATCATCCCAGAGTCATCATCCAGCAACATCGTCCCAGAGTTATCATCCCAACATCACCCCACCAATATCATCCCAGCAACATCCTCCCAGAGTCATCATCCCACCAACATCCTCCCAGAGTCATCATCCCAGTATCATCCCACCAACATCATCCCAGAGTCATCATCCCAGCATCATCCCACCAACATCCTCCCAGAGTCATCATCCCAGCATCATCCCAGCAGCATCATCCCTCCAACAACTAGATGACCTTCAAGGTCCCCTTCCAACCCAAACCATTCTACTACTCCATGATTCCAGCTTCCTCCCTCCAGCATGCCAGCAGCATCTTCCCACCAGCACTTTCCCAGGCACCACATCTCGGCCCCCAAAAAACTCCTCACACGTGCAATAGCCCCTCCCACCCCCTCCCCCCAGCCCATGTTTGCCTCTCCCTTCAAAATCACTCTCTGACATCCCATCTCCTTCTCCCCATCCCATCCCAGCTTCAGAGCTGGGCTGGGTGACACAGCTTTCCCGTGGCTTCTCCTCAAAGGAATTTAGGTCTCCCTGGGAAACTTGAGGTCACTTGTGCTGGCGGGGGGAAGTTTAGCACCCAACTCCCACTCCCAGCTTTTCCCCCTGGATTTTTAACAAGGCAGTGACGGAACGGGGACTTCGACAACAACATTGCAAGGCTCCTCTTGGTTATCCACCAGTGGAACAGCCCCGGGAAATGTGTCACCAGGCCACTTACCCGTGTCCCGGGGCAGCGGGAAGAGGACGTCGAAGCCGTCGGGCAGCTCGATGGCTGTGAGGAAGCGGACGTGGCCTGTGTGGCCCTGGGAGAGCCCCACGAGCGTGGGGGCGGCCTTGGGGGACACGGAGAGGGTGAGCACCACGCCGGCGCTCGTCCCGATCCACAGCAGGTCCTTGCACACCAGGAGCGCCGTGATCCGCAGGCAGGCGGCCTTGTGCTGCCGGATAATGGCGTCCGAGCCTGGGGAGCATCCCAGAAATCAGTATCTCATCCCGCCCGGCACGGGGTGTGAAGCTCACGACCGCCATTCCCAGGGGGATCTGTGGCACACAGGATGTGGGGAGGGACCCCACAACTCCCCTGGCTGGTGTAAAGCACCCTGGGGTGCTGTCAGATTGGCCTGATAGGACAAGGGGGAATGGCTTCCCACTGGCAGAGGGCAGGGTTAGATGGGATTCTGGGAAGGAATTCTCAGCTGTGAGGGTGGGGAGGCCCTGGCACTGGTTGCCCAGAGAAGCTGTGGCTGCTTCTCTGGCTCCCATTTCTGGAAGTATCCAAGATTGGATGGTGCTTGGAGCAACCTGGGGTAATGGAAAGTGTCCCTGCCCACAGCAGGGAGTGGAACTGGACGAGCTTCATGGTCCCTTCCAACCCAAACCACTCCGAAATTCCGTGATTCCATGACTGTGGGATTACCGCCCTGTTTCAACATGGGATTATCCATTCGCCAGTGGGGCTTCTGATGGAAGGTGTCCCTATCCATGGCAACGGGGTGGAACTGGATGACCTTCACGGTCCCTTCCAACACAAACCGCTCTGGAATTCCACGATCCCACGCCCTGGGTTACTGGTCCACCAGTGGGACTCACCTGCGAGCATCTTGTGCACAGGGGGGGTGATGTCGGCCTCTGCCAGCTGCTCGTAGCTGGTGCTGTGGTACAGCCGGACCTGGGCGCTGCCCTGGAGTGCCACCCACACGCC
>NW_021940498.1:7561808-7563023 GCF_001715985.3 Manacus vitellinus | reverse complement strand
CCAGCGGCAAGCAGGGAGGAGGAGGACGATGTACACCTCCAATTTTGGTACCTCCAGTCCCTGAGCACCCCTCCCCAGGTGGCTGCCCAAGCCACCAACCCACCCACCCACCAGCCACCACTTTAGGCCTGTATTTATGCCCAGCAGTGTCTTTTCACGTTCCCGATCCGGCCTCACCTGCCTCCCGCTGGTACACGACAAGCTCTCCGTTGGCCAACGACACAAACACCTGGTTATCCAGGTACCTGGGGAGAGAAAACACCTGTTCAGCCATCCCAAACCACCCCACCACGGCCACCCACAGGAGCTGAAAACCCCCCTTTTCCCTGCTCACAAGATGCACATGACAGCGGCAGAGTGTTGCATCTTCATGCTGTTCTTCCTGTTCCGGATGTTGTCTGAGGACTGGTACACGTGGATGCTGCGGGAGAGCAAAGCCCAGGGCTCACCAGGGGTTGGAGGCCACCCAAGCCACGCATCCCCCTCCATCCTGGGGACATACCATCCATCCTCGGTGCCCAGCCACATGGAGCTCTGGTGGGCTTCGGGGTCCAGGCTGAGCAGGTCCTCGAGGCTGCCGCGGGTGAAGGAGCCGCGGCTGGAGCGGCGCAGGGCCCGCCCGTCCGTGGGGCTCTCCCCGTGCCGGGCCTGCCCGTAGGTGCCAGTGATGGGCATGAAACCAGGCTCCTGCTCCTCCTCCGAGCTCGTCGTCTCCACTGCTGCCTCCTTGCAGCTCGGGATCTCTTCGTCTGCGGAGGAGCAGCGGGAGGAGGGAATGGGTCAGACCAGGAGCACCCCACACCCTCCGAAGGCACGGGGAAGAGATCACAGGTCCCCTCGTGATGTCAGGCCCAGGAGAGGACATAGTGATGCTGAGCCCCAAAACCCAGTAGGTTTTACCCAAAGGCACCCATCCCAGGACCACACCTCTTTTCCCAGGATTTCCTTGGCTCAAAAGCCTCCCCCTGCAGATTTCCCCGAGGAACGCAAGGCAGAGAGGCCCATAACTTTGGGGTGAGAAAGCAGCTTTTGCGCTAAGCGGGGGCTGGGGAGGACTCACTGCCGAAGCTGGAGGAGATGGTGGAGTGGCTGGCCTGGCTCTGCAGCGTCCCGGAGGGGCTGGGCGAGGACTCGTCGTCCGTGTCGTCGCTGTCAAAGGGCACCAGCTCCCTGTTGCCGCCGTCCACCGGCTCCGAGAGCTCCAGCGACGAGCCC
>NW_021940498.1:7553458-7561598 GCF_001715985.3 Manacus vitellinus | reverse complement strand
CCTACCTGCAGGCCCTCTGGAGGCCGGGCACGGAGGCGATGCAGAGGATCCTGGCGGAGCACACGGCGATGCAGGCCTCCACCGTGGGCTCCTTGCGGATGCTGAGCAGGCACACCTGCCCCACGTAGCCGTCGCTGTTGCAAACCCACACCTCGTGGGAGCTCTCCGGGCTGCCGTGGCTGGGGGAGGCGCAGGAAAACTGCGAGGGAGCGGGAGATGAGACCTCGGGAACGAGCCACCTCGTCCCGGCCCCCGCGGCTCCCGCGGGACCCAGGCTCTGAGTACCTGCATCCCGCTCCGTGTCTTCATGATGGGGATGGCTTTGAGGAACTCCGGGTCCAGGCAGTTTTTGCTGGAAGCTGGGGAAAACCAAGTTGCGGGCTGAGGAAGCGGTGGAGGAAAGGGGGGGCTACCAAGTGATGCCAAGCCCACCACACCCACGGCCTCCTCCCCTGTGCCCGGTGTTACCCAGCTTTTTCTTGGCGTCCTCGAAGGCCTGTTCGAAGCCGAGCCGGGCGTCGGGGTTGGGGAACTCGAAGATGAAGGACTCGGTGCCGTCGGCCTTGGTGGTGCTGAGCTCCACCTTGTTGGGGGGGAAGGCCATGCTGAAGGACAGGGATTGCTTCTCCGACAGCTCCCGGTGGATGGCGGCCATCAGGTCCTTGATCACGTCATCCAGGCTCTGGGGATGGGGACAACGCTTCAGCTCCCAGGGATGGGCCACCACCACCCTGTCCATCCCCTGCTACAATTCAGAGGCTGCCCTCTAAGAGCACAGATGCCACCAGCCCTTCCCCAGGCTGTTCTTTCCACCAAGGGCATCCCAGTTGGTCCCCTGGGGAAGGGGACAGCACCAGGAACACCACGTGACGCTGACCCTGGACATCCCTTGCCATCCCTCAGAAGCTGCCCCAACCCCATAGTGGCTTTGGGGCTGGTGGCATCTGGGTCCTTTGAGGACACCCATGGCCACTGGCCCTTCCACAGGTTCTCCCCTCTGGCTGAGGACACCCTGGGAATGTGTCCAACCAGGGGACAGCATCACGTGCCCATACCTGGTGGGGGAAGCTGAGGGTCTCTGACAGCTTGCTGACTTGCCCCAGCGTGCTGAGGTCTTCATCCAGGCGGCTGATGCTTTTCTGGATGCTCTCCCTGTTGGTGGCTTGCGAGGCACCTGTGCGAGGACACGTGCACAGCATCAACCCCTCCTCCCTCCCCATCATCCAGGGGTGAGCGATGGGTTTTGGGGTGGGATGGGACACTGCAGCAGTGCCACACCTTTGACAATGTCCACGTCCTCCAGGGGCAGCTTCCAGAGCAGTTTGTACTTGCTGGCGGTGTCGATCACGCTGGCCGCCGTGTACCTGCGGGGTTGGGCGGGATGGCTGAGCTGCACCCACTCCTCCAGCACCCTAAAGCCAGGCCAGCTATGGGGGTACGATCCCAGGGGTGCCCCCAAGCCTGGTGGTACTCACAGGCTCATGGAGCTGCGGCGGAGGGAGCCCGACTTGCGCTTCAATGTGGTGCACACCAGCAGGTCCGAGAAGAGGAAGAAGGAGCGGTCCTTCTTCCCGCCCACCGCCTTCTGTGGGGTCGTGGGAGACACCAACGGGTCAGTGTCCACACCCCCCTCTGCTGCCAGCACTGGGAGAGGTCCCTGCCTCAGTTTCCCCACACTGGGACACGGGGAGGCTGCAGGGTGGGACTGGTCCCACACCACCATCACATGGGGAACAGCTGTGTCCTTGGGATGGGGAAAGGGGACCAGGTGCAATGGGATCCAGGGCCATAGGAACACCAGGCATGGTCTCCACCTCCAGCCTCCCTATTGACCAGGTCTGCTGGGGGCTCTCCCTGCCCCCTGCCTGCTCCAAAATCCATCTTATCTTCGCTCATACTTAGGGAATTTATAGTGTCACCATTGATCTGTCATTCATTCATCCATCTATCTATCTACCCCACAACCCCCAGTCCCAGCATCCAGTGTGTGGTCCCACAGCCCTGGTGGCGAGGGAGGAGCCCCACCCCTCTCTTACCACTTCCACGACCATCTCCTGGCGCAGGAACCTGCGAAGCGGAGCCTGGAGCTGTGGGGACAAAGGAGGCTCGTGGGTGGGGAGCCTTGGGGGCTTCACCCCTGTATCCCCCACTCCCCAAGCTCCAGGAGCCCACCAAGGCCATGATGGGGAAGGCAGGACACGGAAGAGAAATGTGGCCCAGAAGGAGCAGAAATGTTGGCATTTTGGGGAGAAGGGAAGCCCGACCCCATCTAAGCCCCCTCCCCGCCACATACATCCTCCATCCCTTCGATGTGGGACTCGATCTCCTGCACGATCCGGGCATTCCTCTCCACCTCCTCCGCGCTCTTCATGCCCTTGTTGATCCTCTCGGCCACCTGCTTGATGTTGCGCTGGGCATCGATGAGGAAGGGGTGGTCGGGGTGGTCCTCTGGCGTGTGCTTCAGCAGGTCCTGCGTGGGGACATGGCCACACTGTCAACCTGGGCAAGTGTCACCAACATCCCCCAGCCCCCCCGCGCTGCTCCGGCTGCTGGGGGTGCAAACTGGCCCCAAGAAATGAAGGCTTGGGCTTTGGCCACCGCCAGCCTGGCGTCTGTCACCGCTAAAGAGCCCACCAGCTCCATCACCACCTCGCACAGACACCCAAAATTCATCCCTGGAAGTGTCCGAGGCCAGGCTGGATGGGGCTTGGAGCAACCTGGGCTAGTGGAAAGTGTCCCTGCCCGTGGAATGAGATGAGCTTTGATGTCCCTTCAACCGAAAGCACGCTGGGATTCCATGGAAGCACATCCCCAGCAGCCCCAGTGCAGTCACCCCCTGCTTGGAGCAACCTGGGCTAGTGGAAAGTGTCCCTGCCCGTGGAATGAGATGAGCTTTGATGTCCCTTCAACCCAAAGCACGCTGGGATTCCATGGAAGCACGTCCCCAGCAGCCCCAGTGCAGTCACCCCCTGCCTGCACCCACCTTGACCAGCAGCTCGTACCGCGGGATCCTCTGCACCGGCTTGATCATCAGGTCGGACAGGGCCTGCTTCTCCTTGTTCTCCCTCATGCTTTGCTGCAAAACACCCATGAGGGACACAGATGGGTGGGACACAGCAGGGACTCAACATCCCACCAGCCCAGGACCTGCAGCAGCACCCGCTTTGCCTCCTGGCGACTCCTCTTCACACCGTCTGGAGTGACTCTGGTTCATCCCAACCCATCCTCTTCGCAACAAAACCAAGGAGGTGAGGGGAAAAATCCCAGTTTGACCACAGCTTACCAGTTTATTCCCTTTAATTCCCATCCTGCCCCACCAGCAGCCTGGCTCTGGATGTTGGGCAGCACCTATGGAGAGAGGAACCAGGACCCACCTCCAGGAACTTCATGAACGCCGGCCGGGCTTCCTTGGCGATCCTGACGGCATCCTTGGCGTTGAGGAAGTTATCAATGTAGGCAGAGTAGATGTTCACCAGCACGTCCTTGGAGAACTGGGAAGGGAAAAAGGGGGATAGAGCCGACAGGGACACGCCGGGAGAGCGTGGAGGAAGCTGCCCCAAGGGTTAATCCTGGCTCTGGGCTGGCGCAGGGAGGGCTCTCCCGCTGTCCGCCCACCGATTTTTCAGCCCTGACGTTTCTGCTCCCGAGGCAGAGACACGGAGCTGCAGATCCAGCCGGGAGCTGCTGATCCAGCCGGGAGCTGCAGCTCCCTGGCATTATGCTAAGCAGACAACAGGCCTGGAGATTGTCTCCTGTGCTCCATCCCAGGCCCGTCCTTTAACCACTCCCCAGCCTCCTGCTCCGAATGCTCTCCATGGGGCCATGCCTAGGAGGAATCCACCCCACCGGGACCCACCGACTGCACCAGGAGGTCGCCCACTTTCTGCTTCTCGTGCCAGTTCTGCACACAGTCGTGGATCTGCTCCAGGAACTGCTCGTGGTGCTCCAGCAGCTCGGGGATCTGGTCGAAGATCTCGTCCACCAGCGAGGGGTCACAGAGCAGGGAGTTCTCCGGCTGCTTCAGCGGCTTCATGTAACCCTGAAGGGGAGCAAACACATCGGGGGGCCCTGCAGGTTTCTCCTCCCACCTCACCCAGTGTGGATTTTTCAGCCCCTGTAAATATGGGGATGGATGGCAACCTTCCCGCAACCTTCCCGACTGCTGGGCTGTGGCACCCCCAGAAAGGATCAGACAGCGCCCGGTGCCAGCAGGGTTTGTACCCCAGGCTCCCTGCATCCCATCCCACCCCATGGATCCCCATGGCAGTGTGGAGGGAGGGACAGGTCTGCACAGGGAAGCCCCACAGTGCAGCAGCTGCTGTGCCATGGCCTTGAGAGGCTCCAAATCTTTGCTGTCACGAGCCTTGGTCACCTCCATCTGCTGCAGAACCTGACCCAGCTGGGGAGTCATGGCAGCACTGGGATCCAAATGCCAGTGTGTTCCCGGTGGGATTTAGGGTGTTTGGGACCAGGAGGGGCTGGAGCCAGCAGGGTGGATCCACTGGCTCATGCCCTGGACCACCACACAATGGCCAACGAGCCAGCAAGGAAAGGAGGTCCTCAGCAAGGCTGGTGGGTGGCTCTGCTCTGAAACCCCTCTCCTCCCTCTGTAGGGCAGAGCCTCTGGAATGGGAGAGATGGATTTGCAAGGAATGCAGCAGGATGTGGAAGGTCTCCTCAAGCCTTGCCACCTCCTCAGCCTGACCAGTGCCGGTGTCCTTTGGGATGCTGGGAGGACCACGGAGCTGAGCAGCGAGGACAGGACCTTTCTCAAGCAGCCTCAGTATGTCCATCCAAGCTGGTAAAGGAGGAGTCATTCCCCGAGGATCAGGCTCCTTAAGCTAATGTTGGATATCTCATGGAGACCCAAGACAGAAGGGCCGAATCCTTCCTCAGGTTCCTAACCCCCCTTGCCTGCCCTACTGTGGCCAACACCTCCAGCAGGAGTTGGGATGGGCTGTGCCACGCATTCCATGCTTCTCAGATGGGGAAGAAGGGCATGGAGACAGCCTCCACCTCAGCACACAGGGACAGCAGGCAGGGCTTGTCTGTGCACCACCTGGCTTGGCTGGAAGATGATCCTCAATCCAGGCCCTTGTCCCTGGTAGCCACCATGCAATGTGCCACAAGCCATGTCAAGGATCCAAGCTGAGACGGGGAGCTGGGGACATCTGGAGCACTGTGACCCCTCCCAGAAAGCCAGGACCCCCTGGCTGGACTGTGTCAGGACGTGATGCATGGGCAGGAGCTCAGGCATTGACACCCCATGGCTCCGGGGACTGCAGAGTCCCAGCACAGCTGTCCCCTCCAACCAGCCTCATGTCCCACCTCAGAGGGTGGCACAGACTCTGTCCATGCCAAGGCCAGCAGGGACACCACCCAACCCCAAACCCTGCACGGCTCCCCCCAAAATAAACCCCTGAGCCAGGGGCCTCTCGTCCTTCCAAGCAGCAGCCTCAGGGGGTCCTTCCCTCCTGCAGCATATTTGGGCCCACCATTGCAAGGGATTTATGGGAAAAATGTTGGGATGGTGTGCCCCATTCCCCCGTGGACAGATGTCCTACAGGCACTGCCTTGTCTGGAGCAGAGCAGAGCTCTGACTTTTTGGTGTTCCCACCCTCAGGGATGTGGTTGGACAGCCCACACCTCTGCCAGGTCACTTGTCCCCAGGGCGTTGACCATCATTAACCTGCTGAAACACCTTCATTAACATCTCAAACATGGGGTGGACCCTCAGGCCAGGCTGCTCCAGGGGCTTGGAACCAGCTCAGCCTGTGGAAAACCCTTGGCCCGTGTCCGCAGGTGATGACAGGGAGCAGAAAATGGGGGCACATTGGAATGGGGGCCTAAGGGGTCCCCCACCATGGGAGGACCACCAGCAACAGGAGACGGGGGGCAACACGAGGGAGAGCTTTTGGGGGGCAAGCACAGGAAGAGACTTGGGAACATGAGACCTGCCAGGTGACAACGTGGGCTTGATTTGGGGGACAGAGGGAACTCCCACACCCCATTCTCGGCACAGCTCCCACTTTTGGCCCTGCTGTCCCCACTTCCCAACCCACCCCTGTGCCACAGCAGTGCTGGTGGAGCACCCACAGCCAGGGGTCCAACTTGGGGTCCCCGGGTGCCACCAAGCCGTGGTTTGGGGTGTCCCACCCTGGGGGTGCCGTGGTTTGGGGTGTCCCACCCTGGGAGTGCCGTGGTTTGGGGTGTCCCACCCTGTTACCTGCATCAAGGTGCGCAGGGACTCCACGTAGGACTGCTCCGTGTCCAGCAGTGTCATGATGACGTGTTTCCTCATGTCCTGCCCAGGGGGAAAGACAGACAGACGGGTTTTGGGGTGACACGGCGGAGGGCAGGGATGTGCCGGGTGTCAGTGCCAGCACCGGGGCTCGGCGGGGAGGCTGAACTCCGGCGGAGCCCGGCTGGATCCAGCTCCACTCCGCTCCCTCTCCAGCCCGATGGAGGAATCCGGGAGGATTAGGAAGTACATGACACGGAGCGCACAGACGCCTGGTTTCCTCCAGGCCGCGTCAGGAGCCCGCCCTGGAGCTCACAGCCCTACATGGGTCGGTCCCGGAGCCCTCCGTCTCTCCAGGGCTCCGCTCGGAGCCGACCTGCAGGAATTCGCCTCCCGCCCGGCACCCCGGGCACCCTGGGGCTGGGCTGGGGCCCCATGGCACAGGGGTTCAGGGGGTGGTGGGGGGCACGGGGAGGTGGTGTGTGTGGGATGGTCCTACAGCCTTGGGAAGCAGATGGGTCGGGGTCTTCTTGGTTGTGGGACACCCCTGCAGCTCAGCCTGGGGGTGCAAAGCTCTGGAGCCCAGGGTGTGAGACACCCCAAAAGGTTTGGGTGTGAGATGCTCCAAAGGCTCTGAGTGCAGCGACACCCCAAAAGGTTTGGGTGTGAGATGCTCCACAAGCTCTGAGTGCAGTGATACCCCAGAAGTTTTGGGTGTGGAAGTACTAAAATGGTGCTGGGTGCAGTGATAGCCCAAAAGCTCTGGATGCAGAGATGCTCTGGAGGTGCAGAGATACCCCAAAAGTTCTGTGTTTGGATACACTCTGGAGATGTGGAGTGCAGAGACACCCCAAAAGTTTTGACTGCAGAGAAGGTCCAAGGGATCTGGGAGTTGAGACATCCCAAATGTTTGAGTGCAGAGAAAGTCCAAGAGATCTAGGTGCTGAGACACCCCGAAAGTTTTGCATGCTCCAAGAGACATTGAGTGCAGAGATATCCCAAAAGATTTGGATGCAGAGACACTCTCAGTGCCCTGGGTGCACAGACACCCCACAGGTTTTGCATGTGTAGAATCTCCAGAGAGCCTGGATGTTGAGAGACCCCAAATCTTTTGGGTGCAGGGACCCTTGAGCTGTGAAGCTGCTCTGAAGCCACGGGAGGAAGATTTATCCCAACCATCCTCACCGTGGATGGAGGCCCCAACTCCTTGGCACTGCCCAGGGAGCGCTGAGGAGGGATCCAGGTCCCGCTCGTGGCTCAAGGACAGAGCTGGGCCTGTTTCCCCACCAAGCTGACAACGGTTTGCCAGCCAATCACAGAGGGAACTGCTGACCCAAATATGATGGTAATGGGTCCAAGGCCCCCCTGGGAATGTGTCTCCCCAAACCATGGGACTCCAGCTGAGATCTGCCCACTGCATCCCAGCCTGAAGGTCCATCAGCACTTCCACTGCTGAGTTAATCTGCTGTAATCATGGGCTGAAGGGCCCCACCAGAGGGGGGGGTTTAGGGGGACATAGCACCTGCCCCCCTGGCTCTGCCTCAGTTTCCCCAACAACACCCCCTGTAATTCCCAGCCTCTGGCTTTTCCCAGAGCCATCCCAGCTCAGGATTGAGGCAGACTCAGGTCCATGAGCTGAACAGGCTCAGCACCACACGTGGGGGTTTGCAGCAGAGGGAAGAAGCAGGATGAGGCCCAACTGTTGGCATGGGGATTTTTCCACCGTTGCAGCACCAGCATTATCCTGGCAGGAGGAGGGCAAAATTCCCGCTGGGCTGAGCAGAAGCTGGAGGGGTAATGCACCACCCCAGCAGAGCAGAGCTGGCAGGATTTGCCCCACTGCACCCCTTACCCCAGCAAAGCCCGTCCTCCGTGGGGCCGCTGACGCCTCACCCTCCA
>NW_021940498.1:7550316-7552895 GCF_001715985.3 Manacus vitellinus | reverse complement strand
CCGGCGGCTCCTCGGCCGCGCCGCTCATCCCGCCGGAGGCGAAGGCGGCGTCCACGCCGTCGCCGATGTCTCGCATGTCCTCCAGCGCGATGGTGAACTGCGCCAGAGTCCTCACCATCTGCAGCATGCGGGTCCCGGGGGTCGCTCCGGCCCACGCGGCCCAGGGAATGCACAGAAACGATCCCTGTTCCTCCCTATCTCTCCCCCCCAGGTGTCCGCTCGGAGCGATGCGGCGCGCAGGGAAAAGGGGAGAGAGAGGAGCTATTTATATCGACGGGAATATATAAAGATATGGATGTAGAAAAGCCCTCCTGCAGACGGAGGGGGGGTGTGCGCCTGCGTCCGTGGCGGCTCCGGGTTCCCGGCCCCGGGAATTACCGAGGCACGGGCAGAGGGAGCGATCGGGAGAGGGAGGCAGAGCCGTGCCCACACAGACACGCGCGGATGCGGGCAGGGCCGGATCCTGCCGGGGATGCTCCTGGCAAAGCTGTGCCCAAGGAGCATGCTGGGGTGGAGGGGGGAGATGATGCTTCCTTGGGAAGGGGGGATGCACGGATGGTGCTGGGATGGGGGGCTCAGCATCCCTGGGGTCTCCATCAATATCCCCCTTCAGGACCTTACTGGGATGGGGGCTCAGCATCCTTGGGGTCTCCATCCCCATCAATATCTCTCTCCCTGGTCTTACTGGGATGGGGGCTCAGCATCCTTGGGGTCTCCATCCCCATCAATATCTCCCTCCCTGGCCTTTCCAGCACCCCAAAGCTGGGGTGGAGCATCCTTGGGATCTCCATCCCCATCAACATCCCTCTCCCTGGCCTTGCAGAACCCCAAAACTGGGATAGGGGGCTCAGCATCCTTGGGGTCTCCATCCCCACCAATATCCCACTCCCTGATCTTATTGGGATGGGGTGCTCAGCATCCTTGGAATCTCCAGCCCATCAATATCCCCCTCCCTGGCCTTGCAGAACCCCAAAACTGGGATGAGGGTCTCAGAGAAGGGTTTTCACCCCAGTTTTTCCCTCTGGCATTGGAAATGCAACCCTACTTGGCCTCCTGAAGAAGGATGGGAACTCTCCCACCTTATTTTCTTTTTTAATTAGGATTAGGCTGCAAATCCATCAGTTTGCTCTTCCCCACCCAGGAGGGTCTTGAGCATTCCCAGGGATTTGAAAACACCTTAAAATGCTTACAAAAGGCCCTGGGATATTGTGTCCTGCCTCCAGCCCTGCAAACAAGGAGGCACTGACACAGGGAAGTCCCAAACCCTTAATTTTTAAAACAAAAAAGGCAAAAGGGAGAGCAGGAACGTACATCCTGCTGGGATGGGGCGCTCAGCATCCGTGGGGTCTCCATCCCTGTCCATATCCCTCTTCCCTGACCTTACAGACAGGGAAACTGAGGCACATTCCCATCTTTCCACCCCACCATCACCTCAGCACCGACAGTGATGCCTCCTGCCCAGATGTGCTTGTAACACCCCCCTCCTGCTTTGTTAATTAAATCTAATTAGCTGCTCACCCTGTTTCCACAGCAACCATTCCATTGCAGCCGGGAAATTTCCTCCTGGTAATGAAGATCATGATCATCCCACCCCAGGGAGGGAGCAGAGAACGGACAACTCAGTGCATGTCATGGCAGCTCCAGCAGCCTTTAATGCTTCCCTGGCACTGGGATCAGGGAGGAGGGACCTGCAGCACCGGGAGTGGGAATGATGGGAGCCAGGACAGCTAATTACAGCCGGGTAATGAGGCTGCTCGCAAGGCAGCAGCTCCTGCAACTGCAGTGCCCTGGTCATCCCAGATCCATGGCTGTTGGAATCCTGGCTCTATCTGGCTTGTTTGGGTTACAATCCTGAGCTCTTCTGGGATCCAATTTCTTGGATCCATATGCATCACAATCCCAGGCCCACTGGCCTGCAATCCCAGGCTGTTCTGAGCTCCAGTCCCAGACTTATTTGGGCTGCAACCCCAAACCCATCTCCGCTGCAGTTCCTGGTATATCTGCATTGCAACCCAGGAATGCAATCCTGGGCTCTTCTGGGATGCAATTCCAGATCCATTCCTGTAGTAATCCCTGTTTTATTTGGGTTCCAATCCCAAACTAATTTCTATTGCAATCCCAGATTCATCTGGGTTCCAATCCCAGAACTAACTGGACCCACCTGGGTTGAACCTTTGGACCTGTTTGTGCTGTAATCCCCACCTGGGTTGTATTTCCAATCCCATCCCTGTTGCAATCCCAACTCCATTCCTGTTGTAATCCCGGACCCACCAGGGATGCAAACCTGGGTCCATCCACATTGCAGTCCTGGGCTCATTTTCACTGCAATTCCTGATCCATATGGATTGCAATCCCAACACCATTCCTCCTGCAATCCCAGTCCCATTCCTGGACTCACCAGGGATGCAAACCTGGGTCCAACTGCATTGCAATCCTTGATGCATCTGGGTTGCAATCCCAACCCCATCCCTGCTGCAATCCCAACTCATTTCCTGCTGCAATCCCAACCCCATTCCCGCTGTAATCCCAACCCCATCCCTGCTGCAATCCCAACCCCATCCCTGCTGCAATCCCAACCC
>NW_021940498.1:7536723-7549324 GCF_001715985.3 Manacus vitellinus | reverse complement strand
TTTTTTTTTTTTTTTTTTTGCCCCCCAACCCGAGTGTTTCCTTTCCCCCAAAACCCAAACCCTCCCGGGAAAAGCCTGCCAATCCCTTGGAATGGAGCCAAGGGGCTCATCCTTCGCTCCAAAGGCTTGTGCCAGCGTGGCAAGGATGCTCCTGAAAGCACAAAGATGGAGAAGATCCAGCCCTGGGCAGTGGGGGGGCACCCCAAAACTGGGATGGGGGGCTTGGAGAAGGGTTTTCCCATCAGCTTTTCCCTCTGGCACTTGGCCTCCTAAAGAAGAATGGGAGCTCTCCCACCTTATTTTCTTTTTTCATCAAGCTCAGGGTGCAAATCCATCAGTTTGCTTCCCCCACCCTGGAACAGTGATCCATGAGGAGCTGGAGCATCCCCAGGAATTTTCAAACATCTTAAAATATTTTAGAAAAAGGACCTGACATATTGTGTCCTGGGGCAAAAATACCTGGATTTAGGAAAAATCTGGAGTGTTTCAGACCAGTTTGGGAGTGGGATTTGCGACTCAGGGCCTTCCCAGCTCAACTTTGCCGTAGCTGCTGAAGGAGGAGCTAATCCTGCCTCCAGCAAAATTATTCCCACCCCTCCAAAACATGCCAAAATTTTAAGAGTAAATAAATACAAGTTGTTTTTCCCTCATTACAGCCTGTTCCTGCTGCCAGGTCCTGATTCTCTGCACTGCTGGGGGGAGATTCCCTGGGATCACGTAGTGATGGATGTGCTGGGAGCAGCCTGAACCTTGGCACCTCCTTGAAATCTCCATTCCCAGCTTGAAAGAAACTGGGATTTCTGCAGATTCTGGAATTTCTGCAGATTTTTCTTTCTCTTGTTCCCAGAGTGGATCCCACTAGAGGGAGCTGGGACATAGTGGGAAACACTGGTCCCTGGGGACATTCCCCAGCTCCAGGGCACAGTGAATGCCCAACTTTAACAATTTTATCACACCCTTTGCTCTATTTCTACCAAAACCCTGGGAAAAAAAAAAAGGCTTGGAAACAAAACAGGACCTGCTTCCCTCCATCCCAGCCTCCACCACAAATGGCATCACCCCAGCATGGAAAACATGCTGGTAAACCTGGAAAAACCCCTGGCTGGCACCACCATCCAAAGCAGGACAATGCTGTTAAATCCAATCTCATATTTCCTCAGTCCCTCAGTTTCTGGCAGGGAACCACTTGGGAAAAATCCCATTCTATCCTTCTGGGATGTTTTTTAAGCAGGAGGTTGGATTGGGTTTTGTAGGGCTTTCAAGGCAAACCCAAGCAGCCTTTGTCTCGGGATAAGTTATCCTGTATGTCCCACACCATTCTGTATTCCACATGGATAGAGGGATGGCAGCCACCAGGGAAAAGACCTGCTTTTGCTGGGGACCAGCCACTGCCATTCCTGGCATCCATGGGTACTAATCAATCAGCTCCATCCCTGGAGTCTAGTCACTGCTATCCCTGGTACCAGTCCCCCCAGTCCCTGGGTACCAGTCACTTCATTTTCGGGGCATGTCAGCCCATCCCTGGGTACCAGTCACCTCCATCCCTGGTACCAGGCACTGCCATCCCTGGGTATCATCCACCTCTATCCCTGGGCACCAGTTACCTTCATTCCTGGACACCAGCCACCTCCATCCCTGGTGCCAGTCACCTCTGTCCCTGGCAAGACACCTCCATCCCTGAATACCCATCATCCCATCCCTGGGCACCAGTCACATCCATATCCCTGAGTGCCAGTTATCTCATTCCTAGGCACAATCACCTCATCCCTGAATACCGGTTATCCCATCCCTGGGCACCAGTCACCTCATCCCTGGGCATAAATCACCTCCATCCCTGGGTACCAGACACTTTCCACCCTAAATACCAGTCATCCCATCCTCGGGCACCAATCACCTCCATCCCTGGGTGCCAATTATCTCATCCCTGGGCACCAGTCACCTTCATCCCTGGGTATCAATCTCTGTCATCCCTGGCCACCAACCACCTCCCTCCCTGCTCCCAAGTGTCCTCATCCCTGAACACCACTCATTCCATCCCTGGGGACCAGGCACCTCCATCCATGGGCACCAATCACCTCCATCCCTGAGCACAGGTCACGTCCTTCCCAGGACATGCCACCTCCTCCCTGACCACCAACCACCTCCTTCCCTGCTCCCAAGTGTCCTCATCCCTGAACACCACTCATCCCATCCCTGGGGACCAGCACGCTGCACCCCCGGGACCACCAGGCCCTGTGTCCAGGGGAAACCATTCCCATGGGAACACAAGGACCATCCAAGCATCACATCCAGGGCTGCATCCCCTCCCTTCCCAGCCTCTGGCTGCTCTCCCACGGGTAAGAGAAGTCCAAGCTCTCCAAAGAGTAACTTCTTGAAAGGAAATAAGGGCATAAATCAGCAGCTCTGATCCAGCCCCGCTCCGGTTACTAATAATATTCCCA
This sequence comes from Manacus vitellinus, assembly GCF_001715985.3. Classification (NCBI taxonomy): domain Eukaryota; kingdom Metazoa; phylum Chordata; class Aves; order Passeriformes; family Pipridae; genus Manacus; species Manacus vitellinus. The sequence continues at coordinate 7,546,883 of NW_021940498.1, read as the reverse complement.
TGTTTATCCGCAGTCCTGGGGCTGGACATGTTTGCTTTTCCCTCGCTCGTGGTTTTTCCCAGGCTCCCAGCTCACAGAAGAGCATTGATTTGTTCAGGGATGCTCCCATGGAGAAACCCAGCAGCACAGCCACCTCTGGGATGGGGAGGAAGATGAGGAGGAGGAGGAGGAGGAGGGGAAAAGCAGCTTCAGCCCCAAACGACTGCACGAGAATCCCGTTGTTTTCCCTTCTCTGGCTTCCCGGCCGTGGTGATTCATCCCAGGAGGACAAGGCCTGGCTGCAACTCTGCTTGTTAAGTGTGAGAAAAAAGCAGGAACAAAAAACCTAAAGGAGTTGGGGGCAAGTTTTTGCAGGGCAGGGTGGGAGGATGCCAGGCATCCCGGGGCTGTCCAGGGGAGCGGTGCCGGTGGGATGGGGAGAGGGGACATGGTGGGAGGCTCCTTTCCCAAAGCACCACAAATTCATCCTCTAACTGTGCCCTGGGGCTCTTCCCATGGGATTTGCACTTGAAATCGGGGTTTGCACCACCAGTGCTGGGGGGAGACCCTGCCAAAATATGAGGATTGGGGTCTTGCTGGTGCATCTCCAGCCATCCTCCCTGCACTGCTGGCAGCATCCCATGGATCCCCCCTCTCCATGCTCCCCCCAAATTAACCACCCCATCCATGACCTGGCATGCTGGCAGAGCCCCTGAACACCCAGTGTCCCTGTGGTTCAGGACACAGCAGGGGGTTTGCCAGCCCCCTGTTCCCATCCAGCCTTTGCCGAGGCCCAGAGCAACTTTCACCAAATATGGAAGGTTTTTTTTGCCTCCGGATTTCGGCAGCAGGGCCACGGCCAAGAGCGCAGCTTTCCAGATGCTGAGGTCAGCCCAGCCCTGCTTCCCTCCCCCTGCTCCTTCTCCACGGCCTCCCAGTGGGATTGGCCCCGCATCCATCGGGAGAGGAGCGATGCCACCCCCCCCCGACTCACTGGCACCCCTGGATCCCCCAAAAGCCACACCCTGCATCCTACAGCACCCCAAAAGCAACAGTGATGGGATTCTGGGGAGAGAAGGAAACCAGAGAAAAAGGTGTCCAGTGCTGGCACACCTTGGCATCTCCACAGGACATGCCCTGGGTGCCAGGTGGAATGGGGTGTGGATCCTGGTGAGGGTGTGCAGGCAGACTTGGGACACCCAGGAGAGTGCCAGCCTGGCACGAGAGGGGTGATGGGCACCAGGAGCCACTGGGGATGGGGCCAGGGGCCGACAGGTACCGGGAGGCACCGGGCACCCAGGTCTCCAAGTGGACCCAGAATTCCAAGCACACCAGAAGCCAAGGGGTATCCAGGAGCCAAAGGGCACTCAGGAGGGATGCTCAGGAGCTGATGGTTGCCCAGGAGCTCCCTGGAGTCCATGGGCACCCAGGAGCTGATGGGCACCAGGATCTGGCAACATCAAGGACCTTCTGGGCACCAGAGAGTCAACAGATATCCAGGATTCCATGGACACCCAGAAGCCAACAGACATCCCACGGGCATCCAGGAGTTGATGGATGGATCCAACAGAGACTGTGGCCATCCATGAATCAACATGCACAAAGGAGGTGCTGGACACCCAGGAGCCAACAGACACTCACATCCAGAGTCCGTGGGCACCCAAGAACTGATGGATTCCCAGCATCCAAGAGGTGCCCAGGAGTCCACGGGCACCTAGGAGCCAATGGACACCCAGAGTGGACGGGGATGCAGGAGCTGATAGATTCCCAGGATCCAACAGGCATCAGGATGTCAGGCCCCCATGGGCTGATGGGCCCCCAGGAGCCAACAAGGACCAGAATTCCATGGGCATCCAGAAATCCATAACCACCCAGGAGCTGAAGGACATCCAGGAGCTGAAGGACACCCAGGAGCTGATGGACACCCAGGAGCTGAGAGATGGATGCTTAGGATCAAACAGGTACTAGGAGTCTGTCCATGGATCCACAAACACCCAGGAGCTGAAGCACACCCAGGAGGTAGGAGCCCCAAACATCCCGTTCCGTGCCCCTTGCCCAGGATTTCTCCTGTCCTTCCTGCCTGGATCCATGTCCTTGGCAGCAGCAACCAGCAGCCTTCATCCTCAGCACCCCCTGTGCCCCACGGACACCCAGTGCCACAGCACCCCCTGGGCGGGTCCCCTCATCCAGCACAGCTGCAACCGGGGCAGGAGGGCCCTGGGGAGGGGGGGAAGCCCAGCCCTGGCCAGGAACGCCCACATCCCACGTCACACCACGTGGTGACACCTCCCCTGCCCTGTCATTGTCACAGTGACACCCCGGGGTGAGGGGCGAGGGAAGGAGGGGGGGTTCAGCATCTACTGACCTGAGCCAGGTTTGGATGATGGAGGGATGAGTTCCCTCTCCGCTCCCTGAGGCTCTGAGCCATCTACATCCCATCTCACTGGGCTTTGGGGCAACCCAAAAAGAGACCAAAGGACCGGAGTCGATCCCCTACCGCTCCTGCCGGTGTTTCTGCCGAGGGGTCAGGATGAAACTCTTCCAAAAAAAAAAAAAATGCAGGGAGAAAGATGCCAAATCAGGGCAGGCCAACGAGTCTGCTGCTACTCCAGCTAAAAAAAGCAGGAAACCATATCCCAGGCTCGGAGATGCCAATCTTCCCATGCAAACAACTCCCTTCTTGTTTTTTTTGGAGAGTATCGGAGTCGATCCCCTACCGCTCCTGCCGGTGTTTCTGCCGAGGGGTCAGGATGAAACTCTTCCAAAAAAAAAAAAAAATGCAGGGAGAAAGATGCCAAATCAGGGCAGGCCGACGAGTCTGCTGCTACTCCAGCTAAAAAAAGTAGGAAACCATATCCCAGGCTCGGAGATGCCAATCTTCCCATGCAAACAACTCCCTTCTTGTTTTTTTTGGAGAGTATCAGAGGGCTCAGGAACAGGCAGTTACAAATAGCAACTCCAGGGCACCACCAAGGAAACCTTCTCCAGCCCCAGGAATCGTGCAGGGATGCTGGTGTCCTCAGACCAGGATGGTGGCTTCTCCAGGGGGGACCTGGTGGTGGCTGTTCCCCCCTTTTGGGATGGTGACTCTTCCACAGGGTGCGTGGTGGTGGTTGACCCCACACTGGGATGGTGACTCTTCCAGGGGGGACTTGCTGGTGGCTGTACCCTCATCAGCTGGTGGCTGTACCCTCATCAGCTGGTGGCTGTACCCTCATCAGGCTGGTGACTTCTCCAGAGGAAGCCTAGTGGTGGATACCACCACAGGTGTCCTTTTCCCAGCACATCCATGTCCTGGTGGGGTTCACTGGTGTCCTGGATGTCATGGTGGGGTGGAAGGCGGTGGTGGCCGCCCCATGGCTCCCAAAAAGGGACATGCCCAAGGTCTCTGAGCCAACACAGGGCACGGGGGTCACACAAACCCAACTTCCACCAACCCCCCCAAAATGAAAGGGCTCCAACTCAAACACCCCACACGAGGCCCACGGGAACACACGGCTCGGGGACGACCCCCCTCTGCAGCCAGGAATGGTGCTCCCAAGGCACTGCCCTGGTGGCAGGAGCTGGGCAGGCCGGGAGCAGCCCCCTGCCCCCCCGGAAGCCGAGCGGCTCCGACGGGAGTTTGCCCGGAGAGAGAGTTACTGGAATAGTTTTACCCAGATGCTGATTTTCCTCCTCCCTTCCATTGGCCAGGCCACAGTTCCCAAAGACCCAAAAGCAAACACACTATTTTTAGAGGAGAGTTCATTTACTGGAGCCATTCCCTTCGAAATTCCTCACTCATCCTCTCCATGGAAACCAAGGGAGCCCGGAGAAACAGCCCCACTGGGACCAACCTTCAGAGCTTTAAAAAGAGCCACGTTGAGGCAGAGGGGGTGGAAGTGGCTGATTTTTCTCCTCTGGACACATCCTGGCCTGGAGGTACCATGGTGGGAATGACAAGGGACTTGTTTTGGTGGGTTCTGTCCGTGCAAGCCGGGCTTGATGCCTTCAGGAGGAGACGTCCTGGAAGATGGATCATGGCCACTCCAAAAATCATGTCTGGCATGTGGGGGTTGCTGTCTTGGATGGGTGGTGGGAATGGGTGGAGAGGGATGGCTAGGGGAGCATGGACATGGATGGAGAAGGATAGAGATGGGAGGAGGTGGGTGGGTGGAGATGGATGAATGATGGATGGATGGATGGATGGATGGATGGATGGGAGGGAGGGAGGGATTCTCTTTCCCTGCTTTCCAGGGAACACCTTGGGAGAAGAGGAAACTCCACCAGCCAAACCCCAGTGCTGCCTCTCTGTTCCGTCCTTTCGTGTGATGGCACCACCTTCTCCCTCCTGGATTGAGGAGTCCCTGCTGCAGCTCTGGAGCTCTGGGAACTGCCCCATCAGGACCTGCCTGGTCAGCACAGGGGATGGAGCTCAGCAACGAAGTCACAGCAAGGGGAGACCTCAGCACCTCCCACCACACTGGGATCAGCATCCATGGGGAATCTCCCACTTCAGGAATATGCCCAGGAGAGGTTCTAAATCAGGGAGCCACAGAATCACTGAACAGTTTGGACTGGAATGGACCTTAAGTTCATCCTGTTCCATCCCCTGCCATGGGCAGGGACACCTTCCACTAGACCAGGTTTCTCCAAGGCCCATCGAGCCTGGCTTTGAACACTTCCAGGGATCCCACAACCCTGGCAATGATGGACTAATGCTGCAGCAACACCTGGGAAGCTCTGAGCCCCCATCCCAGCTGACATTGGCAGGAGGATCCTGACAAAGCACATCTCAGAGATGCCGACCTGCTGCTTTCCTGGCAGGAGCAGATGGGAGAGCAAGGCCAGCTCCTCCCAGCAGGAGCTTTGGAGGCATGTGATTTTCCATGGAAAAGCCCAGGCATCTGTGTATGGATGCAGGCAGGGTGCAGGGAGGCTGCCCAGGAATGCAGAGCCAGGGATGGTACAGCCCTATCCCATCCCTGGGCATCCCTGGGTGCGGGATTTGTTGGGCCCTGTGCCCCTCTGCAACACAGAGCACCTGGATTTCTCCAGCACCAGGGATCTCCCTGTGCATCCCTGTGTCCTTTCCAGCACCAGGGAACTCCCTGTGCATCTCTGTGTTCATCCCAGCACCAGGGATCTCTCTGTGGATCCCTGAGTACATTCCAGCACCAAGGATCTCCCTGTGCATCCCTGTGTTCATCTCAGCACCAGGGATGTCTGTGCATCCCTGAGTACATTCCAGCATCAAGGATCTCCCTGTGCATCCCTGAGTACATCCCAGCACCAAGGATCTCCCTGTGCATCCCTGTGTCTATATTCCAGCACCAGGGATCTCCCTGTGCACACATCCCAGCACCAGGGATCTCCCTGTGCATCCCTGTGCCTCTATTCCAGCACCAGGGATGTCTGTGCATCCCTGAGTACATTCCAGCATCAGGGATCTCCCTGTGCATCCCTGAGTACATTCCAGCACCAAGGATCTATCTCCCTGTGCATCCCTGTACGCACATCCCAGCACCAGGAATCTCCCTGTACGCACATCCCAACATCAGGGATCTCCCTGTGCATCCCTGTGCCCATCCCAGCATCAGGAATCTCTCCCTGGTAGTGGGGAAGGGAAGGGGCAAAAATAGGCAGAGTTAATGGGATTTTGGCACCAGGGAAGAGTAAAAATTGGGCAGAGTTAAGCAGATTTCGGAACCAGGGAAGAGTAAAAATTGGGCAGAATTAAGGGGATTTTGGCATGGGAGGAGGAAAGGGACAAAAATGGGCAGAATTAAGAGGATTTGGGCTGTTTTACCCCCCTGGCCACGTCTCCTGGCCCCGTGCCAGGGGTGCCAGGGTCAGTCCCTGCCCCTGACAGGCAGTGGGATTCCCTGATGTGGGAATCCCGTGGATGGAGTTCTCCGTGCTCCATCCCGCATCCCACCTCCCTCCCACAGGGCTGCCTGGGCGCCTCCGTTTCCCCCCACTCCAGCATTTCGCCGACCACAGTGGCCCCAGGGGCACAAATCCCAGGCAAACTGGGAGAGGATTTACCAGGATTTACCAGGAAAGCTGGGATTTACCATCCCCATCCTCCCCCCCCCCTCCAGCTTTAATTCTAGATTTCCAGGAACACCGAAAAACGAGACGACTCCCGGCCACGACCCAAAACCTGGTTTCTGTGGAGATTTAGGGCAAGGATAAACAGGTCCAAGTTATCCTGGGATAAACTGAGGGATAAATAGGTCCAAAGATGTCAGATTTTGCCAAGGAGCATATGGATGCAGGGATCCATCCCTTGAGGACGAGCTCAGAGGGAGGATGCTGCAAAGGGGGTGGTTTACAGAAGCGTCCCTGGGAATGTGACCCCGACGTTTCCCTCTGGGAGTGCCTCTCCATCCCGGATGGGTTTTTCGGGGTGTGCTCACCCCGTTCAGGGAGCAGCAGGTGGAGGAGGCGGCAGATGGGGCGCCGGAGGCCACGTTCCCATGACTCCCCTGCTCCCGAGAGGTGCTATATTTAAATCAATATTTTCCTGTTTAATCCGAGTGCTGCTAAGTCAACAAACAGAGCCATGATGGAGAACATCCCTCATTTTCCATCCCCAGATGGATTCTGCCATGGGGGGAAAGAAAGATCCATGGGATTGCCAGGCTGGCATCCTGCTCATCCCTTCGCCGAGCAGCAAACGGATCCCAAATCCACCCTAAACGCACCCTTGCTCAGTGCTGGGGTGTGCAAGCATGTCCTGTCCATTCCAGTGGTTTTATGGGAAGCTGGAGGCAGGAAAAAGTCTCTATCTTGAGTTTTGGGGTTTTTTTTCCTTGTTTTCTTGAAAGCACCATTTCCTCCCGCAGCTGGAGCGGGATGTGCCTCCAACGGCCCCTCGGGAATTAAAAGGTTCGTGTCCATCATCAGGCACAGGGTGAAGGAGCTCCTATGCACCCAGGATGGCTTGGATTGCTCCAGCTCCATGGAAAAGCTGGAAAGCACCCAGGACAAACAGTCCTGCCCCCGAGGGAGAACAGCACGTTACCTCTCTGGGCGGGACGTGCCAAGAGGCTGAACCCCCCTCACCTCTGCCAAAACCACTGCCAAACCATGGGGGCTGGGAAAATATCCTGAGGGGATCATGCTGCAGGGGTGCTGGATCCCAGGGGAATATCTTAAGGGAATGATGCTGCAGGGATACCCAACCCCAAGAGACTATCTTGGGGGTGTGAGATCTTGGGAGAGAATACTCTGGGGGAGCATCACCACACAGACTTACCAGACCCCATTATTAATCCCTTCCCAGCACAGAGATGGGCACCAGGATGTTCCGAAGGATCACCACCACGATGTGGGATGGATGATCCCACACCCCCAAATTCCCGAGCAGCGATGAACCATTTCCCCTCCCAGACTCCCCAGACTGGCCCTTTCCATTGAGTAAGGGAGGAGAAAAAAACGAACAAGTCAAAAATAGAGCTTATTTCTTCTCCTTTGGTCCGGGAGAACATAAATCCCTGTTCCCGGCCAGCCTTCCCGGTGCCAAGTTACATCCGGTCCTCGGTGCTCTCGCTAATAATTACGGCAACTCAGTCCCCCCTCTGCCCCCCCAGCCCAAGCTGGTGCCTCCTGAAATAAAACATCCCAGCTCCACTATCCAATAAATCAAAAAGGGAAATAAAAAACTCCTGGTTTCAGCTGGGCTATGGCCGGAGCACAAAGAAATCCCGGGGCAGGAGAGAGATTTGGAGATACAGCCGTGGCCTTGCCCTTAAAAGGGAAAATTCGCACCCTCTTCCCTGAGGCCGGAGGGTTCAAGCAAGGTGAGGAGCAGGCTCTGCTCCCACGGGGTGGCCCATGGACACGAGGTGATGCTCGGCCAAACTGGGCTCCCAGCTGGTAAAAATCCACCTGGAATGCTCCCAGAGTTGGGATGAAGCTGGGGTTGGGGGGGTGGGGTCAGCAGAACATCCCTGGTACGGGGCCATCGCAGGGTTGGTACCGTCCCCGGGAGCTGCCTGAGCAGGAAATATCTCTTTATAAATTATTCAAATAGGCCATGTATTATATAAACCTAACACATTAATAATTTAGGAATGCCACTGGGTGCTCTGCCACGCCTTGGGGACCTGCCAATGTCCCCAAGGTGGCACCAGCCCCAGCCCCAGGAGGCCCCTCGTTACCCTGCTTAATTATAACTCTTGATTATTCAACAGCACTTTCCACCCCAAGACTGGAGAGGACAAACTGACACATCGGGAAAAATGCTGCAAAACTCACCCCAAATTCACCCAAAACATCCCCAAGGAAGTGTTAAACAGGAGCCACCGATGGTTGTTGTCTGGCAGTGGGGACAACAGCTGGAGAAGGAGCTGGATGGGGAGCAGAGATCCCTGGAGAATGCCATGGGGGGTATAATGCTGCAGGGATAATGGATCCCAAGAGAAAATCCTGGGGGAATGATGCTGTGGGGATGGCAGGCCCCAGAGGGGGGTGATACTGCAGGGATGCTGGATCCCATAAGAATATTTTGGGGGAATAATGCCGCAGGGATGATGGACCCCAGGAGGATATCTTGGAGAAAGATGCTGCAGGGATGTTGGATCCCAAGAGAATATCCTGGGGGAATGATGCTGTGGCAATGTTGGATCTCACAAGAATATTTTGGGGGGAGGATGTTCCAGGGATGCTGGACCCCAGGAGAATATCCTGGGGGAATGATGCTACAGGGATGCTGGATCCCACAAGAATATCTTGAGGGAATAATGCTGCAGGAATGATGGATCCCACAAGAATATTTTGGAGGGAGGGTGCTGCAGGGATGTTGGATCCCAGGAGAACATCTTGGACTAATGATGCTGTGGGGATGCCAGACCCCAGGAGAACATCTGGAGGGAATGATGCTGCGGGGATGCCAGACCCCAGCAGAGCACCCTGGGGGAAGAGGCAGCAGGGATCCAGATTTTGGGAGTATCCAAAGAAAACCCCCTTGCTGCACGTGGCTCTGCCCTGGCCAGCAAGGGTTACACAGCCCTGGGCACCTCAGCCTTGGCTGTTGGAAGGGAATGGTCCAGCCCATCCTCTCCAACCGGCATGGAGCAGGGGGAGAGAGCCCTGCCAGCACCATTCCTGCCAGCTCCCGGCAAATCCTCCGCGGGAACGGGTATTTCTGGGCTTCTCCCAGCGCTATTAAAAGCCCCGTGGGTGCTGGCACTGCCGTGCTCAGGAGGAGGTGATGCTTCCAAGCCCTTCCCGGCACAAACACCCGGAGTGATGGGAACCCAACCCCGCGTTCAAACCACGGCCAAAGGGCTGGCGGTGCCAAAAACCCACCCCAGGAAAGATCCCAAAACACGTGGCTGCACTTTGGAGTGATCAAAGCACCTTCACATCCCCCAAACTACATCAGTTCTCCCCCAGACAGGATCAAACTTTACTCATCCATCAAATATTCGGTGCATGCACAGGAATGTTTTTCCCCCTTTTTCCCACCCACCAGCACAGCAAAGTCCATGATCCTATGGGAAGGATCGGAGGTTTTTTGAGGGGGAAAATGCAGGTTTGCTCAATAAGGGGTTTAACATGGGGAATCCCAAGAAGAAGCCTTTGCAGCCAAGGAAAAGGCAATTTCAGGGATGGCCAAGAGCACGACCTTATATATCAGGACCTTACATATCATAAGATGCTATATATAAGCAAAACATTTAATAGATATATTTATAAAACCTCCTGCCACCAAAATACGGTGCTATTTAACCTGGAAACTGCTTCTTCCCATCCAAAAATCAGGGGGTTATCAGGGAGGTTTGCTCCAACAAACAAGAGCTCGTCTCCTGGGTACTGCTGGGAAGGGCTGGGAAGGCTCTTGGCCATCCAGCAGCGCATCCACACACGGGAATTTGTCCACAAGGGACACGTGACGGGTCTCCAAAGCCACCAGTGCTCTGGAGGGGTCATGAATCCTGGGAAATAAAGGTGTTTGTAGGAAGGAGCGGCACTTACCACCTGTGGCTTGGTCCTGGGGCCGTGTTCCTCGGGCAGCCGTGGGCAGCGGGGCAGCCGGGGCGCTGGGGTGGCCGGAGGAGAGCGGGGTCCATCCCCGGGGCTGGGGGACGTGTCACCTGAGTTGAGGGCCAGCATGTACCGCTTGGTGACATCCTCCAGCGAGGGAGGTTGGAGCGTCGGGAAGGCTTTCCCGGGGGAGCGGCTGGTGGCCG
>NW_021940498.1:7534750-7535848 GCF_001715985.3 Manacus vitellinus | reverse complement strand
AGCATCCAGGCCTCCACAGCTTGGTGCAGGTCCTGGAAGGGCATCGCCATGGGCTCCGGCTCCGTGACGATGCCCTCGTCCGTCACGCTGGACTCGTGACCCGACAGCTCCTCCACGGATTTACTGCGGGCGAGGTTCTCCTCCGACTGCACTTCCTTCAAACACCCTGCGCTCTCCACCTGTCCCCGAAGGGTCGTGTCTGTCGTCCCTGTCGGTGCCACCCCCTCAGCACCCTCCACACCTCCGCTGTCCTTCTGCTCGGCAGCAAAGCCATAATCCTGCTGGGAACCCATCCTGCTGATCTTCTCGAAGACCTGCCTCGCCTCCTGGATGTACTGATCCTGGATGACCATGGGGAGAGCCTCCTCGTCCCCCCGCTGCCCCCCATCCGGAGCCACCCTGTCCTGGCTGTCGGTGGTGGCCAGGAGGAGCTCGGAGGAGCTCTGCTTCATGGTGCTCTGGAGGAAAAGCCGCCGCGTCCCGGATTTTTCGGAGCAGGTGAAGGACTTGGCGCGGCGCAAAGTGGCCGTGAGGTCCTTGAGCGTTGGCCGCTCACCCGGTGCCCAGCGGTTGGGGGGGTGAGCGGCCCCGCAGCCGCCAGGGGAGGGGGTGGTGGTGCCAGAGCATCCGTCAGAGCCCGAGTCCAGGCTGATCCTCACCCCTTTCTTCTTCACCTTCAGCTCTGAGAGGTCTGATTTCAGGAAGCTGAGGAGTGTCAGGGTCTCGGTGGCAATGTCGGGGTTGGACAAGGACTTGCGGTGCTCGGCCCGCTCCCCCTCCGGCCCTGGCTGCTGTAGGCTCTCGCTCCCACGGTCCGGTTTGGCCTTGGCCATGCCCTGGGGCAGCTTGGGGCGGGCGCGGACCCCCGGCTGTGCCCAGGCCAGGCCATCGCTGGTCCCGAAACTGGGCGACCGATAGATCCCGTACCCCGCCTGGAGAGTCCTCCCTTGACTGGGCCAACACATCCCAAACTGCTCCTCTTCCTTCAGCGTCTCCGTGCTGGAATACCGACTGCTGCTCCGCGACCCGCCGGGGCTGGCGAAGGGCAGGATGTTCACCTTGGAGACACGGGCCACCACGGGCAGGGGGTGCCGGGGG
>NW_021940498.1:7528655-7532574 GCF_001715985.3 Manacus vitellinus | reverse complement strand
AATGCATTTTTCAGGACCTACAAAGTGCCTCCAGTGATGCCATGAGATGCAAATATTCCTTTCCTGGCTTTCCCTTTCCAACCTCCGCCCTCCTTCCCTGTTCCCCCAGGGCTGGGTGTCTCCTGGCTGTAAGGATGATGTCCCCATGATATCTCCCCCCTTCTGGCATTCAGGATGGGATTTTGGGCAGAGCCACGTATTTCATCCCCTCTGGGTGCTGTAGGAGCTGTTCCTCAGAGCTGCTTTTGAGCATCTCAGAAGGAAAGGAGATGATTTGAAGCACCTCCCTCATCTCTAAGACATCATCCCATCACCCTGGTTCCTAGGCCTGCTGGTTCCAAGAGAACTGCTGACAGGATCCCAAGGGCAGGCAGGATGTGGTTGGACCCAAAGTAATCCTTAAAAGCACCCAAAATTGTGATTGCAATATCAGGACCCTCATCCTGGGGCCACTGAATGTCCTGGCCTGAGCCCACGCAGTCCCTGCAGCCACCACCAGTTCTCTGCAGCCACCACCAGACTTTTTGGAAGCTGCTTCATTTTTTTCCCCCTCAGAGCTGTATTGTGGTTAAATCTAGTCCTCCCACCTCATCCCACGGGTGCAATCCAGGCACGGGCCGCTGTGATGGAGCAGGGCTCCTTCTTCCCTCCCTCCCTGATGCCGGGTGGGTGCCCACAGACCCGGTTGGGAACCTACAGCCCCGACTGTGTTTCTCCAAATCTAAATATTTTGCGCCCTCTCCTGGGTCCGGGTGGCGTGGCCGGGCACCTCCCACCCTGTCCCCTCCCTTTTGTCTGGGAACACCAGGCCGGGGTTGTCCCACCCCCGCCGCTCTCGCAGCCCCCAGGCGTTTTGCCTTTGCACTGCAAGACCCCAAAAATGCATCGGAGGGGATTTTGGCAGCACGGAGCTGCCTTTGCCTCCTCCGTCGCATCCCGTGCCCCAACCCAAAGTCGTTGTCCTCCCCATCGGGACACGGCCACCGCTCCCACAAAACCGGGTGGTTTGAGCCAACAGCAGCACAGGATCCCCCTCCATCCCAGCCCAAGCGATGCTGAGATCTTTGAGCGTCATCCAAGAGCCCGTGACCACTCTGGGCACCCTCCTCATCCTTGTGACAGTAAGGAGACACACTGGGACCACCCCCACTGGATACTGGGGAGGTCCCTGGGTGGCCAAGTACCCAAGGAGGACACAGGGTACCTGCAGGGAGCAAGTGAGGCTGGAGTTGTGCCCTTGGTCAGGTATGGGCAGCCAAGCTGGAGGGATGTTCATCCCTGGAAATTTGAAGCAGATTGCTTAAATCGACTCAGATGTGATTATGACAACCAGTGAAAAACGCAGTTCTCTCTCTAGATATCTGTATTTATACTCTATATACACACATACACTTATAGATCCATATGCTGTGCTCAGGTGGAGCCTGTGCTGGGCCCAGCCCTCGCCCTGCTCACGTATATTCTCTGTATGTACATACAGTGGGTGTGCAGGCAGTGAGGAGAGGGGGAGCCTTCTTCTATACATCCTACATGTTAAAGGAGACTGGCAGAGTGATTAGCAGGGTGTCACCTCACCCATCCCTCCTTGCTGGGAGGGAGCAGCATCCAGAGGCTGTGGGAGCAAAGCTCAATCCCCAGTCCAGTGTGGGAGCGGGGGAGAGGCCACACCAACAGTGGGACGTGCAGTGACATGGCTGAGGACACTGAGGAGCTCAGTGACATGGGGTTCCCAACTCCAACCATTGTGTCCAGGTGTGCTGGCTCTGATTTTGGTGGGTCCTGGTTAGGAGGTGACAGCAGGGCACCACAGACACCAGGATGGGCCAGGTTTGGGGTGCTGGGCTAAGCAGGGAGCTGGACTCAGATGATGTTGAAGGTCCCCTGGCAGGTGACAAAGCTGCTGGCTTGTGTCTGACCCAGTCCATGGTCATGGCTTGGGTGGAAAACCCAGCCTGAGTGTCCCAGTTACCCTTTCCCAGTTCCCAGTCTGGCCAGGGATGTTCTGCCACCATTTGGCAGCACCAATGGTACCAGTGGGTCCCCATCCCTTCCTGGTGTGGCCCCATTCCGGGGACTGGGGCTTGGGGATGTCCAGGAAACATCCACAACACTGATCTTGAGCTGGAGAAACACATGGGCCCATGTGTCCCAGACAGGTAATGAGCTGAGCTAAACCCTCCCCAGCCTGGGAGAGGGTGTCTCCTTTTCACCTCCCCACCAGGGAATTTCTCTTCGAGTAGGGGGAGAAGTTGTCCCCCAGCAGCTCATCCTGAGCCAGGGTCTGTGTCCAGTGTGGTCCCACCATGCTATCCAGTGGATTTTTGTTGCATTGGTGGCTTGGCCACCAAATGCGGTGCTGAGCTGCTCCAACCGAGCAACCAAGCCAGGGAGAGCACACTATGGTGGGTTAATACTGCGCCGCTGCGGGCTGGAGATGGGATCAAAGTGCTGGAAGCTTGGGAGACGCCGTCCTCCTGTCCTCCAGCATGTCCCCAGCTGAAGCCATGGAGCCGAAAGTCAAAATAGTGCCACGGAGGTGGCCCTGTCCTCCCCTACGAGCCGTAGGTGACGCAGTGGTCGTGACGCCACTTGGAGCTCACCTTGTCCAGGAGGTAGCGGGTGCTCTCGCGGAACTTGCGCTGGGTGAAGTAGAAGAGGATGGGGTCCAGGACGCTGTTCATGCTGGCGAAGGGCCTGGTGCACTTGTAGGCGATGGCAAAGGCCTGCAGGGCCGGGCAGGGCACGCCGTCGGAGGAGCGGACCATCAGGTAGATGGTCTTGGTGAGGTGGAAGGGCAGGAAGCTGATGCAGAAGACGATGACCACGATGATGACCATGCGCACGGCCTTGTCCTTCCTCTTGTGCACGGCCAGGCCGACGAGCTCGTCCTTCTGGCACAGGATGTGGGCCATGCTGCAGTAGCAGCCCAGGATGGCGGCGAAGGGCAGCAGGAAGCCGGTGACGGTGAGGGTGATGCCGTAGGGGAAGTAGGCGGCCGAGCGGTCAGGGGGGCTCAGGTCGTAGCACACCGTGCGGTTCCGCTGCGTGCCTGTGGAGGCGAAGACGAAGGTGGGCAGGCACTGGGCGACGACGATGAACCACACCCCGGCACACACCAGCCACGTCAGCTTCTTCCCCTTGCGCTTGTGCCATGAGGCCAGGGGGTGGCAGATGCCCAGGTAGCGCTGGACGCTGATGCAGGTGAGGAAGAAGATGCTGCCGTGGAGGTTGGAGTAGAACTGGAAGCGGACGAACTTGCAGGTGAAGTCCCCGAAAGGCCAATAGTCCTTCTGGGTGTAGTTGTAGATGAGGAGGGGCAGGGAGCAGACGTAGAGCAGGTCTGCCACGGCCAGGTTGAGCATGTAGATCATGGAGCGGCTCAGCGCCTTCCGCGCCACCCAGATCTGCCCGATGACCACGGCGTTGAGGGGCAGCCCCACCACGAACACCACCGAGTACACCAGGGGCAGCAGCACCTGCTTGAACTCCTCGTGGAAGGTGCACGAGTTCCTCCCGGCGCCCACCAGGGCCGTCAGGTTGGTCATGGTGGCAGCACCACCCCGTCAGTGTCCTCTCTGCTGGTGCGGCTCCTCAGCGGCACCTGGGAGTGACAAAGGGGACAGCTGGGGACTCGTCTGCGTGGTGTCACATCCACCAGGATGAACCTGCACCAGTGTGTGTGACTCTGTGGGATGGAGCAACTCCCAGTATCCACCCAGGCTGGGGGATGAGGGGATGGGGAGCAGCCCTGAGGAGGATTTGGGGGTGCTGGGGGAGGAGAAGCTGGACGTGCCCTGTCCATGTGCTCTGGCATCCAGAAACCTCCCATGCCCCGGGCTGATCCAGCAGGGAAAGGGGGGGATTCTGCCCCTCTGCCCCTCAGGTGAGACCCCCCTGCAGAGCTGCCTCCAGCCCTGGG
>NW_021940498.1:7525038-7527529 GCF_001715985.3 Manacus vitellinus | reverse complement strand
CTGCCACCTCCAAGCCAATAAGCGCTGTGGGGCTGTGGCATTCCCTATCCCCTGGGTCCCATAAACCTCCCCCAGGACTCCCCAAACCTTCCTCAGGACCCCAGGTTGGGGCAGCACCCACCCAGCACCCACAGGAGCCTCTGCCAGCCTGTGTGCTTCACCCCCGAGGACATGGGGACAAGGTGGCCGGCAAAGGGGTCTTTGGGGCACCTGGGAGAGCATCCTACCTGCCAGGGTGCCACAGGGTGCCAGTGGGCACCACGAGGTGCTGGGACCTGCTGCCCTGCCTGGCACAGGGCAGGTCTGTGCCCCTGGGGTGCTGCACTCGCCCTGCGGAGCAAGGAGCGCTTCCCCTTTCCAGCCAACAGCAGTTCTGCGGGGAAACGGAAACGGAACGGGGGTGGCAGCGTGGGCACTGCGTGGCACAGCACCCTGGGCTCCACACAGCACTGCACTGCATGGCATGGCATGGCATGGCATGGCAGGGTGGGAATTGCCCTGCATGGAACAGCACCATGGGCATCACATGGCATGGCAGGGTGGGCACTGGGCTGCATGGAATGGCACCGTAGGCATGGCATGACATGGTGGGGTGGGTGCTGTGCCACATGGCTTTGCACTGTGGGCATCACCTGGCACAGCAGGATGGGCACTACCCTGCATGGAGCAGCACCACGGGCATCTCACTGCATGGCACGGGAAGGCAGGCACTGTGCCACATGGATTTGCACTGTGGGTGTCACATGGCACGGTAAGGCAGGGTGGGAATTGCCCTGCACGGAAGAACACCATGGGCATGGCATGGCATGGCACTGGGATGCATGGAATGGCACCGTGGGCACTGCATGACATGGCATGGCATGGCGGGCGGTGTGCCACATGGAAGAGCACCATGGCACAGCAGAGTGGGCACTGGGCTGCATGGGATGGCGCTGCGGGCATCACATGGCCCCCTACACCCCCCCCTCCATGGACACTCCTACATGTGGACACAGCTCATCATCAGGCCGGGTGGATTATCCCAAAAATCCCTTTTCTCACCTCGAAAAACCCTCAGAGGTATCCTTGCCAGCCCCTGGGGAGAGGGGGTTGGTGCCTCCCAAATCCACAGGATTGTGGTCCTGGTGCCCTGAGGCAACAGTGATAGCAAAATCCAGTGGGAAATGAGACTTTTAGGGGGGGAAAGGGGTGCCCGTGGTGTTGGGGTGCTCTGGAGGATGGGATCACCCTTATCCCAGGGATTTAAGGTGTCTGTGGAGGAGGAGCAAGGGTTGGGAAAGAGAAGTGGGACTGTTCTGTGGCCAGATGGGGAAGAGATTAAAAATAATCCTTGTTGCTGCTCCCCAGCAGCCTCGAGCTTCCCCTGACTTTGTCCCTCTCCTACCATCGCGTGCCAGCCCTTCTCCCATGGAATTAGCTCTAATTAACACCCTGTGTTAATAGGAAGGGGCTTCTGCAAGCTGGATACAGCGGGAAAATATCCTGGCAGCTGCTGTCCTCAAATAGGATAAGGGAAGGGGCTTTCCTGCCTTGGAAACCTTCCTCTTTGGTTTGTCCTGCTCACCGTGGGGGGGGCGGTTTGTGGCTCCCTGGTAGGGCTGGACAAAGCTGGGCTGGAGGGAAGCGAAAGCTCCAGCTCAGCAGATTTCCGAGGATGAAGGGGGGATGCTCCACCTCTGTGTGTTCCCTTGGCCAAAGCCACCACACCCTTGTCCCCAAACATTGCCTGGCTGATTGGTGGGGACCAAGGCTGGGCTGTTTTAAGGGAAATCTCCAATTAGGGAAGCCTGGAGGTGTAATGATGCGGACAAATTGGGAATTTTTGGGTACTAAACATGGACTGTCGGGAATGAGACACAAGGATGGTCCCACTGGTGCCTCTGCCACCAAAGTGACAGTGCCACCTTGGGTGACCCCCTCTGCCTCTCCAGGCTTTAGTGCCCCATCTCACAAATCACCAGCCCAGTTGTTCTGAGCAACTCTGAGCAACTGGGCAGCATTTCCCTGCTGGAAATGGGAACTGCTGGGAACTGGGAAGGTGCAAGAAGTTGGCCTGGGCTCAGCTGGCAGGGCTGGGTTTGTCTAAACCCACACATGCATAATATACGTAAAGGCTCATATATTTATGCACCCACATGTGCATAAACACTTACACAAGCACATACACCTTTCTATATGAATAATATATACACCCCTATACGTAAATATACATCCCTCTCATCTCTACATTTATCTGTCTACATAGACAACCATATATATGGCTCCTCACACACTTGCATTTCTCTGTACATACATATAAATATATGTGTCTCCAGTCACACACACATATATACAAACTTCCACCCCTCTATACACAAATATGTGTCTCCGAGCACAGGGACTCACCCTCCTGTATATACAGATCTCCATCCACATATATACAAATACATTTATGCTTCTATACACACATCTGTGCAGACGTGCTCATATATACAATATATTTATATCTCTG
>NW_021940498.1:7479269-7523428 GCF_001715985.3 Manacus vitellinus | reverse complement strand
CTGGGCTGGGGGCCCGACAGCTGCACGGGGGGGTCTGCCCGGCAAACACCCGGCTGGGCATCGTGGGCGAACATCTGTATGGAGGAGGGTGTTTGGGGAAGCTTCCAACAACCCCAAAAGTGGGATCTACAGGCGTCGGGTGCTCCGGCCGACAGCTGGATTGTCCTGGCTGGAGGCTTGGAGCTGCTGGAGCCCTGGGAACAGGGTCTCCCTGCGGCACCGGCTCCAGAGCAGAGAGGTCGATGGCTCGGGCACTCATTAACCAGGAAACGCAGGGCCATTAAGGAGCAATAAGGCAAGGAACCCCGGGGGGACGTGTTGGGAATGAAAGGGCAGATGTACAAACAGCCCAGGGATGCCGGGAATATGTGGGATGACAGGCTTGGCCCTTCCTTTCCCTGGAAGACCGTGTCACCCTCGCAGATTATTACCTGCTCTCCATTTTAGGGCTTGTGATGGGTCTTGGTAGATGTGGAAGGGAAGGAGGTGCTGAACAGCATCTCCTGGGTGATGGACCACCATGTGTGGAGACTCCCTGGTGTCACCTCATTGCACCACCAGAGCAGGACCCAGATATGAGCCGAGGGGTTTGGGGATGGGATGGGGAGGTGGAATGAGGTGTCTGGATCCCGTTGGCGCCTGCGCTGCAATGGACAACGTGGGCTTTCATCGATCCTGGCACGAACCCACAGCCAAGCCGGACACTGGGGCCAGGGGGAGATGGGCTCTGGCAGGAGCTGCCAGGAATATTTGCAACCACAGCCATGCTGGAGCCATCACCCGCATCCTGGGGCTGCCCAGACTTGTGGGGTTGGGTTGGCGATGGCTCGGTGCCCTGGTGAAATTCCCTGCTCCCTCAGCCTCCATGGGGAGAAGGAAACCGGGGGGAAAAGTGTCTTTCCCCAGAAAACATGCCTTGTGCAAACAAGCCCAGCATCCTGTGGTGGGGAGCCCAGGACTTTCCACAAACATCCAGGGAACGCAGCTGAGAACGGACACAACTCAAGCCTCAGATGAACCACTTATCCCACCTCCAGTGCCGCCTCCCACCAGCTCCAAGCTGGTGAAAAGGGGCTGGTGGCCTCCTCCCTGCCGGCACGTGGGTGTCCTTGGCGGTCCCCAAGGTGAGCAGCTGGCTGTCCTGCTGTGGGGACACTGTAAATACTGGTGGGAGTGTTAAAGAAAGGAAAATAAAAGAGTGGCTCCTGGCTGCCTGCCAGCCCCAAATGCCTCGGCCGAGCCCAGCACCTGGACCCAGCCCTGGAGCACCTGGAATGAACAGGAATCCCCCCAGAATGTCAGGGACAGGAGAGCCAAATTCAGGGGCAGCACCCAGGGCTGAAAAAGAGAATGCAAGCAAAGCGTTGTTTTGATGCCTTTTTTTATCCATACAACATGTTCGTTGGGAAAAATCATTGGGGAAAGGATTCCCCTTGGAGTCTCCGGCTGAATTAATCCTTGGCAAAGAAGGCCTGGCATGGTGGCTGGACTGGGCTTCCTGAGAGCCTTTGGCCTCCTGGTTTCTGCTCTTCCAGCTGCTCGTTGCCAGGAACTGCATTAGCAACTGATTGCATGAGGCCTTTGCTCCTGCTGTTCCCTGGGGGAGTGCACATTCCCACCAGGATCCAGGTTCCCAGCCTCCAGCAGGATGCTTGGATACAGAGAGGAGCATCTGTGATCAAGGTCAGGGAGGCATTTGGGACTTGGGGCCACATTCCTTTGACAGACACAAAACTCTTGGAGGTGTAAAGCAGGGATGAAAGCTGGTCCCTCCTGCCTTGGGCTCCAGACTGGAGATGTCCTGCATGAAAAATTTCATGCCATCTAAAAGCTGTTTATGATGGACATGGAGATAATTCCTCATGTCCTGACCACACCAGCCTGCCAGGGTGGTGGATCTGGTTGGGCTTGCTTATGAGGAGGCCACACTTGATGGCAACTTTCTCTTTTTAAGCCAGCTCTGAGGATATGCTCACCCTGCTACCCCAGCACCTTTGAGTCCCTACATTTTTGGCAGAGGTGGTGTTTGGTGGGGAAGTCTCACCTCCTGAGCTCTGCTCTGACAGTGCCTTCCATCTTCTTGCTGCAGTCACTGTACACCACAGTCAGTGCAGCCAACGAGGGAAAAGCCTCAGCAGGAGCTGCCAAGTTCTCTGGCTGCTGGACCTCTGAGTTGGAGAAACTGGTCAGGCTCCATCGCCATAACTCCACTTCCATTACAAATAGCTTTTAGATGGAATGAAATTCTGGGGTCTCAGGCCCACATTTCTGGCCATCCAGTCCAGGTTTCCTTCTGGAAGTGAGAAGTTTCCAGCAGCTGCCTGTGAGCCCAATGCACCCGCTCTGCCAGGACTCAGTGGGAGCTCCAGGAAACCTTGGGTTTGTTGGGAATTCAGATGAAAAAGCCTCAGCTTTGCTGCAAGCGGGAGCTGACCCAGAGTTTCTCGAGAAGTCACCTTTTGGCTCATTTTCCTCTCCAACCTGCTTTCCTGCAGCTCCACAGACGTCAGCAGGGGAGGAAGGGCCTGCTGAGCCTCTCCTCCCCAAGGTGATTAATGCCATGATCTTCACAGGCTTTCCTTTTCCTCTCCTCCTGCTGGCACACCCTGAAGTGCCTCAGGGATTCAGGGTTGCTTTCCGCTCCTGGCTTTCCTTTGCCCAGGAATCCTCGAGGAGCAGTGTGGAGCACAAGGATCCAGGCACACGTGGTGCTCCAGGCTCCAGCTTCATCCATGACTTCAGCAAAAATGGTGGGTGTTTAGGAGGTGGTTGGGAGTAGGAGACCTCATCCATCTTCTGGTGAAGCACGTTGGGAAGGGAGATTTTGAGACTGGCATCTGGCATCTTTGCGGGCCCGAAGGTACCTTTGGTATTTCCCACCCAGGAAAGATTTAAAATAACTTCCCTCAACTCATTGCTGTTTCCTCAACAGCTTGTTTGCCCTGGCTGTTGGGCCAGAGGCAATTCTCCAGCTGGAGGCATTTCTCTGGGAAGTGATTGATCCCAGTTACAATGAGAGATGAAGGGTGGAAACGCTGATGGAGATGCATTTGGGGTCCCACCATCCCGGTGGGACCACACAGCTGGGCACACTCACAGGAACAAAACAGCTCTTTTAAGGTTGAAAACCATCACCATAAACCAGGGCCAGACACAAGTGTCCCAACTTGCCACCATGTGCTGCTGCAGGAACACAGATTGTCCCCCGCCTGGTGGGCACCCAACACTTGGGTCTTATGGATGGGACAGAGATGAAAAAATTTCACCAGGAACCAGCAGTTTTGTGCAACATGAATTCAAAGCTTTGCATTAAAAACTGCCTGGTGTGATTCCTTGTTGCCTCCCGCTGGGTTCTGCAAGGAATCAGGAGTTCTGCACGCGACTTCCAAGCCACGTGGCTCAGATCACCCAGCTGGATGGATGTGCAATTTTTAGCCCCTGCAATGAGTCTGAGCCTTTCTGGAACGGGAATTTTAAGTCTTTCTCTGCTCCTTTTGCTCATTAATAGCATTAAATGCAGTGCTGTTGGCTCAGGGTGTCCATCCCCTTGCCAAGGGACCAGTGAAGGCCTCGGGGACTCTTGAGAAGCCAAAATAACATCCAGCCATGAGGCATCTCCCACAGGGACCAAAACCTGCCAGGAATTTCAACTCTCAGGAGCACTCAGGGATCTGCTCAACTCTTGGGCTGCTTCTCCTTTTCCTGCAGGTGGGTCCATCACACGTGGCCACCACAGGAAATACTTGAACCACAGTGTCCTGTCCCTTCCACTGCAGAGGCGACCAAGCCGGACATTTATTTTGGGAAAAAAACCATCTGTTTCATGTCTGGCACCACCAGTGATGTTTTCTGGGGGAGCATCTCACGTGTCTTCACTTCTCCCTTTCAATTCTGCGTCTCAGAAGATCACAACGTGCTCTTGAAGTGGATGAAAGGGGAAGGCACGTCCCCAGGGATTTATTTTTTAAATTCCAAGAATTCTTCTCTCCCTTATGACAAAGAAAACGCTTGGGTTTCTGTAAAACAGCAGAATTACAGAATTTAGACACAGTTTTCTCTTCCATCATTCACAGTGGGCAAAAAAACCCCACCAGTGCTTGAGGTTTCTACTCAGCTAAACCAAATAGGATGGAAATATTTTATAGGAAGATTTTGGAGATATCCCAGATATTATTACCCCTTGATTTATGGTTAGCAGGTTATTCTGTGCTGCTTGCTGGGAGATGACTGAACCACGATTTGCTGGAGGTTTTACCAGGAGCATCCCCACAGAGGGACCATTTTACATCTTCCATCCTCAAATGGGGATGATTCCCATCTTTTTCTCCCCAACTAATCCCTCAGGAAACTCTGTGCGTCCATTTTTGTGCAAGCAGGGAAGGGCTTAAAGCTGCAACAAAGCCCACTCAGGGCTTTCTGCAGGGTTTGCTTTGTGTTATGGGCAACATTAAGAGCAAGAATTAGGGGTCCAGGGCCAGCTCAGTGCCCAGGATAAGGGGGGAAACAGGAATAGCTTCCCAGGATGGACTCAATTTTTGCAGGGATGTGGTGCTGGGAGCAGAATTACCTTGGCAGCACCTTCTAAACAAAGCTCAGAGCAGAGCCAGTGCGCAGACACTTCATCCAAACACCGTGGGGAAACCATAACAAGGGAAATACAATCCTGGGGGGTCCTGGCCGTCAATTGTCTGGGTTTGGGCACAGCCAGGCTCGGTTGCTGCACCTTTCTTGGTGCGGTGGCTTGCATGTGCTGGGGGTTTGGGGTGCTACAGGCAGGGAGGGGGATATTTGGGTGCCAGCAGAGCTCCTGGATTCTGAGGAGATGCTGATATGGATGGCAGGATATGGAGGTCGGGTGCACCCTTAGGGGTTGTAAGACCACCCTGAGCAAGGAGATCTGTGCCCATCTGGGGTTAAACCACGACCCCATCACTGCTGGGACTGACAGGGTGGGCCAGGGGGCTCCTGGGTCATTGTGATGACGCCAATCCATGCCTCAGTCTGCCCAGTAGCAGGAAATGAATGCCCAGCCTCCAGGCAACAGCTCTAAAACACTCCAGGACCCTCAAATGGAGGGTTAGACCCCATGTCCTGGGTGAGCAGGCAGGGTCCCCTTGCCCTCAACCTGCCTGTCCTCCAGGACACCTGAGACCTACCCAAGCCAGAAATGGCCGAGCAGGTCCATCCCCTTGTTGCAAAACCAAGGCAGTGGGGAAGTTCTGCAGGGAGGGAGGAGAGGAATGTGATGGGAAACAAGATCAGCTCGTTCCCCTTGAGCTGGCGTGTGCTGGCAGGAACACTGGGTGACATCATCACAACACCTTTTGCAGTGTTTCCACCTCTCTAGTGTGGATTTTTCTTATCATTTCCTGCAAATATGGTTTGATTTTATTCTATTCTACTCCAAGATGTTATTTTTAAATCCATTTATTCAGGTCAGGAGCTGCCAGGGCCTGGGTTACTCTCTCTCCGCGCACGTCAAAGGGAGAGCCCTGGTCCCACCAGGGTGGCAACAGCTCTGACACAAACTTTAGGGATAAACGCCCAGACAAATCCAGCATAAACAGAAAAAAACCCTTGTGAAATAGGTTTGATTTACTATATCCAGTAATCCTAGGCATTCTCACTTCCTTCCCGCTATTATCCCATGTCACCTTCTATTCTGAGATTTGCAGAGAAATTCACTCAAAGGAAAACTGAACAATAACAAGGAGGAGATTAAAATAAAACCAGGAAAATAATGGGAATGATGGACGAGAAGTTGGTTGGGATTCCAGGAAGGTTCAAGGGAATCTCCTGTGCGAGGACGTGACTGCAAGGATCCTAATCCCTGCTGGAGAGGGAGGAGAAGTTGTTGCGGCGCCTTCAAGACCAACTACAATGGGTGAGTTTGGTCCAAACTGGCTCATCTCAGCAGGGTGGTTGGAGAAAGAGCCATGGGATCCTCTCTAGGATGTGTTGTGGAGGGCTCTGGACCTGCAGCACACGGATCTGAGCACAACTTCCCGGAGCTCCACAGGACCTCGTGTTCCAGAGGCCAAGGGATGAGCTGCTACCAGGCTGCTGCAATTAAGCATCTCATTAAATCTCTATTTCCCAGGCACTTTGGCATCTGTTTTTTAGCAGAGACACAAGAGGAAGTGCTGGTTTTCTCCACCAGGACAAGAGCAGGTGCAAACAACTCTTGGCTAAGCGAGACCTTGGGGCGGGACACACCTCGCGCTCTCCTCTCAGCCTGGCACGCCTGAACGTGCCTCTCTGCTCAGGCCCAGCTTAAGGGCTGAGCTGCATCCCATGTGCTTGATCTCTTCCTGGCTGAGTGTCCAAGTGCCCCGATCCCTGGGATTTTGGAGGCACCACGTGGCCCACGAGCCAGCACAGCATTTGTTGTTTGGGCCATTCCCCAACTGGTGGTGTACGACTCCAAACCCAGCACTTCCCTCTGTAGTGCTCGTGTGTGCACAAGGCTTTTCTGTCTGCAAACAACCAGGACAGCTCAAGGGCTTGGCTCCCACCCTGTTGGCTCCTGGATTTGTTCCTCCTTTGGCTCTTCTCCCTCTTCCTTGCTCCGTGTTTCGGCAGGAGGGCCCCGCTCCTCCCTCCTCATCACTTGCCAGGTGTTAACATGGGAGAGCTCCCAGGTATCAGAGATGTCACCACGTCACTCCTCAGGGGGTTGGGACCTGTGTGCTGACTTCTTTGGGCACCTTCCAAGCAGATGTGTCCAGCGGGATGTTCCCCTCCCTTACATTCCCAGAAAGCCTTCGTGGGTATTGTGCAGGGCCTGGAGAAAACAATGATGTCAACGTAGGTTCTGGGACTGTCATGCAGGTCCTGGGACTGTCACATAGGTCCTGGGATTGTCACGTTGTCCTAGGATTGTCCCATTGACCTAGGAATGTCACATTATCATCCCAGGACCAGTGAGTACCAGCATTCACACCAGCAGGCCACAGGAAACCACTCACTGGTGTGGTGGCAATGCCAAAGGGTCTGGTTTCTCCTCCTCCTCCTCAGGCAGTTAACATTGATTGGGTTTATGAATTAACTTCCCTCAGAGAGTCAGCAGAGCCGGAATGGGGACATTAAACAAACACGAAGCCCTTTTGTGACTCAGGCCGTGGCCCCGTGCCAAGACAAGCACACAAGGCCTCAGCTGGGCTTTGGGAATTGCTCACTGTTAAATCCACATGGTCCTGGAGAAGACACCGGGTGGGTCTCTCCCTAAATGCAGCTGGGGCAGGTGAAAAACTTCTCCTCTCCCCAGCTCTGCTGCTCAGGACCTTTGTCCTTCAGGCAGAGCAGAGTCAGAACATCCTTGCTCTGGAAAGATGATAAACCTCATCCCTGAGAGGCACCAGGGTACCACGGTGGCACGGACCTCATCCTGGTCCCTCTTCCAGCCCGCACATGCTCCTGCACAGGGATGATGCAGCCCTGTCCTGTAGGCTCCCAAAGGTCTCTATTTTTGAGTAAAATGAGTAAGAGCTGATTGTTCTTTTGGGCGGGAATGATTCAAGAATGATTTAAATAGTAAACCTGTCCTTTTACATGGTTGTTTCCCCTCTTTATTCCCCCTCTTGGCTGCTGGGAGGTTTGTAAACATTTATTAAAATCTGCTTTGACATGTCATGAGGAGCATTTCCTTTTGGCCGGCTCCTTACACGTTTGCTTCCATCCAGATTCCCATACAAGGACAATGGGGAGCCAAACCTCTTTCATCCCTCAGAGCCTGCCCAGAGCCCTCTCCAGGGTCATGGCTGGGGATCAGGGAGGCTGAGACCTCCCCAAAGTCCTGGTTGAGACCTCCCCAAGGTCCTGGTTGAGACAAACCCTTCTGATGGTGCCGCCCCCGTGCTAAGGAGGGGGATTTGTCCTGCTTGCAAGACAAAAATCCAAAGACAACAGAAAATTCCTGACAAAAAAGAGACCTCCATCACCTTGGGCCATGGTGCCTCTTTGCATGGATCCACTCTCATCTCAGCAGGATGAGAGAAACAGAGCCAAAGCCTCCGGGAAACATTCCATGGCCCAAAGCAGGAGGGACAACCTCTCTTCTTGACCCCCAACCACACAGCTCTTCTGATCTCCAGCAGAAGACCAACACTCTCTGGCCAGGTCTCACATGAAGCTTTCTCCCCCCAGCACAGGGCACTTCAGGAGTGCAGTCCCCTGCCTTTGATCCGTGTGGCCTCACGAGGACACCATGAGCTCATCCCCCTCCTCCTCCCTCCCCACGAACTCCCAGACACCCTCCAGATGTGCTGCGGAAGGATGAGCACCACATGCTTGTCATCACAGCCCAGATAAAAGCTCTGGCTGAGGAGGATGAACTTCTGTCCCCCGGAGCAGGTGCTCCTGCAGGACAGCAAAGGCCACACGGTCACACCACTGGGAGGGCTGTGCTTGCTCCTGGGAGGTGGGGGAGTCTGGGCCTGGAGAAACATCTCGGCTCGGTCTGCTTTGGAAAGACAGCCCAGGCTCAGCTGGAGAGGAACAACAGTGGGAAGCACCAACATCCCTCCTGACAGAGAGTCTGAGCAGCCTCATCAGGTGATCATCCCACCCCAGCTGCCTTGTTTGGGTTTGATGTGTCCAGATGTGTTCTAAAATTCCTGAATCTTGAGGCTGCTTCTGTAGATCATGGGGGAGAACCAGCTGCCTCCAGAGGACAATTCCCCTTGAACCCCTGGAGATGACATTGGCTGTGTTTTGGGAACACCCTCTAGACTCCTCCAACACTCCCATGGTGGACATTTAACTGCTGAGAGCAGGCTGGGTGAGCCCCCTCCATCCCCCTGGAGAGGGATCCAGACTTACCCTGTCACCTTAAAGATGTTCTCAAAGCTGTGGAAAACCTCAGCCTTGAAGCTTTTGAGAGAATTAGGTCCCAGTTCCAATAGTTCTGCTCTGGAGAATGTTTGCTCAGAACATCTGGGAGATTTGCCTGAAGTGAAAGGCTGAGCACAAAAAGCCAAGGTGGCATCTGGTTTGGGGAAAAACCAAGAGACATTGGGCTGGTGAGAAACTACGTGGTTGAGTGAAGGCTGGAGAAGGATTTGTGGCATGAAGAGGCACCTACTTGCATGGAATCAGAATAGTTTGGATTGGAAAGGACACAGGGCTCTGGGCACAAAGTGCCACCTGGTGCTTTGGGGGGTGCCAGGCAGTTTTGGGGGGTGCAGAGTCCCACCAGTCCCCTGATTCCCAAAGAACATTGCTGAGCATGGCTTGGAGGTGGTCTCAGGTGACAACAAATTCCCTGGAATCATTATGTCTCCAGAAATCCCAGCTGGAATGGACACTGGGCTGCTTGATCCCAGCAGGTCCCATGTGTGGCAGGGTGTCCAACCCAGGCCCTTTGCTCCAGCTCCTCACCCCAACTCCTTCAGCAAGGTCCTTCAGAAGCTCTAATCAGCTTCTCCCTTAGCCCAAACAGTCCCATTCCTGCAGGCTCCAGCCTGGGCTTGCCCTCCAGGGCTGCTTGGCTCGGTGCCCTCAGGGGCATCCTCAACATTCCACCCACTGTGGGTAAAGGGACAGGGTCACCAAGCCCCACATTTCGCTCCTGTCTTCCAGCAAAACCTCCCAGTGCACCTTTAACACCCCTCCCAGTGCACCTTTAACACCCCTCCCAGTGCATCCAGCCTCCCAGTCCGATCATGGAAGCTCCAATGCAGAGAGGAAAGGCGAAAAAATAGAGGGAAAATCGGTACAACCCCACGTTTACTGCCCCAAAGTGCCCCTTCCTGCCACCCTGCAAACGCAGCAGGCAGGGTGTGCCCCCAGTTTAAAAATGATCCCAGTTTAAAAGTTCTCCCAGTTTAAAACTGCTCCCAGTTTAAAACTGCTCCCAGTTTAAAAGTGCTCCCAGTTCCTAAGCACAGGGTGAGTGTTTGGGGGGAGATAAGGGCTGGTACAGACACAGGAGCTGGGCTGAGATAAGAACAGCCACTGGCTGCAAAGCGTGGAAGTGTTTCAGCTCCATGGAGCTGCATCCAGGGCCAAGAGACCCTGGACTGCTCCAGAGATAGGAGAGGGACACACAGTGCCAGCCTTGAGGGCGTGGGCACAACCTGCCCCTCTGGGATTCTGTCCAAAATCCTGTCTGTTCCAACCAGATCCCTTTGCTCTGCTGCCCTTTGCATCCCTGAGGTGAAAAATCACAGCTAAAAATAACTATAAACTCACACCTTGGGCCAGGCAGGACTCAGGAGCTCGTGGGAATTGGGATCGAGGGCTCTCAAGAGGTTAGAAAGGGTAAAAATGTCCCTTCAGCAGGGTTGGATGGTTTTCCAAGTAGGTCAGAGGGACATGTGGAACCTGCTGAATTGGCACTGAGCACCCAGACACCTCTGGCTCCTGCTAATTTTGGGGTGCTTGGAGCAAAGAGCAGTGCAGGAGGGAAGGGGTCCCTTAGAGGGAGTCACGAGGACACCCCAGCAGCACAGCTGGCCAAAATTCCATCCATGCACCAGGAATAGCTCCCCTGTCCTCACCTGGAGAGGGGTGCAAGTGGTCATTGCTCCAAGTAGTGGGTGCAGAAGGTCTCCATGACCAGCCTGGCTGTGCATCTCCCTCTCCCTGGCTGTGCATCTCCCTCTCCCTGGCTGTGTATCTCCCTCTCCCTGGCTGTGTTTCTCCATCTCCCTGGCTGTGTTCCTCCATCTCCCTGGATGTGTATCTCCCTCTCCCTGGATGTGCATCTCCATTTCCCTGGCTGATCAGTTGAGTTTGAACACGCACACGTGGGCAGGAGAGACCAGCACAGTTCCACCCTTCCCTCTGTGGGATCCAGGCTTTGGCCCCCTCTCCAGTTCTCCGTGGATGCAACACCAAGCTAAGGGTTGTTTCCCTTGGGAGATCACCCTGGCACTGGGCTTTTCCCTTTCCTTGGCCTTTCCTTTGATCCTTGGACGTCACCTGCCCCAGGTCCTGCTGCTTGGGCCAGCATTAATGGTTGGACTCGATGACCTTCGAGGTCTTTTCCAACCATAATGATTTTATGATTCTATATTTCTATATTCTAAATTTCTCTCCTCCTTCCCCCTCTCTGTCCTTCCCTCCCTCCCCGCCTCTTTGGATTTCATGGATTCATAGAATGTTAAGGGGTTGGAAGAGGGACCTTAAGGATCAGTCCCAGCCTGCCATGGGTGGGGACACCTCCCACTAGATTCAAGGCCTTATCCAACCTGGCCTTGAGCACTTCCAGGGCCAGAGCATCCATCCTGGACAAGCTGTTCCAGTGTCTCACCACCCTCTCAGTAAAGAATTCCTCCCCGATATTTCCACATTGCCCTTTCCATCCTGTGCTGAGCAGGTCTGAGCATCCCTGAGGATTTGCCTGGTTCCCTTTCCCTGAGGAAGGATCCTGCTTCATTTATCCATCCACCCAAACCTTGTTTTCAAAGGACAATGCAAATATTTAATGCCCCAAAGGGCATTGACGAGCGATCTCTGAATATTTGGGGACAAGGCTTGGGATTATGCAGAGCTTTTTCCTGCCTACCCCTGAATTACAGTGACCTCCCACGAGCAGCCACAGTGGGAGCACTGGGGAAATACCAGTGCCTTGGAAATGCTGCACAAACAGCACAGGCAAAGCCAAATATTTGTCCTTTCACGCTCCCCTAAGAAGGGTTTCTTCTGTGGAGCTCTCCTGGCTCCAGGCTAGGATGAAAGGGAGGGGAAAGAGGCTGGGAAATAATCCCGGGGGCAACCAAGCAGCACCAGCATTTTAGGCAGATCCTGGACAGTGAACTCAGCTCCTCTTCCTGGTGTTTCCCAGGACACCAAATCTTCCTGGATTATTTGAACCAATCATGAACGTGGCCACGTTTCTCGTGGCACTTCAGGGTGTTTGCACTTGGGTCACGGTGCCAGAGAAGGGCGAAAAATGGGGATGAAACATGGAGCAGAAATCCCAAGGATCTTGGAGAGAAGAGTTGATGCTTCAGCCACGTCTCTAACAATGGGTGTTCATCCACTGGGTGGGGAGGAGCTGCTGGGTTTGGTGGGACACTGGGAAGTGCCAGTTCCTGAGGTTTCAGGTTTCTGGCCCCTGCGAGGACAAAGGATGCCCAGAAAATACTGGAAAACCCCCGTGATGAGAAGATAAATGGAGGGAATGCAATAATAGAACATGTCTTAGAAGCTCTTGTGCTCTCGAAGGAGATTCTTGAGGGGCCTGACAGTGGCTTTTCTAAGGCAACAGGCACTGAGCAGCACCCTGGAGTGTGTTCCAGAGAGTCTTGGAATGCTTTGGGTTGGATGGGATCTTTGAGATCATCTCATTCCAACCACCTCCCACCAGACCAGGTTCCCCCAGCCTTGTCCAATCTGGCCTTGAGCACTCCCCCTGGTTCTGGATCCAGGAGCCAGGGTTTCCTCCTGCCTCTGCCATTCCACAACCACAGTCACATCCCTTCAGGCCCTTCTCACCTCTGTGAGGAGGAGCACAGGCTGGTGAGATGTGACCCACCAGGTCAGCCTGCCCTGGGCTTTGTGTCCCAGTGGTCCCTGTGGCTTCCCAGCTGGCACTCGCTCCATAGCCAGGGAGAGGAGCTGTGAGAGCAGAAACTGTTCCCTCTCCATCCTCCTTCCCTCTGTTCTCTGGGCAATTTCCATGTTTTTTCCCTCTGGTTTATGTTCCAACCCTCAGGCCACACAGGACAACAGGAGTGAGGCAGGGAATGGTATTTAGGGGACAAAGAAGATGTCCCCAACCTCGGTTCTCCATGGGAAGCAGAGTGGTCAGGAATATCAGGATATCCACACGGGATTTTCATCTCCTGGCATGTGCTCAGCCAAGCAAGAAATTATCCACCTGGAAAAGGGGGTTGGCAGCACATCAGGGGCATCTGCTGTTCCCCAGAACAGTTTTGCCCCACAAAGAGGGGCTTTGGTGCTGCTGCACAAGGGCAGTACTTTTACACCCTGGCATAAATTTACTGATTTTGAGCTTTCCAGGGGGAAAAAAAAAAAGCTGTTTCTTGGCTGAGGGAGGCAGATGCATCAGCAAACCAAGGAATTTTGGAGGTCTTTCAGTATTAAAAGTTGAGGATGCTTTTCCTTAGCTTTTCCTCTTCTCCTGTAGGATCCATGCATGAGCTCAGGGTGCTGTCACCGGGCTCTGAGGGGCCAAGCTGTGGTGGTGGAGCCAGGACAAAGTGTTGGTTGTGCTGTGACAGCCTGAGCAGAGACTCTCCAGGGCTCAGGCTGGGAAGTTAAAATGTCCTGGCCCATGGCCAGAGCAAATATCTCTCTCAGACTCATTGGACTGAGGCTGGGAAGTCACTGAGGCTGCTGGCTGGGGCACAGTCCCTGGAGCAGGGTGGTCAGGGGACACTGCTGTCCCTAAGGGTGACCTCAAACTGTCTCTACTGGGCAAAACCCAGAGCAGAAATGGCCAGGAAAACATGTTCCTGACTGAAACACCCTTTGGTTCCCACTAACCCTGGTTGTCCCAGCAGCTTGTGGGTGGCAGGGAGGGATCCCCAGGATGCCCAAGCTCCCACTGTGTCCACCAGCTTCACCCTGGGGAGGTGTTGAAGGGGGTGAGATCCCCTGGACTCTGGACTAGACCATGATATACCAGAAAAAGGCATTTTCTGCGGCAATATTTGAAAATAATATCATTTCTTCTCTCTTATTGAGGCAGTCAGTACATGACTAGCCCATCCATTCTGCTCCAAGAGGCTCTGGACTTTTTACTGTGGGGATCCACAGCAGGTCGACCTCTGAAACAGCCTTTAAAGCTCCCAGCTCCCGGAATCCCTCCTGATTTATCCCTGAGTGTGTGCTCCACCCTTGCAGACAAAAAAATGTGTGGCCAGCTTACAGGTTTGACCATCCCTGGGCATTATCTGGGTGGGTTTGACTTGGCAAAGCCAAAACCCTGCCTGGCCATGGTTAGTTTGGATTTAGCAGAGAAAGTTCAGTTCCTGTGAATTATTTTTAGCGGGAAAAAAATTCCTTCTACTGCAGCATTTTACTGCAACAAAAAAAAAAAAGGGAAATGACAGAGAAATGAGGAAGCTCCTCAGAATTAAGCAGCTGAACAGGACGAAATGTTTGCAGAGGGAGTGGAAGTGGGCTGAGGATGCAAATGCAAAGCATTGATTCAAAAAAAGGCCCAGGGCAGCCAGGGCTGAACAGCAGGTTGAAAAACGTCATTGGAAGGAAAGAAAATCTCCTGCAGAAGGTCCATGTCACGTCCAAAGGGTCCATGTCATGTCCCACTCAAGTGTCTACGGAAAGTTTTGAGGAACAACTTCCCAAAAGGTAAAAAGGAGTTACCAGGAAGCAAAGCTCCCAGAGAAGAGCTGCAGAGCTTTGTGGTGGTGGATAAAATGAGTTGTGCTGGGTTGCTGAATTGGTGCTGAGGAGGTGCCAGCACCTCCCGTGAGATGTCCCTGTCCTGCTGTTCCACAGGGACATGGGCTGGAGCTGTAATTCCCCAAGGGAAACAAAGATCTCACCCAGTAATCAAGCTCCTTGTGGTTGTAAAGACCTATCCAAGTCCCTGGATTAAGATCTGAGACCCCCTGGATGGAGCTGCTGTGACTGATCCTCCATCACCCACCCAGGGTTCCACCTGGAGGGTGCAGGGTGATCTGTGGAGGTTATAAAAGTGGGAAAGTTTCCAAAGCAAGGGAATTTTCTGGGGATTAGAACCCCACCTCTGCCTCACAAAATCCTGCAGCCACCAAAGCTCGGTGTGATTCTGAGCAGGTGTCACATTCCTCATTCCTTACCCTTGTCCCTCCCCCAGTGCCCTCTGCCAGCAATGGGACACTGGGGCTTATGCAAACACATATAAAAAATGAAGAACACACTGAAAAAAACACATAAATATATGTTTAGATATAAAATGTTTCACAACACCTTTAAAAAGTGTCCCTGCTGCCACCAGGACCTTCAGGAAATTCCCCGGTGGGCAGGACTTCTCCGGGTGAGAGAAACACAAAAGAGGCCCTTTTGGGTGGGATTAAACCACGTGGTTAAACCTGAGATTACCTGGGGTCAGTTTGCACCGTGCAGGGTAAACATTTGTTCTCAGTGGAAGAGGGTTTTTTGGATCCCTCCTTCCTTTTGTGACACTTTATCCGGGGGGGGGGAATGAAGCCACCGAGTCTTTCTCTCGCTCTTTTCCGAGGAAATCGGGTTTCTTCCAGTCCTGCAGCTGATCCCTCCTCCCCCACAGGGTAGATGTCCACCAGTTTCACAATAATCCCATTAAGTCACAACCAGACAAAAGC
The DNA here is from genome assembly GCF_001715985.3 of Manacus vitellinus. NCBI lineage: Eukaryota > Metazoa > Chordata > Aves > Passeriformes > Pipridae > Manacus > Manacus vitellinus. The sequence goes on along the minus strand of NW_021940498.1, from coordinate 7,508,168 downwards.
CACAAAGCCGGCCTCAGCGGCAAGGCCAGGGCACGAGGCATTTTTCCTCCCAAAATTTGGGAGGAAAACACCATTCCGGTCAAAGGGAGGTCAAAGTGAATACTTTCTGTCAGTTTATTTTAACCCTTGCCTTGTTTCGGGTTTCTTGCTTAAGAATAATAAAAAAAAATAAAATAAAATGAATGAGTGGAGGGTTTTTTTGGTTAAAAAAACCCCATGGGTTTGAAGTGAAAAGTATCAGAAAAGGGGGAAGGGGGATAATTCCGAACTTTGGGATAAAAGTTCTTTGGTTTCATTTTGTATGAAAAGAATAAAAATCTCCCAAAATTATGACATGTTCTGGGAGTTCAGTTATTCATAGAAACCATGGAATCACAGGATGGTTTGGGTTGGGAAGAATCTTAAAGCTCATCCAGTCCCACCCCTGCCATGGGCAGGGACATCTCCCATTATCCCAGGTTGCTCCAAGCCCTCTCCAACCATTCCCAACACTTGTATTCCCTTCCAAAATACCTCCATCCTCAACTAAGATCAGTCTCTGAGCAGCAGAACAACTCTCTGGGGGTAAATCTTTCTCCCCATCCCCCCGTGGTGCTCACCTGGAATGACTCCTCCTCCTTGGACATCGTTGGATCCACAGCCCTGGGTTGCGAGTGTCCAGGTCGATCACTGCGGCATCACTGGCACGGCTTGGACTGGGACTCCCCCAAAGCAGCTCTTTTTTTGGGATGCCCAAATGGCTGGATGTGCCCCGGAGTGTCCCCAGGGGGTCCCTGTGGTGCTGGAGGGACCATCTCTGTCCCGGGGGTTTGCTTTGGGTAACAGGGTCTTGTGCAGGCCACAGCCAACAGCTTCCCTAGAACAGGCATTAACCCCCCAAACCAAGGGTCTGATGGGACAAGGGAGGGAGGAGGAGACCCCCAAACCACCGGGTGACCTCCTGAAGCCAGAGGCTGAAGGAGGGAACCCGAAGGGGTGAAGCTCTCTTCCTCCACCTACGGGCAACCAGGAGGAAGAACAGCTGCTGCAAAACGAACTTGACATCCCATTGCAACCAGAACTCGGGAGTTCTTTGCTGACTGGGGCAAGAAACGGGAGCATTTTGGAGATGGGGAGGATTTTGTTGTTTCAAGGGGTTGTTGGGAAGCGTTGCTCTTCCTGCAGGCCTTGTGCTGCTGTGATAAGAGCCTTGTCTCACCAGCCAGGAGCTGAAATGCAGGGGTGGGTTGCAACATCTGGGAATGGAATGATGGATTTCGAGGAAATGACCTCAGAAAGTCGGGATGAGGCTCAGGACAGTGGGGTATTAATCACCAGATGGAACCGGCATCATGGGACGTGGGCACTCACTGCTGCCCACAGCCCTGCCTGGAGGCATCATCCACAGGGATGCTGCTTGATCCCGAAAATCCCATCCTCCCAGCACCGCCGTTGCTCCAACACCTGGAGCATCCCCCCAGGAGCTGGACACAGAGGGGTCCCCGAGCCCAGACCACCCAGCCAGGATCCCACAGGAGGAGAAGATGGGGAGCTGCTCCAGGGCTTCAGATGCTTCCCTGGCCAAGCCCCGTGGTTTCTGGGATGCCGCGGTGTGCACATGGATTTGGGAAGGCTGACGTGTGCGGTGCCAGCGCTGCCCACCCACTGCTGCCCCCGCGGGGTTATTTTGAGTGCCAGCCCCGTGAGCTCATCCGTGGAGGATGCGGGAGGGGGAGACATCGGAGCAGCGGCATCTTGCTGAGCACGGGGCTGCAGGAGCTGTTTGGGGACACTTGGTGTCACTTGGCAACTCCCAGCTGGCCAGATGGGCTTTCCTGATGGCCAGAGGACAGGAGAAGGCCTTTCTGGGCCACGCAGCCAAGGACCTCCTTGAGATGTGTGTCCTGGAGTCGTGTCCAGGGTGATCTGAGCTGGGAGCCTGTTCTGAGCACGGGTTGGATCAAAGGGCTCCATGGATCCCTTTCCTACATCCTGTCTCCTGTACCCCCCATGGAAGCTTCCAGATCCACTCAGGTGGGGCACGTACCCCTGGAGACCGGGACCACAGGAAATACATCTTCTCCTTGTGGCCGTGGCTCCTGCACTGGAGGAGGAGGCTCTGGGGTGCCCAACTGCTCCCTGAAACCACAGCGTTGTCCCTTCCTCCTGGCCCGAAGCTGAGCTCATCCAACCCTTTGCCCGAGGAGGACCAGAAGCTCTGCCAACCCAACGTGGCATCCCCTGAGCACCTTCCCCTTCTGGCAGCCTTTCTGCCCTGGCTGGAGCTCTGCAGAGCATCACAGCCCCAAGGAACCCCCCGACCAGGAAGCCCCTGCCCAGGGCCATCCTTCCACAACAAACCTGTTTCCAAATGCAGACCTGGTGGGAAACCCCGTTGGGAAGGGCACCTGCCAAGATCCTTCCCGAATGGAATCCACCTCCATCCATACACTTGGGCTCCTTTCCCAACGGTGTCCAGCCAGTTTCCAACCCAGCTGAGAAAAAGGATGGAACACTGTTAAATGAGCATCCAACCTTTCTGCAGGGAAAGGGAAGGAGCTGGAGCAGCGGGTGGGAGGGTGGGGGATGAGCTGATGGTGACCAGGCTCTTCCTCTGCCATGAAAACCACAGGGTACAGGAGGAGAGGCCACAAAAGGGAAAGTGCAGAGTGAAGAGAAAATTTTCCCAATTCCCTGCAAAGCCCCAGGGATGAAAATCAGGACCCTGCCTTGAGTGTCTGGGTGTGCCTGGGTAGTAGTGGAAGGGACAAGGACCCCAGTCCTCCCATTGCTCTCCTGGGACTCTTCTCCCATCCCTTGCTGTGCTCCCAGGGTCTTCCTAGGGAATTTTAGCACTCCCATGGGGTTCATTTTCCCTCTGGATTGACCCCTTGCTGCCACATCCCCTCGGCACCAGCAGAGGACTCTCCTGCAGCAAGTTCAGCCTCTTCAGCTGAACTGGTTCCCAATTAAAAATCAGCACAGGATGGGTTTTGCACTGCTGGGATCAGGGTCTTCCATGCACCTTCCACTGCCTTCCAAGGTCTCCCAGTGCTCAAGCCTCCGGGTGGGATCTCAGCTGAGAACCCCCCATCCCTTTCTTCCCAAGCTCGGTGGTTTGAGGGCATCTCAGGGCTCCCCCAGGATTTGGAGGGGGCTGGAAATGAGGTTGTCACATGTTGGCTTTCCACAGTGAGTGGCAAAAGCAGAGGAGCAGGAATTGGTGGGGGAATTTCCCATTCTCCCATCAAATGGGGCTTCAAGACCCACCCAGTCAAGAGATGGGATTCAGTGTGACAGTCCAGCTGCTCCCCAAAACACACTCCAAGATGCTGGTGCTTAGACAGGGCTTAAACCTGCAGGTATTTGAGGAGAAATTTTAAATAAACAAGAAAAGAAGGTATTTTAAACTTCCAGGCTTTCCTGAGCAGTTATTTGTCAAGGAGTCTGCAAATATTGGTATTGAACCTGTGAAAGCCTTAAAAATAAACTCCTCACAAAGCCGGGTGATTGATGTGTTATTTCAAGCACCCACTGCTGTGGTTTCCTCCTCAGAAATTGCTGCCTTGGCCCATCCATTTTGGGGAATTTCTGCAGTAATATTAGTCTGTGGGATTTGGGAATCTCCTCCCTCTGTTTGAACACAACGTTGGTCTCCTGGATGGCTCTGGGCCACCATTTGTCACCTTCCCTCACTCAGCACTGATGGACACCTTCCCAAGCCACCACAGGCATGAGGGAAGTGGGGGAGGTTTCTCTGGTGTCTAATATGAAGTTTGAGCTCTTGGGTGGGGGCTCCTTTGGCTCCTTCTCCTTCCTATCACAAGTATTTTTCCCATGAAACTCGTAGGAGCTCAACAGGGTGGAGACTTTGCCCCTCTATTAAACTGGCCAGGCAGATCAGAAATGACTCAGAGGGGCAGATAGACTTGTTCCTTGGAAAACCAAGCTCCAAGAAGGAAAACCAGAATTAAAATAGAGCCAGGACTCGAAAAAGAAGTGGATGTAGCAAGTGTTTTACAGTAACACATGGCCCACTGCCTGCCTCACTCTGATTAAGGATCTGCTTCCTAAAAGGCATGATGAGGAAGGAAAAGCTCTCCTCTGGGATGCTGGGAAGGCCTAGGAGGAGTGTCATCCCTCCAGCCCATGTGGCAGATTTATTGCCTTGGCAGGGAACCATCAGTGCTCTTAACTTTCCCTTCCTGCCCCCGGTGCTGCGTGATGCTCCCAAGAAGTGGTTTGGGCTCGGGTGTCTGTTCCCTGACAATGGATATTTTTCTTCCTTAATTCTCATTCTTGGCTGAGAGTGACTCACACAAGCCAGCGCAGCAGAGACTGGGATGTGATGCCGTAAATCCCACGAGCTAAACCTGCTCACGTCATCCCCGTGGAATTCACGCTGGATCTCCGGGCTGAAAATCAAGAGGGGGTTTTCAGAAGGTCCATTCTGGGACATCTAATTTAGTAATTTTGGGGTTTGAGGCCGTTTCCTTTGTCTTTATGCTCGTGAGGTTTTTTTGTTTTGGCAGCTAGAAAGCTCTTGAAGAGAGAAAGCAGAGCTGAGCTTTCTCCCCCGGGGCAGGAGACTGTGAAGTGCTTCTGTCCCACCCCACAGGGGCAGTGGGACATCAAGTGTAAACCGATTTGAAGGCTGGAGAAATCAGCTTTGGGATGAAAATGGAGGAATTCATGGGATCACAGAGCCATGGAATACCAGAGGGGTTTGGATTGGGAGAGACCTTAAAGCTCATCTCGTTCCACCCCCTGTCACAGGCAGGGATACCTTCCACTAGCCCAGGTTGCTCCAACCCGGCCTTGGACACTTCCAGGGATGCACAAAGCAGTGGGTTTCTATAAAATTACAATTCCAGAGATCATCCATATCCCACAGAAGTTCCTGTTCAAGCTGCTCAGATCGTTGCTGAGCAGATTCCAAGGTGATTAATCCCAGTTTGCAATAAATTCATCAGTGGAGCTGAGCGTATCCTGAGCCTTGTCCCAGGCTGGGGACCAAGACAAACTGCAATGGGAAACAAAATGTGTTTATTCATGGGGGCTGTGGTGAGGTCAGGAAACCTCCTCCTGGAGTCTGCAGGGGAAGGTGAGGAGCCTTTGAGAACAAGAGCTTCCAGCATGTGGAGTGAAACATCTCTGCACACATCAGAGGAGACATCAGGAGAGTGCTCATAGAAATAAACTCATTTACTATCAGAAATCCGAGGTGTTTGCATGTTACAAAAATAAAAATACAGTCACATTGTCATAAAACTCACCTTTTTTCTTTTTTTTTTTTTAGTATAAGTTAGCACTTTTACAAACAGACAACAAAAAAATGTTTCTAGGCACAGATTTCCAGCTGGTACCTCTCCAACCGCTCAGTGGCACTCAGGGATCAGGATCAGGATGACAGAGGACATCCCTGACGGGACTGGCTGTGTTGCCCGAGGGGGAGTGGTTTGATGCCAGCTGGGCATCAAAAGGTGGGATCTCCAGGTGGGACTGCAGGAACTTTGGGCCCATTTTTGGAGCTTTGAGCGGGTTTTTGTTGAATTATTCCGAGCACGGAACTCTGTGCTCGCGCTGCTTTTGGGTGAGAGCAGGAGCCCGGGCCAGACCTGGCCTGGGGTAACGTTTGTCCCAGTTCAGTGCTCCCCTTGAATTCATTTCTCCTCATTTCTCCCAGCGATTTGTCTCGCCCCAGCGACCACGCCATGACCTCCCCACAAAGCCAAGCTCCCTCCACAGGCCCCAAGGAAAAAGGTGCTGCCATGGTGCAAGTCGTGTCTTAACCCAATCGGAGCCTGAAGGACACTCAAGTGTGGGGTGAACCACCCTAAAAATGTCCCGTTTACCTTTGTTGGTGGTTCTCAGAGCTGACACAGAGCCCTCCTTTGCCTCCTGTGGTTGTGGCAGTGCTGGGTGGGATGAGACCCCTCCATGGGACTGTGACTCCTCTGAGGTGGGACCGCAGGAACCTCCCAGTTAACCCTGACCCGTCCCAGTCACCCCAATCCCACAGAACCGCGACGTGCCTTTGCCTCCACCAGACCACTTCACAAGAAAGGGGGATGGGAGAAGCTGAGGAGAGTTCTGAGGTTTTGGTCTAAACCAACATCAAATGTGTTTGTCTACTCCCAAAATATAGCTTTTACAAAACGTGACTCGTCCAGTGCTGCAGCCACGAAGCAATTTTCATTTTTGGGGTGAGGAATCAGCACCCTCATGGCAAGGAAACCATGGACTGGGGCTCTTGGCTCTCCGACCCAACAATTACTGAGGGGAAGACCAAGTGGACCTCCTGGTGAAGTGTTTTGTGAAGGTTTTCTTCCTTTGAACTGTCCTGGCTGATGAGGGATGCAAGGCCAAATCCAGACAGGATTTGGGTTAAACTTAGCACCACGCTTACCGGGGCGGCTCCTCAAGCCAGGCTTTAGCACTGCCAAAGTTCCTAGGGAAGGTCTGCCTTGTCTGTAAGGGATATGCTGACCGGTTCCAGCGGAGCACTGGGAATACTGGGATTATGGGGAGACCAGACAGCAGCATCTGGGCAGCATTTTGGGTCATGCCAAGCTGCTAAAGGTCACCTCTGAGCAGCAATGAGGATGTGGCAGTACCAAGGGGATGAACACTGGGCTTTGCCCCTTGGCTGGAAACACGAGCCACCAGTGAGGGGGTTAAAAACAAGCCATGAAGAGCCCACCTTAAATTTTAATGAGCTGGAGATGATTATTAAAGCCAGCAGCTGGAAGGAAGGTCCGAAAGGTTCCTAAAAGCTTTTAAAGGACGAATGTTGCTGTTGGGAAGCGTTAATGGGTTTTTTGGAAGATGTTGGTCCCACTGGAGAAACCTACGGGGGATCTGCTTGATGGTGCCAGTGAACTCCAGTGGGGTGGAAGGTCCATCAGCACCCTTGTTCATGGGAAGCCAGCCCTTGGACAGAAACAAGGAGTCCCCTCCCAGCTCTGCCAGCAGGTGCCTGGGCTTGAAGCCGGGAGAGCATTTCTTCAGGGATGCAAAGCCCTGGGAGACCCTTTCCCACTCCCAGTGATATTTGCACCCGACATTTTCGTGAACCTGTTTAGCAGAACCACAGCTCCTCATGGACCCAAAGCCTTTCCTCCCTTGCCAAGGCACAGAGAAACTCCTGCTGCCTCTGTGCCAGGAGATCTGGAGACAGGCAGGTGGAATTCCTCGGGGGGACCTTTCCCACACAGCGTTTTTGCTTTAGAAGAAATGCTTTAAGGCATTCAGGGTGTGATTTTTTTTTTAGCAGATTTGGTCACCCAGCCTCACGGGTGGGGAGATGCCCCAACAGAGGGGCAGATTTGGATGAAGGGGCAGAGATCCAGGGTTTGTGTGTGGAACCACAGCTTCATCTTCCCGAAAAATATACATTTGGAACAGCAACAAGCAGAGGAGCACATCGAATGCGGTCCACACTGGAGCGGGTGCTCGGCCAGGCACTGCAAACACCCAAAGCCTCAGGCCCCAGAGCATCCTGAGTACCCTCCACCCCCGGGATAAACCCTCCTGCTGCCGGAGCAGAGCCAGGCTTTCTAGGATTTCAGATCCTTGGATAACGTGTCCGTGTCGTTGGTGGTTCCCAGGTGGCTGTTAGGCACGATGCCCAGTGCCACCTCATTGTGGGGTTTCCCCAGCACGTTGTTCCCCCTGAACTTCATGAAGCGCTGCCCTGCCAAGAAGTACAGGATGGGGTCCAGGCAGCTGTTGGTGCTGGCCAGGGGCCGGGTCACCTTGTAGGCCAGGTTGATGGCGTTGAGGGTCTGGCAGCTCAGGTCCCAGCTCCGGAAGGAGTAGTACAGGGTCCGAGTGACGTGGAAAGGGAGGAAGCAGACGATGAAGACCACCAGGACGATGATGATCATCTTGACCGACTTCTTCTTGGAGCGGGAGAGGCGGGAGATGCCGCGCGTGGGCTGGAGCAGCCGCCGCGCCATCAGGCAGTAGCACACGATGATGGCGAGGAAGGGGATGCAGAAGAGCAGCACCAGCATCACCGAGCTGTAGATGACGAACTGGCCGAAGAGCTCCTTGCTGGAGGTGTCGTGGCAGGTGATGGTGTCGCCCTTGGCGCTGGTGGTGACGAAGAAGAGCACGGGCGACTGGCAGGCCACGGTCACCGCCCACACGGCCACCGACACGCGCCGGGCGTGCCGGACGTGCCCCCACTGCAGCGAGCGCAGCGGGTAGCAGATGCCCAGGAAGCGGTGGACGCTGATGCAGAGCAGGAAGAGGATGCTGCAGTAGAGGTTGGTGTAGAACAGGAAGCGGACTATCTTACACAGGCCCACGCTGAAGGGCCAGTTGTCTCCCATGGCGTAGTAGTACACCAGGAGGGGCAGTGACACCACGTAGAGCGTGTCCGAGATGGCCAGGTTGAACATGTAGGTGGTGGAGGCGTTCCAGGTCTTGATCCTGAAGATGAAGGCATAGAGGGCCAGCAGGTTGAGGAAGAGCCCCACCACGCACACGATGCCGTAGGAGACGGGCAGCAGGACGTACTTGAAGTCCTCATCAAATATGCACTTGTAGGGGTTGTCATCTGTGCCACCCGGGTCCAAGGAGCTGTTGGTGACTCTGGTCCAGTCTGGAGGGATCGTGAGGTTCGCCATTGCCCTGGAGGGGAAAGCAAAGAGGCCATAAGGACGTTCCCTGGGTGAGGGGGGTTAGATGAGAACACCCCAGTGCCACAGTGCTGTGACACGCCAGGAGGTCCAGGAGGTCATTATTACTGTTCCTACACCCTTCCCTTCTCCTCCCACCAAGGTTGCCATCAATGCTTGGCTGCTGCTGTCCCCAAGCGACCCACAAGCACAGCTGGCAGTGCCATCTCTGCAAGTGACAATGACTCCAGACTGGCCCTGTGTGCCTCCTGTCAGCTCATCACCTGCCCACAGGGACCGCGGTGTTGGGTGCTGACACAGCTGAGGTGGTCCTTGCCATGGAGGATTGATGGTCAAATAGATAAAAGGGAGCTTTATTTAACCTCGTTTTGCATCTGGAGCACAGAGGTGGAACTAAGGTGCACCAACAAATCCCGGGCTCAGTTCAATGTCCCAGTCCACCTTTCCAACCAGGTTCCCACAGAAATTTGGATTCCTGTATCCCAGAGCAGGAAAGATGCTCCATTATGTGTTTAACCAGCCACGAAGAGTGACTCAGCTGAGCACCACGAAAATTGGGTCCTACTAAACCCCAGGCAGAGAGGGCAAGAAAGTGGAGCTGTGCTTTTCCAGGAGCAATCCCTGGGACTGGTCCTGATTTCAGAGGTCCTCAGCTCCTTCTGGCAGAGGAAACATCCCCACATCTGTAATCAAACCTTGCCAAAGGGTTGATTCACCATCACAGGGGCTTTGCCTGGGTTGGCTGTTATTGGTGAGGGTGGTTTTAACAGGGTTAGTGTTGGGTTGATGGTGACCAGCTCCCAGGTCCTGCTTGCTGGCCTTGAGACCCACTTCTCCAGCATCCCAGATGGTTTCTGCACGGGAATGATCAGCTGAGAGGAGGAAAATGGACTTGAAAGAGTCTCTGCAGACACACAGAGTCTGGCAGTGTCTGCGTGAGGAGGGACAAGGGCCCTTTTGTGTGTGGGGACAGCCCTGGACCCAGCTGACACCCGATCCCTGAGCAAGCCCATCACTCAGGAATCAAAGGAAAATGCATTTCCTCCCTTCCTGTAAGAGAGGCCGCCCCGATCCCAGCGCTGTGCCCTGTTACGGGAAGCTGTGGAAACGGGGGGTCACAGGGAGATGGATCCAGGGCAGGAGCTCAGGGACCAGGAGAAAAGGTTGGACAGGAGAAGCCCTGACCCAAATCTCACTACGATTTTAGGTGGAAAGGAGCAATCCCAGCCCTCTCAGCTCTGACCTGGTGCCACCGTGCTGTGGGACAGCCTGGCCAGGCCCTTTCTCCCACACAAGCACCTACCCCTTCCTCCACCCCAAAAATAGCCAGAACCCCTCATTTCTCCCAAATTAAGCTCGCAAAGGATCCGTGTTTCTCTTCTTTCCCTCACCTTTGGAGGGCACCTCCACTCCACAAATGGAGATGTCCCCAGGAAACACCACAGGCCACAGTTTCCCCTCCTGTCCCCACGCTGACAAACAGCAGAGTTGAATTAGTTTTCTCCATGAAAAGTATTTTTCTGGGGGTGTTTTGGTTTCCTGGAGGGTTTTTTCAGTACCTTGAGCCAAGCTCAAAACAGGAAAGAGAGCTTGGATAAAAGATGTAATGACTTCATGACTTGGTTTGGATCCAGAGCTCTCCTGCCCCTACCCCAGGTCAGATCCTGCAGGGAGGGAGGCAGTGACAGTCTCCTGGAAGCTGCCAAACTGGTTGATCTCTCACTCCTTGAAAAGCACCTTGAGCTGATGGAGGAGGTGTGAAGTGATGCCTCCAGCCCATCACAAGGGGACACTCCAGTCCTTGTTCCAAAGACTGGAACAAACCCGTCCAGAAGTGGCACAGACACGATCCCTGCTGCTGTTCCCCCCATTTAACTGCTTTTCCCCTCCCAGCAGACCACAAAGAGCACTGGCTGAGGCTCCCACTGCCCAGGGATGTGAGTGGAAACCACACACATGCTAACACCCTGTACATCTGCAACATCTGTAAAACCCCAAATCTAACTTTAGGAACACTCTGTGATGAACACGAGGAGCCAGCACTGATCTTGCTCTGTCCTGGCCTCAGGGTTTTGCTTTTCCTGCCCTCAGATCATCTCTGGCCCCATCCTGCTTCCCTCGAGCCCTCAGCAGAGGGGCTGTGGCTGGGGAAGGAGAGGGTTAACAGCGCTCAGGCAGATAGCAAAACACTTCCCAGCTGCTCTTCTCCGCAACTCCTGCCTTCCCTCAGAGCTTTGCAAATCTGTGGCCAGGCAGAGAGAGGTTGCCCACAGACATGGCAAGAGATTAAACGGGTCAGAGAGGCCACCGTGGCCGAGAGGAGCCACACAAGATGCAGGGAAGGATGACAGGGTTCCGGAGGGTTCCAGAGGCTGCAGCCTTGCAGGGGTTTCTCTGTGCCTTTCCATCTGCACCCCCTCTATCCCTGCAGACTGATGGGGACAAGCTCAGCCCCCTTTCCAGCCACCTCCCCACAGGCTCCTGAGGCAGAAAACCATACAAGGTGTTTCAAACCCCTCCCTAAGCCAAGGTGGGGAATCTCCTCTGGCTGCCACCACGGAGCCAGGGATGTGCCAGGAGCCAGGGATGTGCCACGTCGCCCATCTCCGTCTCCAGGACAAGGAGCAACACAAATGGGGCTCTCTGGCTGAATGGAGCCTTGTCCCCGCTGTCGTGCTCTCCCTCCTTTTCCCTCTGGAAATGCAAAAGCCTTTCTTGTTCATTTTTCACCCTCATTTTGCCCAGAATGCTCAGGACAAAACCTGCTGTGTCTGCGGGGCCTGTGGCTGCATCCACCCCCTCAATCCCAGCTCTGCTGCATCCACGGTGACCCGGAGGGGACACGGGCAGCCAAGGCATGTGAAGGCACAAAGGCTGGCACTGGCAGCTGCCCTTTACTGCCCACGGGCTGGATGGCACGAACACCAGCTCTGCCAGTGACACGTCCAGCCCCCGGCAGGGACAGGGGAGGGCAGAAGCAACAGCGATCCCTGAGGATGCCAAGCAGGATGAATGCTCCCATCATTCCCCAAAGGTGACAACCACCTGCATCTGCTCCATCCTGTCTCCCAGCCCTTTCCAAGGACCTGGTTGCAATGCCTGGACCACCTCTCTCTCCAGCATGTTTAATCCCATGGGACATGGGGGTTTTTTTCCCAGAAAACTGGTAGTGAATGGGAGAAGAACCCGGTAATAAGAGGAGCCTGGGCAGATCCGTGCCCTGGAGGCCACATGCCCTGCAGTACATCTCCCCACAGGCATGTGCATGTGTTGTCAGCATCCCAAAATGCCCCTGTAACAGTATCTCCCATGGCTATTGGGATGAGTCAATATGGGGAAGGAGGGAGCTGTCACTGGAGAAGGTCACGGGCAGCACCCCGGGCCAGCAGAAAGGGACCACGGGCTGGACACTGAATTGCAGAGGCTTTAATCCTGATTTGTGCCCCATTTTTCAGCATTCCCAGTGCCATCCCAGTGGTCACCATCCATCCATTCCTGGGGAACCTGCCAGCAGCAGCAAAGTCCCTAAAGACATCCGAGCCCGACCAAATGACGGCTGCGATGGATCCGTTTTCACAGGCGGGGGTTGATGAGGTTTAATTGACCTTCCCAAATAATTAACGTGGATTAATTTACCAGCAGGACCTCACAGATGCAGCCCTTTGTCCTGCCACAGCTCCGGTCGCTTCCCGCCGGAGGTCAAAACCGAGACCCACTTCCCACATCTCCACCACCTCCTTTCCAAGGGACACCAGGAGAGTGGGGGTGTTCTCCCTGCCCTAATTTACAGGCATTTAGTGGACTTATCAAAAAAAAAGGAGCTACTCCGGACCCTGGGAAGCAAACGACCTGGCATGGTTTTTCCCTCCTCTGGGACTGTGGTCAAACCCTCCATGACCCAACACAAGCTGGCGGCGCGTTCGGACACCCCCGAGCCCGGCGGGTTGGAGAGGAGAGACGGGACCAGGTTGAAACCTGAGCCTGCCCAAACTGCCTGGTTGGCATCTGCCCTTTCCCCTGGGCTCCTGTCTGCCACGCTGACCTTCAGAGCCTTCCTCCTCCGTGCTGACTCCAGCCAGCATGGGCTGAGACATCCCCTGCTGTCCCAGTGCCACCATCCACAGCTCTCCTAGTTCCACCACCTCCTGCTGTCCCAGTCCCACCATCTCCAGCTCTCCCATGGCACCTTCCCAGCTCTCCTAGTGCCACCACCCCCTGCTGTCCCAGTGCCACCATCCCCAGCTCTTCCCAGAGCTTCTCTCCAGCGATCCCAAGGCAAGGTACCTCCAGGATCCATTTCCAGGATACCCAAGCAGCTTCAGGGGCTTTATCCATCTCCCTGCCTGGAGCCTCAGGCATGTCCCTCTTTTATCCCCAATGGGTCTGACCTACCCCTTCCTCCACCCCAAAAATAGCCAGAACCCCTCATTTCTCCCAAATTAAGCTCGCAAAGGATGCGAGCTTCTTTCCCTCACCTTTGGAGGGCACCTCCACTCCACAAATGGAGCTGTCCCCAGGAAGCAGCCACAGGCCTCAGTTTCCCCTCCTGTCCCCACGCTGACAAACAGCAGAGTTGAATTAGTTTTCTCCATGAAAAGTATTTTTCTGGGAGTGTTTTGGTTTCCTGGAGGGTTTTTTCAGTACCTTGAGCCAAGCTCAAAAGAGGAAAGGGAGCTTGGATAAAAGATGTAACAACTTTATGGTTTTGTTCATAGGTCAAATAAAATGTTTTGCTTTGGGACAAATGATTTTTTCAGGAAATTTCTGTTTTCCCCCAAGAAACTCCCTGAATTCCTCTCTGAATCAATCCCCCTTCCAACCTTTGCTTCCCAGGTGGTACCAAAACCTTCTGCCTCGGTCCCCACCCTGGGAAATCAATCCCATTGATTCCCAGCACGGCAGGTCTCTGGGGATGGATCCTGCTGGCAGCAAACATCAACCCAGGTCAATATTTAATCCCTCCATCAACACTTCCTTCCTGCTTTGGCAAAGGTGATGCTCCTTGCCTGCTTTACCCCTGCATCCCTATTTCACCTTCTCCCCAGGAGGTGCTGCAGCATCCCATGGGACAGGGGGAGGATCCTATTTGAGCCCCCAGACCTTGCTTTTTATTTATTGCACATGAAAAACGGGACACTTGCATCTTTTAGGCTTCCTGGAGGTGTTTATACCAGGAATTTGGCTTTGGTTTTGCCCTCCATGATTTTCTGGTGCTCGCTGAAGGAAGCAACAGCTGGACCCGGAGACGAGCGTGGGACCACTTTGCATCAATCCTCTGCTTTTTGGTGACTGTTTTCCCCTCCAAGCTCCATATCTGGGAGAAATTACATTTCCACAGAGACCTACCAGCCCAAGGGAGCCACCCAGTAACCCCACAACCACCCTGGCAACCCCAAACTTCTGGGAGATAACCAGAGACCTCGGATAACACAATTATCAGGCTCCACCACGGCACCAGAGTCGCTGGGAAGCCAAAGCACCGCCATGGGGTGGACTTTGGGGGATGATTTTCTCCTCCATGGAAGCCACAGGGTCTTTGCTCTGTGGCCTGGTTTCCTGAGGGGTGCTGAGCAGGGAGGAGGGAGCCCAGTGTGGCCCCAGCACGCTCCAGTGCCGGCCAACTATTCATGGCTTTGGCTCCATGTCAAGAGCCGGAGATAAAAATCGCACTGGGCAGAGACAGGATAAAGTCACTCAGTGCCATGACAGTCCAAAATACTTCTGGGGGTTTTAGAAACCACTAAACTCCAAAACACGGCCGTGCTTCAAGGCTTGGCATATTTAGGGGTCTCCTCCTTAACCCATCAGGCGTCGAGGCTGAAGTTCCCTTTGCTTGAGTAGAAATAAGAGGAATTTGGTGGTACAAAAGAGCCCAATTTTGGCAGCAGTGACCTTGAGCCAGGGGCACCATCCCCCAGTGTCAGTGGCCCCACAAGAGCAGGGTTTGCTGCTCCTCACCTCGTGCACAGGAAGGCAGTGGGTTGCCAAATGGGTTTTGCAAGAACCCGATAAGAAAACTGGAACAGAAGGAGAAATTTGACATTTTGCCCTTAAAGTTGTTCCTGCAGTGATGCCAGGCAGTGCCCAGCTCTGAGAAAGAAGGGTGTCTGGGGGGAAAGAAGGGCGTTTTGGGGGTTAGGAGCTGCTAAAAGGAGTCAAAGGGTTTGAAATCAGAGCGTCACCCATTCCAGTGTAAATTAAAACACCCTTAAAGAGTTTAAAGAGGGACCCAAGCATGCAAAGAGGTGGAAAAACACACGTTGGAGCAAGCAGGGAGCGAGCTCCACGGCTTTGAGCAGAGGTGTGTACGGGAAATCCCGGATAAACAGCCAGTGAATTCCCCCGGGAGGGGAGAAACCAAGCGGCAAAGAGATGATCGTGAATTAATGCATAAAAAATCAAATGAATCAGGCCAAGAGGAGCAAAGGGAGCAGGAGCTTCCTAGCTTCCTCGAGTGCACGGCTCGGCAGCTCCTGCCAGCGGCTCGGCGCGGGCTGCTGCTCCCACCCCCCGGCCTGGGGGCATTTTTGGGGTTTTTGGGGCAGTTTGAGTGGTAGTCCAGGCAGTTTGTGGGAATGTGAGGAGAAATGGGGGTCGGCTCTGCCCGTGCAGTGTCCCGCTCCCCACTTTGGGTGCGTGGGGACTCTCTGGCACCCGTGGCACCCACCCTGCAGCAAGTGCCACCCCATGTGTGCGTGTGTGTCGGTGTGTCGGTGTGTCGGTGTGTCGGTGTGTCAGGTGTGTCGGTGTGATCCCGTGTGTACCGTTGGTGTCGGTGTGTCGGTGTGTCCGTGTGTCGGTGTGTCCGTGTGTCGGTGTGTCCGTGTGTCCGTGTGTCGGTGTGTCCGTGTGTCGGTGTGTCCGTGTGTCGGTGGTTCCCGTGTGTCGGCGTTCCGTGTGTCCGTGTCCACCCATAGCGTGTACGATGAGTGTGGGCGTGTCCCCACCCATGTGTGCGTCTTACCCGTCTGTGCGTGTGTCCCCACCCACGTCCCGTCCACCCGACCACGGGGTCCGCTCCCCACCGTCGCCTCCCTGTCGCACCATTGTCCCGCCCATGGTGCCCAGTTTCCCCGCTGTGCCCCACTGTCCCCCGGCCGCTGCCACCGCGCTCAACCCGGGCGATGCCGAGCTGGGGGTCCGGTGCGGGGTCGTGCCGGTCGGTGGCCGGGGTCGGAGCCGATGGCCCCGCTCAGGAGGCGGCGGAGGCAGCGCATGCCCGGTCCGCTCCTTGCCCGCTTACCTCTGTCCGGTGCGGCGCCGCGGTGTGGACCGGGACGGGGGTCGGGGGTGGGGCGCACCGCCCTCCGGCTGCCGGGAACAGGACTGGGAACGGGGCAGGACCGCGGGCCAGGCGCCCCCACCAGTGCTGGGACCGCCCCCACCCCCGGGACGGGACAGGAGTGCTCCTGCCGGGATGGGGACACGGTGGGATTAGGGCTGGGACAGGGACGGGACACCCCCCGCAGAGGCTGTGATCGGAACAGGAGCCGAGATGGGACCATGGATGGGACCGGTATTAGGGCTAGAGCAGGAGCCCCCCGCTCCCGCTGCCGGGAATGGGAGTATGGATGGGATCAGGGCTGGGAGCGGGACCGGGCACCGACCGCTCCTCCCTTGACCCCCGGGAACGGGACCGGGATACGGGCTAAGGCAGGAACCCCCCCATCCTCCAGGAATGTCAGTCCTCCAAGGGCTGACACTGGAGAGGGATGATTGCCTCCCAAATACCCCCCCGGGGACGGGACCAGGGACGGCGATACCGAAAAAAGGCAGAAACAAACTCCTGAACAGCAATTTATGGGTGTTCCAAAGGGCTTTGTTTATTATTGCTCTCCTGGGAACTGCGGGGGGCTGGGCTCAGCCACAAACGGGGCTCCAGCTCCCTCAGGGAGGAGCAGACCTGTCCGAATCCCTCTGCTGGGATGCAAAACATCTGCAGAAACATAAGGGGTATTGGACCATCCTGTGGAAGAGAAGTCCTTCAAGGGCCCTGCATTTCTAGGAAATAGTTTGGGTGCTGGGGGTGTTAGCTGGGAGGTTGTGTCTGCCATATCCCCCCAACACCCTGTGGAGATGCTCTGGGATCTGTCTCCATTTATCCCTGTCACGACAAGGCTTCCCGAGAAGCTTTGGGAGGCTGTGGAGGGCCCCCACCTCCACCTTTGTAGCCTGCCCTAAATTTCTAGGAAATATATCAAGTTTGGGTTCTGTGAGTGTGAGCTGGGAGGTCATACCCCCCATATCATCTCTGGAGTCTGTCCCTGCTGTGTCCTGGCACAACACAGCCTCCCAAGAAGCTGCAGGAAGCTCTGGAGGGCCACCACCCTCTCCCTGCGGGTGACTGCTGCCCGAGGGACGATGGCCAGGTCCAACCCTACCTCCCCAGTGGGGATCACTCACCTGGGTGACAAACCTCCAAATCTGGGGGGTGCTGGAGGTTCCCTGGCTGGGCTGGGGCTGGAGAACGAGCCCCATTGTTTTCCATGGCCGTGGGTTCCCCCTTGCATTCCCCATCTGCGGCCCTGGGTGGGAGCCAGATCCTCCTGCTCCAGCTGGATCTCATTCCATGGAGGGGCTCCTCAGCTATGACCGGGAGAGGACCACAAAGCCCCCGATGGAGAGGGGGAAGGGCACCAGTGCCATCTATTATTCAGCAGCAGAAAGCAGCAGCCGGCTGAGGAGGAGGATATGAAGGCCTGGCACGGAAACGTGGCTGCACAGATCTTGCTGATGGACATCCATGCCAGAAAAGAAGGGGAAAAAAATATGCCCGTTTCCTCCTTCTGACGTAATCTGTTTAAGGAGGGAAAACAATACATCACGTCGCAGCTATTTGGGGCTGATAAGGAGGAAGGACGAGCTCGTTGCTTGCGCAGAGGGAGATGCCTGGGCAGAGCTCTTGAGTGAGGTGAAGTGCCCTGGGTGCCCAGTTAAACCCAGCTCTCCTGGATTGGGAAGCACTTCTTGGGCAAAGGTTGGGTTAACCGGCCCACAGCACCTTGGTTTCATCCCCCAAATCCTTCACCCCGGCTCCCTCCGAAGGAGGGGCTATGTCCAGGGGTGATGGATGGAGCTGTGGATGATTTCCAGAGGCTTGTTTGTGACCCGTGGGGGGGTTGCTGCTGCTCAGCAGCCCTTGCCTGGCGCCGTCTCCCCCAGCCTGGTCCTCCAGGGGCTGAACACCCGCAGATCTTCCACCACAAGATGAAGCCAAAAGGCTCAAAAACAAGAGGAAGGCGCCTTTTCCATCTCCAAGGGTGATTAATTATGGCCACGACCTCCGGAGTGCTTTGGTTGCTGGATGCTTCCACAGGCAAGAGGAGATGTTTTTCTAAGAGCTTGTTTGGAGCAGGAAAGTGGTCCCCTGGAGAGTCCTCTTCCCATCACACCTTTTCCAAGCCTGGTTGAAGTCCCAGCAGCTTCCCAGCCTCACTGCCCACTGCAAGGAAAAGCCTTTCCTTTCCCTCCTTTTGCCTTCTCTCACCTTTTCCCACTCGTTTGGGCAGGAGGCACATGGGAGGAGGGTGAAGGGTGCCCACCCTGACCCACCCTCCTGATTCCTGCCCTTCATGCAGGCGACGCTCACCTATTACCCAGGGCACCCAAACCAAGAGCCTCCCTGCCCCCAAATCTCCATTTCCCAGCTCCAGAGCGGCTCAAAGAAGCCAAAGGAAGAGGCAGATGTTTCAAATCCCATTGAGAAGGGAATGATTTGTGCAGCTGCAGCAGCAGAACACGGCGGCGAGACCCGTGCGAGCCGACCTGGAAAGCGGCCCCACAGTTCCCTCCACGGCTTCATTTTTCAGCTGTTTTGGCAGCAGGGCAGGTTTCTAAGACACTTTCAAAACATTTCCATGTTGACTAGTGGGGAGGAATGTGATACAGGAATGGGAGGAGCTGGGTGGCCACGGCAGAGCCCTGCTGTGCTGCACCCATGGGTGCAGCTGAAACCCGCAGGGAGACACCAGAAGGGCTTGAGACAAGCTGACATCTATCAAATCTCTTTTCACTGCTTGTTTTTTTAAAGTCTTAGTGGAAGAAAGGATGGAATGTCTGCAGATTTGTCGGGTTGAGCCTGCAGACCTGCCTGGCATTGGCTGGTGGGAGAGGAGAGGATGAATGTTCATCTAAATCTGTGCCAGCGAAAACTGATGCCCTGATCCAACGTGACTTGATCACTTCTCGTGGTCTCTTGGGTGGCAAGATGCCCAGCCACCTAAATGGGAGGCAGAAATGTGCCCTGTGTGATGCAGGGGGCACATCCCATGGGAACAGGAGGCACGTTCCGTAGGAGCAGCTCTGATTTTGCTGCCTTGCAGGGTGGCTGCATTTTCCCTCCAGGACGCCCTGATTCAGGACCATCAGCAACTTTGAAGGGTATATGAGGGGCAGCAAAAGCCAACCCAGCTGGAGAATGAAGCCTCTGCTCATGGTGCCAACAGGGTCAGGTGGGGCTGGTACCCACTGGCTGCTCTGGAGACATGGGAGCACCTTCCCAGCAGCCAAGGAGCTCCAAAATAGGGTTGGTTAGTTGGAGGTGGGAGCTGGGGCTGGAATAAGGTTGGAAAAGCCCTCTAAGATCGAGTCTGACTGTAAACCCAGCACCACTAACCCACGCCCCCAAGTGCCGCATCTGCAGGTTCTTTGCACAGTTCCAGGGGCTGGGATTCCACCACTCCCCTGGGCAGCCTGTTCCCAATGCCTGGACACCCTTTCAGGGAAGAAATCTCTCCAAATATCCAACCTAAGCCTGCCCTGGTGTAACTTGAGGCCATTTCTCCTCATGCTGTACCTCTGTCCATCCCTCGGTGCTCTGTATGAATCCCCTCCTGCCACCCCAGAGGTGCTGGTGGGTGGGTGCTGAGCTAAGAGAGGCACTTCCCACCCTTTTCCCACTAATCCCTTCGAGGAGACCTCCCAGGTGGGTGCAAACAGGGCACAGGGGACCTTTGCTGCCTGGGGCTGGTGCAGTTTGGGGAAGAGGCCCTTGGAGGGGACCTGATGCTCGTGGTGCTGTCTGGAAGCAGCTGCAAACAGTGACACTTGTCCACATTGCTTTAGTGCACAGAGGGCTTTGCTCTGTGGCTTTGGCCAGCTGGGTGTGTGTTTTCTCTCCTCCGCCAGCAGTTGGGTTGGTTTTTTTTAGCCCAGCTTTCGTTTCCTCCCCCCTGAGCTCCCCAGCCCTCCTCCGGAGGGCTCCGGAGCACCAGGGCGATGGAGGAGCCACTCACGTTTCCTCCCAGGTCCTACAGAACCCAGGTTTTTTTGGGACGTGTTTGCAGCCTCCAAGGGCATCCCCCTCCCTCAGGATGGTGCTTGCAAAGGTGCTGCAAGGCAGCTGGGCCCTGAAACAGGAGCATCCTGTTGTGGCCAACAATGTTGCCTCTATGAAGACTGTAAATAAACACATCACAGTGTGTTAAAATTAACCCATCGGCCTGGCCTACGTGTGCTGTGGGTTCCCAGACGTGCAGGGAGGGAAGGGGGATCACAGCAAAGCCACAAAACCCCTCAGGGTCAGCTCTGGCAGGGGCAGCTCTGCTGCTGCTGACCCCACTGATGGCTTTCTTCGAGCAGACATGCTGAGCTTTCTGCCAAATTTCATTTCCTCTTCTGCACCTCCCTCTGGGACTGCCTAGAGAATAGTAAATAAGACAGAGATTGAAAAAAAAACCCAACAGCCGAGGTCTTACTCAAGAGGCTTTGAGTGAGTTGCAAGAACAGGAGGTGCTGGAAAAGGTGTCCAGGAGGAGAGAACTTTCCCCCAGCATGGCTGGTGCTGCTGGAAGAGGTTCTGCACTGATCCTGGTGTTCAATGACACAGGTAAACACATGTCCAGAAACCAAGCCTTCCTAAAACCAGCAGCAGAGACCCATCCACCTCATGGTCCGAACCTAAAATAGTGCCGGGGTGGGGAGGCTCTCCTGGAAAAGGCTCATTGCTCTCTTTGCAGAGCTGCTGGAGAGCTGTGCAGGACAGGCCCCACCACACATGGAGCCCTGGGAGCAGTGTGGTGGGACACAGTGGGCATGGGCAGCTGGACCCTGGGGGCCAATTGCCCCCCAAATTTGGGGGGGTCAGTGCTTGACTGAAGGTGCAAACACAGCCTGGCACCACACTGGAATTCTTCCAGCTGGAAAGTGGCTCAAGGGATGTTTTTTTACCTATCCCTCATGAAAGACTGGCAGACAGGAACCACAGAGGGATTCAGGAGCAAATTCCCAGCAAAGCTGGGGGAAAAACCATTTTACAGCAGTTTTGTGGGTCATTATTGTTGCTCTCAGCTCCCAGCACTGAGACCACGGGGACCAGCACAGGTCCCACCCTGGAATCCCTTTGTTTCCAAAAAAAGCCCCTTGTGCTCACTTTTGAAGTCACTTCCTTCCCCTCCTGCTCCAAAACAACATTTGCATCCTCAGGGGGATTCCCGCTGAGACGACCCAGGGAATGGCACTGGGAGCACACATGGATGTGTGGAGCCCGGGAAGCTGCTGCTCCCTGTGGGTGCCACGTGCTCCTTGTCCAGCTCAGCCCAGGAAACAAGAGGTTTTGTCAGCCCCAATGAGTCCAGCCCACGCATGGAGCCCACTGGGGATTCCATCTAAATTCATATTCCAAATAGGGTGAAAGAATCACACCAAGTCTCTCTTTAGACCCCGAACTGGACACCCCCTGATTTGATGGGTGAGGGCACCATCACAGCTCCACGATGCCCAAACACCCCTCCTGAGTGACCCATCCTGCTTCCTGCCCTTTGGAAGAAGGTTGGTGGCCCCCTCTTCCACTCAACTCATCCTTTAGCACCTTCCCCATGGACACAAACTCTGTTGGCAGCAAACCAACATTAGGGCTGCTAAAAACAGTGGAATCATTGAGGCAGGAAAAGACCTTTAAGACCATGGAGTTCCCCAGAACTGCCACCACTAAACCATGTCCCCAAGTGCCACATCCACACAGCTTTTAAATGCCTCCAGGGATAGGGATTCCACAGCCCTGAGCAGGAAAACCTCCCTGCAGAGGATGGATACAACTCAGCTGCTCCATTTTCAAACCTCTCCTAACATCAAGATTATTTTTTCTTTTTGCAATATCCCCCATTTTCTCATTTAAAACACCAATTAAACTCGAACTGGGCTCATGGTACCCACCCTCAGGAGTGCAGAGCCATGTGACCAACCCCTATTTCCCTGGCCAGGGCTGGAGCAAGGAAGGAAGGTGGGAAATCCCCGCGGATTTCTCCAGGCTGACGGTGTGTGTTCCAGCATGGATGTGGATTTGTTTTAACCAAGCGAGGTTGGAAGCACTTTCTTTCCCGTGTCCACCCCACATAACCCACCTCCCAGGAGGGAGACCAGCCCTGAGGCTCCTTCCCAGCTGGAATCATTGTCAGGAGGCCAATATTCTTATCTGGGGCCTGGCTGGTGTTTCTTAGTTGGACCTTTGCCACTGCAGTTAAAATATCTCTCCCACCACTCCCAGCATTTAAAGGTCACGTTCCAGGGATTAATCCAGAGGCTCTCAGACTGGCATCACAGACAGGACTGACATGGAGCAAAAGCCTCCTGGTGCTCTGTGTGTGCTCCCAGTGCTGGACATCCCCTGGCTGGGAGTGGGTTTGCCACCAGCAGCAGGTTTGACATCCTCGGTGAGATATCAGCAATTCTGAGCTAAACGGAGGCCAATTCCTCCTGGCCAAACAAAATTCCTTGCAAACCTACTTCCAGCTTTTGGCCAAGCTGCCCTGGGAAGTCCAGATTTGCAAAACAAGCTCTGGAGGCGACAGTGTTTGTTTGACCAGCTCTTCCAGTTGGTCCCGTGCGTGGTTTTTGCCCAAACAAGTCCTGGAATAAAAGGAAGGGGTTTCCAAGTTAAATACAAGTGAAGAGTAATCGAGTGCTTAATGAAGTGGGTATTGGTTAGGCCAGCTCTAAGTGAGAGGATAAGCTGGGCCTAAGGAGCAGAGGGTGTGTAGGCAAGGAGAGAGGGAAGGGGAAGAGAAGTGATGATCCCGTTATCCCCCGGGAATATCCCCCGGGAAAGAGAGGGAGTCGATTGTGACACAGAGGGGGGCAAGGAAGGACAGTGGGACCTGCAGTTTGTCCTCTGCACTGGGCCCCAGTCTCTATCTCAAACTGGGGGAGTCATGGGGAGCTTTGCCAAGACCAGTGTCCTGTGTTAGAGGGATCCATGGGGAGACCCCACAGATGATCCTTCCATTTAATTCTGTTCCTGGCACAGGTTGCCCAGAGAAGCTGTGGCTGCCCCGTCCCTGGAAGTGCTCAAGGCCAGGTTGGACAAGGCTTGGAGCAACCTGAGCTAGTGGAAGGTGTGCTGGGGTTGGAACTGGATGATCTCTAAGGTCCCTCCCAACACAACCCATTCCATGATTCTTCCCCACAGTCTCTGCCCTGTGTATTATTATTTTTTGCTGATTTAATATGAACATGTGTTTGACTTCGGCATTTAGAGACCAAAGGGCCTTTCAATACAGGGGGTCCCATGCCATGCAAGCCAGGTCTTGATCTTCCTTTTGGCCATTCAGGCAGGTCTTTTTGGATCGGGAGAGCTGAGCTGACCTTTTCCAGGCTGAAAAGTGAATGGCTGGTCACCAGCAGAGACTTCTCAGCCCATTTGCAGTGAAGGGGAAAGCTCTGGGTTTGCAGGGAGAGATGGACCCAAGGAAAACAGGTGATGGCTTCGCTCCCTTTCAAGGTTTGTCCCAACCAACTTGGTGCAACCTGGACAGGGATCAGGGTTCAGCAGCAGCTTGAAGGACACCCTGGACATGGTCTGGACCCTGAAGCCACCATCTCCCTCGGGCTGGTCACTGTCATTAAACTGAACCACAGGCTCGTGTAGGAACAACAGACGTCTCAGCGTCACTGGGATCTACCTCTTCCTGGTAGGGAAGACCCTTCCCTTAGCCCAGTGCTCCCAGGTGCTTCCTGGTGATTCCAGGGGACTGTCCAAGTTCTCCCTTTCAGTGAGTCATTCATGGGGTGACCATGGCAAAGCCTTGGGATGTGCTTGGAGGCACAGACAGAGCCCTCAGGGCTTTGTGATTGTCAGAATAAACAGATCATCTGATAAGGAAAGGCCAGGCAGAGATAATTTCAGGAGCAGGTATTTGGAAGGGAAGTGGATGGAGATTTCTCTCCAGATAGACACTCACCAGGGAGAGGGATTGCCTCCAGTTTCCATAGGAGTGAGTCACTCACCTTCCTGCAGCAGGAGGAAACCCTCCTGCTCTCATGGAACCCTATAGGTTGGCACTGCACCAACCTTTCCTTTGGAACAAGGCAGCTATTTTGGGATACAATGCTCCGCTTCTTCGTGTGTCCCCCAGGGCCAACAGGGTGGGCTGGGGAATCCCTGGGACAGTGCTGATCCTCCACACCACCCTGCTTCCATGATCCCTGTCCCTCCATGGCTATGGGGTGATGGCAACAGCTTGGACCAGTGGGAAAAGCTGATGGGCAACTCTGGGCAAGGCTCTTTGCTCATGCTGACCAGCTCAGCAGAGCCCTGGAGTCCAGGGAAACCTCTGAATGTCCCCACAGGGGGAGGGATTTGTGGGCATCCTGAAGCTGTGGCTGCCCCATCCCTGGAAGTGTCCAAAGCCAGGTTGGATGGGGCTGGGAGCAACCTGGGATAGCAGAAGGTGGAGCATGGATGGAGTAGGGGGTCCCTTGGTGCTCAGAGTCCTGTTCCCCCATCCCTCCACCCCTGTTAGCAGGTCCTGGGGGGGTTCTCTGCTTCACTGTGGGGGACTGATTGCCAGGAGAGCTTGTCCATGTGAGCCCAGACTTCAGCACAGAATACCTGGGGCTGGGGGGTCATCTGGGCTCTCTGCTCCAAGCCTGACCTTCAGCAAGCTCAGGCTGTGTCGAGGACAGGCTTAACTGTCTGCAAGGATGGAGATTTTCCTGCTCCTCTTCAGGTCCTCGGGCAGCCCTGCCTGCAGCAAGTCAAGGTGCTCCCCAAGCTGGTGCTGCTCCCAAACTCCCTGAGCATTCCCATTCTATCATGCAGGTGGTTACAAGAGTGATGGAGCCTGAGAGAGCTCTTGAGTTTGCCCTGGTCCTCCAGCCCTCCCTGGACCGTGCAGGAGAGGGGCTCAGGAGTGCAGCTGCAGGGGGACATTGTGTCTGTGGGATAAACAGCCAGAAACTGGGTTAACCCTTCCCCTCCCTTTTCCTCCAAGCTTTCTCACTCACTTCCTGAAGAGTTCAGGGTGTTTCATCATCAGGTAAGAGAAAGGAAAAGTCATTGGGAGTTTGTGGTTAGATTTGAGAGGAGTTTCATGCTCCCCATGGGTGTGTGCCAGGGTCTTGTGGGCACTCTCCAGCACTTGGGGCTGCCTTGGGGCTGCCAGCTCCTTATCCAAAGGGCTCTCTTCCCAGGTTCCCAGGATGGTGTCCCTGAGCCCTGTCCCAACAGCCTGGAAACACTTCCTACCTCATTCCCCCTTAGGTCAAGCAGGATCCCCAAGGGTAAGTTACTCAGGATTGTGTCCAGGTGGCTTTGGAATATCCCCAGGGAGAGACTGCACACCCTCCCTGGGTAACCTATTCCAGTGCTCCATCACCTTCACAGAAAAGTTCTTCCTTATCCAGAATTTCATGGAGATCCCACTTTTGGGGTTGTCCTGTCCTGATTTCCCCAGATTTGCCCGTCCCAAAATTGACTGCAGTGTAGCAGTTACAAATATCATGTCAACCTGAGTGCCTGGAACAAGGTGGCACCTCAGCAAGGAGCTGGAACTAAATTTAAAGCAGTTTTATTACTTAGAGTGGACTTTATTCTGTAAGAATAATTTCTTTTTAATAAAGATTTTTAAAGGCTTTATTGGCAATTGAATTGCACTTTAAAAACATTAACTGAAACATAACATAATAAAAGTAGTTCAGTTATGAAAATAACTGTTTTGACAGTTGACACAAGGCCTGTTGACACAAGGGCCTCCCAGCTCAAATTCAGCTCTTGTGGGCACCATCTCAGCACATGGCAACACCTGCATGACCAGATGCTCTCTGGGGACAGGGCCATGGCCCTGTGCCACCCAATGCCACCCTCATTTGGGGTCCCCATGCAGCTGGTGTCCCCAGGATGGCAGTGAGGAATAAGAGGGCCTTTGGGGAGGAGTGGGATGAGGAGAAATCATAGAGGGCTGACAAAAACATGGGCAAGGCAAAGGGCTGCATTTAGGGCTTAGTGAGACCAGAGGAGGGGACTGACCAGCATTGATCAGATCCAAGGGACAGACTTCCCTGGGAAATGACTTTTGTAACTGGAAAAGGAAAGCTCAGGGGACAAAAAATGCTCCCACGTCCTGGCCAGGGCAACCTGCACCCCCAGGCAGTGTTTCCTTCCCGTCCTTGTCTGGCAGGTCCATCTCACCCAGGGCATGGAGATACTCTGTGTCTGCAAAGTTCATCCCAGCTTATGCAACCACGGGGTTGTGGTGTCCTGGAACCACTAACACGTATCCCCCACGTCCTGGGGGGCTTCTCTGCCTCACTGTGGGGGACTGATTGCCAGGAGAACTTGTCCATGTGAACCCAGACTTCAGCACAGAATACCTGGGGCTGGGGGGTCATCTGGGCTCTCTGCTCCAAGCCTGACCTTCAACGAGCTCAGGTTGTGTCGAGGACAGGCTTAACTGTCTGCAAGGATGGAGATTTTCCTGCTCCTCTTCAGGTCCTCGGGCAGCCCTGCCTGCAGCAAGTCAAGGTGCTCCCCAGATAGCCCCCCAGGTGCTATCCCAGAGCCAGGAGCTGGGTGTTCGTGGCATGGGGCTGCTCAGGGCGTTCCTGCACTGCCGGGATCCCGTCGTGTCCCAGCCTGAGCTGGGCCCTGCCAAGCGTGGCACAGCCAGTGAGTCAGACACCACAGCCAGCCCTGCCTGGCATTTCTGGGAGTCTGGGCATGCAGGAGAGCAAACAGCAGCAGAGAAAGGTGCCCGTGGTGGCAGCAGCAGAGAGAAAGGATGGCAAAGCTTGTGTTGCACGTTTTAGATGCCATGAGCCCACCTGGGAGAGCCTGGGCTTCATGGCACAGTTCAGCTCCTGCAAATGTTGGCCAGATCATGGAATCATGGAATGGTTTGGGTTGGGGGGGACATTAAAGACCATCCAGTCCCACCCCCTTCCATGGGCAGGGACACCTTCCACTAGCCCAGGTTGCTCCAACCTGGCCTTGGACACTTCCAGGGATCCAGGGGCAGCCACAGCTTCTCTGGGTAGCCTGTGCCAGGGCCTCCCCACCCTCCCAGCCAAGAATCCTCCCCAGTATCCCACCTAAACCTTCTCTCTTTCCATTTGATACCATTCCCTGTGTTCTGTCCCTCCATCCCTTGCCCCCAGTCCCTCTCCAGCTCTCCTGGAGCCCCTTTAGGCCCTGCAAGGGACTCTCAGCTCTCCCTGGAGCCTTCTCTTCTCCAGGGGACCCCCCCCAGCTCTCCCAGCCTGGCTCCAGAGCCCTTCTCCTGAGCTTTGTTAATCCACACATTCCCAGATGTGCATCTTCTCCCTGTAAGCTGAGGGGCCAGTACAAGGTTTAACTAAGCCCATGTTTTTGCCTCTGAGTTCTGGGACTTTCCAGATGGCAGATCTGCATTTGTGAACAGGCAAAGTGAACAGATTAAGCATTTCATGGAGTTCAAAACCAACAGAAATTCCTGTTTCGTTTCCCCTGTGACTCAGAGGTGAAAACTCACTCCCTGGCCTGGTCTTTGGTTTTGCCACTGTTCCCTGTCAACCCTTCCTGGAGAAGAAGAACCTTTCACTGAGCAGGAGCAGAAAAATCAATTTATCTCTGGAAAACCCCAGTTTTTCCTAGTGAAGAGGGGCTGCTTTTATGCAGGTGGTATATAAACCCAGCTGCCTTTCAGCCAGCACAGCTAAACCCAGGTTTATTAGAATCATAGAATCATTAAGGGTGAGAAAGCCCTCTAAGATCATCCAACCACTAACCCAACACCCTAAACCATGTCCCCAAGTGCCCCAATTTACTGCTCCCAGGGAGTTGGTGTTAATCTGCTGAGGCTGAACAAACTCATCTTTGGGAGAGCAACATGAGGCTGTTCTGCCTTTCCTACTGATGAGAAATCAGCACTGGATTAGTGTTTGCACAGGTTTTACTGCTGCTTTCAGCTGCTCAGCCTAAAACCAGCACCTCAAATGTGCTCACAGAAAACTCAGCCCACTCAATACATCTCTCTTTTTACATTGGGGTGTAAATTAGGGGATTACTTATTAATAATTAATTATTACTTATTATTATTACTTATTATTACTTCTTATTATTATTATTAATAAATTATTATTATTAAAATGCTTTGATTGGTAATTACAGCCAGAATGTCTTTTCTCAGTGCATGGAGAAAAAAAATCTCTGGGGCCCTTTGGTTGAAATTTTAGGATTTTCACCTCTCCACATGTCTCAAAGACTCCCCCTCCAAACAACATCATTCCACTGGTAAAAAGAAGGAGCAGAATGAGAAAATCTGGCAGGAGTGGGGCTGATCTCTGGGTCTTTGCTCATTTACAGCAGGGACAAACCACTTCTGCTCTCAGGATGGCACTTTGTGGTCACTTTGCTTTAGAGAACAAGATGTTTGACCAAGGAGCATCATCTCTGGGAAGCAGATGCAACTCTTTGTGGAGTTTCTAGGAATTAAATCAGCTGGAGACACATCAGCACACTGCTCCCACCACTTCTTCATATTGGTTCCCCTTTGTGTGCCAGGGCCCAGCTCTACCCACGTCTGTCCCACCCCCATCCTCTTGCAGGAACGTGCCAGGCCTACACACAGGATGGGGAAAAAAGTGCTGATTTTGGGTTATGCCACACTTGGAGCTCCATGCCCACTTTCACTTCCTCCCTTGCCCTGGCAGAGGGTGGGGAACTCCAAGATTTCACCCATCTTGATGTCCTCCCCTCCCGTCTGCATCCAGTGCTCCCTCCTGAGCCGGGTCCACAAAGGCCACAGTTCCCCAGGGAGGCTTCTTGGAGCTTCATCCCTGTTTCCTTTCCTTCACTGGTACCCAGGGACAGGCTCTTCCCTGGAGGAACCAACAGTGATGGGAGGATGCTCTTGCCTCCTACAACTTGTCCCAGCAAGGAAAACCTCAGCAAGGCTGCATTTGTGTGCCACGGGATGGAATGGTTGGTGTTGGGGCCTCACCCACTTCCTGGGGAAGAATTAAAGGAAATTAAAAGCATTAAAGGAAAAGGATCAGATAGTGACAGTGAGGATGGGGAGGC